>NC_054063.1:30411671-30730851 GCF_017639655.2 Falco naumanni | reverse complement strand
TTTTCCTCTAAAATATGTATGGATGATCCTGGAACAACACTTATTTTCCTTAGGAAACTGAACCTTGTTTGGGTGGGTTTTTTTAACTTGATTTGTTTTTTAGTGTCTAGCTGGCTATAATAGTTCTGCACTTTTGGCATACAAAATCCATGGGTCTGTTTAGTTGGATCAAATGACAGAGAAAGCCCTCTCTGAAAGTAACCCCCAATTTTCTAAATATCTGAAAACTAGAATGTGCTAGTAATTTTTAGTGGGCTGATGTGAAACTTCAGTGATAAATTTATTACTCTTACAAGTAATATATTAGCTGGAAAGTGTTTGAAAATATAATCTTCTTCTAGGTTGGATGTAACCCTAACGAAGATGTTGCCATCTTTGCAGTAGACTCATTAAGGCAGCTGTCAATGAAATTTCTTGAGAAGGGAGAATTAGCCAACTTCCGCTTCCAGAAGGACTTCCTAAGGCCTTTTGAACATATTATGAAGAAAAACAGGTGTGATGCACTGCAATTTCTGTGTTAGCTTGCTTGAGTCCTATTTAAAAAGGTGTTACTTGAGGTGGGTTAGATGGTAACGTACACCGAAGTGGCGTGATTACTTTGTGCCAGCATGAAATTGTGCCACTAGTGAATGTTTTACTTTCCTTTTTATTTTTTTTTTATTTTTTTTAAGATCTCCAACTATTCGGGACATGGTAATACGCTGTATTGCTCAGATGGTGAACTCTCAAGCTGGCAATATTCGTTCAGGCTGGAAAAATATCTTTGCAGTCTTTCATCAAGCAGCGTCAGACCACGATGGAAATATTGTGGAGCTGGCCTTTCAAACTACAGCACACATAGTTAGTAAGTAATACTTGACAGATAAAAGTACCCAAATGAACTTAGCTGCTGCGATTCTGGTGCTGACATATCTAGATCAATGCCAGTTTGTCTATGGATTTCGGTATCAGTAGAATTTAATAAGCATATTGTTTTGTTCTTCACAGCAAATATTTTTCAACAGCACTTTCCAGCTGCAATTGACTCATTTCAGGATGCAGTAAAATGTCTTTCTGAGTTTGCCTGTAATGTTGCATTTCCGGACACCAGCATGGAAGCTATTAGACTTATTCGGTATTGTGCAAAATATGTTTCAGAAAGACCACAGGTATCTTCTTTTAATTTTTACCCTTGTGTATTCTTACACTATCTTCTGCTGTTACATTGAGACTAATCTTGTAACAAAGGAAGAGCATTTTAGACTCAGAACTTCAGTCTTCCAGCAGCAACTGTTTGTATTAAAATTGTATTCCGAATTAGGAGTTTCTTTGGTATTATGTAAGCAGAAAACTAGAGCTAATGAAAAAATTTTAACTCTTATCAGTCTAAATTGGAATTAACTGCATTAAATAGTACTTTTTTTTATATAGTGTTAGGGTGACTTGGAAAACAATACTTTTGTGTTCTGTCACCCTAATGAAGTTTAGTGAAATTGGTTACAAACATGCATATTGTTCTACATCAGTCTGTTGTGTGAATACTTAATACAATAATGACATTGCTGAAAAGAGCCTGGCGTTAGATTGCTGTTGCACGTTACCACTGCAGGATGTGCATGCTGTATTCAATGTGCCAGAAAAGTGTAGAACTGGTTTATGCTGAACTTGATTTCCTTATTACCTATATTTATAAAATTGTTGCCTGTCACTGTTAAACTTGCTTCCCAAAGTTTAAATCTTTATACTTGTAAAGCCTTTAGCAGGAGTTAAGTAAAACAGATTTAAGTGTTTATTTTCCATGAACCTTTTTCTATTATTTTCACAAATCTGAAACAACTATTTTACAGGATTTGAGTGTTACGGTAGAAACTAAGTAACTTTTCAATTTTGCCTGTGCCACTAGGAGTATCTAAATTTGTTAGATTGAAAGATAGTTTTGAGGGTTTTTCCTTTTTTAAAAAAATCTCTCTTCTTCCTGCCTGTCTCCAAGGTATTAAGAGAATACACGAGTGATGACATGAATGTTGCTCCTGGGGACAGAGTATGGGTTAGAGGATGGTTTCCCATTTTATTTGAACTTTCTTGTATCATCAATCGTTGCAAATTAGATGTTCGAACAAGGTAATAAAGCTTGTGCTTTTTTTTTTTTAATTCAGTTAGTGAAGAGATCACAGGTCTACATTTTAACATCATCTTTATTTGTTTGGGTTGTTTATAGGGGCTTAACAGTGATGTTTGAAATAATGAAGAGTTATGGACATACCTTTGAAAAGCACTGGTGGCAAGATCTGTTCAGAATTGTATTTCGGATTTTTGATAATATGAAACTCCCTGAGCAACAAACAGAGGTAAAACCAAAAAGCAAGCAACTATTAGGTTTTTTAAGAACTCAGACAATGGAGGCAGCTTATTTGTATTGTTTAGCTTGTCTGTGTATTTCCACTCCATGCTGCCCCAGATGTAACGACACATTGTTGTATTCTGTGGCACATACAAAACTTGTCACAGTATCCAGTGTCTGTTCTGTGTGAATATTTTCAAGGAGAATATTCTCCTTGAATGTTTCAAAATGTGTAATTTTCTGAAGAGTATTCATATGGCCAGCTAAATGCTTCTGACAAGACATCTGCAGTAGTGAGGCTTTTTAGTTTTATTTAAATTCCACTCGTCTCCTCAGAGGCTGTGTCCTTTGTTGAATAGCCATGCGTAAGCCAAGTGCTATCATCATAGAAGAGCCCATATAAAACCAAAGACTTTTTTTTTTTTTTTCCCTCATAGAAATCTGAATGGATGACCACTACATGCAACCATGCACTTTATGCAATCTGTGATGTATTTACGCAATTTTATGAAGCTTTAAATGAGATCCTTCTTCCTGACATACTTGCACAGTTACACTGGTGTGTAAAACAAGGTAGCTCATTTACTTGTTATCTTTTAATGTATTTTTCAGAAATGCTCATTTCTTAAGAAGGGGAAAGTTAACTGAATTTTGGCAGAATTAAAACTACTATTAGGACAATGTTGTGTAATAGATGGCCGCAGTATCTTAAATATTCGAGCATCATTCTGTTTAATCAGTTAGGCAGCTCTTGTGTTAGTGTGTTTATAATGCATTTATGGTGCTATTGTGGCAGAGCGAAAGCTTTTGAAGAGTTGTGTTAATCTTCGGCCATTAACCCTTCTTCATTTGGCTGCATGGATAAAATGTCTTATTTATGTACACATATATGTCCACGTATACATTCGGATCCCTGCTCCCCCCCCCCCCCCCCCCCCCCAAGTACTTTTAAATATGACTTTCTAAAGAATGTGGAGTGTCAGGGGCTCCAACTCTTATGCTTGAAATCTTGCATATTGCTGGAATGGAACGTGAGGGGACTCCCTTGAAGGAAATCTTAAGTTTCTAATTGGTGCTTTTCCTTCCTTTGTCTCACTGTGTGCTTCCTTTCTGCTTCTTTCTTGTCCTTTGTCTTCCCCGTTTTGGATTTCAGTCTCATGATATCTATTTTTAAACCCTATTTTTTTCAGTAGGTTCTAAGCTTGATATTATTGTAATATACTTTATAAGTAGGCTTTGAGCTAATATACTATGCGTTTAACAGTAGTAAAAATGTTTAACGGGGCAGTAACAGAAAATGCTTTAGTTTTTCATTGACGTGTAAGTTGATAAATATGGAACACTTATTTTGCAGATAATGAGCAGTTGGCTCGATCAGGTACAAACTGCCTGGAAAATCTGGTAATACTAAATGGACAGAAATTCAGCCCTGAAGTCTGGGGCCAGACATGCAATTGTATGCTAGAAATCTTCAAAACTACTATTCCTCATGTGTAAGTTCATAAACTTAATTCTCATACTAATACTTGATTCCAGAGCAACAATATTTACTTTTTTTTCCTCCCCCTCCAACTTTGTGAAGCTTGCTGACGTGGAGGCCTGTGGGAATGGAGGAAGATTCGGTGGAAAAACATTGGGTAAGAGTTAATTCAGTGCAACAAACTAACCTGAAGGGTTTTCTGTTAGGTTAGCTTTCAAAATATTTTACTGTAGTGAATATGCTTGACAGCGAACACTCAGCAAATACTAGGCATTGACATTAGTTTGTATTTGGTGTCATTGTAAAATAAGAGATAAAAAATGGATGCAGGAAACTTTTGAATCTAAGATTAGCGTACTCATCTGAAAACTGATAGCTGGTTAGTAGTGTTTTGGATTGCTAGAATTGTTCTGCATTCTCTTCTAGGATTTAGACCTAGATCACCAGTCTTTAAGCAGCATGGATAAAAATGCTTCGGAAAGAGGACAAAGTCAATTTTCAAATCCAACAGATGAGAGCTGGAAAGGTGGTCCTTATACAAGTAAGGAAAACATACAAGTTTGTTTAATAAACTTTTATAGCCACTCTTAGTCCACTTCTGTAGAGAAAGTTTTTGGGCACTCTAAACTTGGGATACATCTTTACAACTTGTGTTTATGCCTTGCAGAGAAATTCTCTCTTTGTGAGATAATTTGCAGCATCACTAAATAGCAAAATGCTAATGGTGATGTAGTGTTTTGCTAGCCTGTTTTAAGTGAATTGTCATAAATAGCTTCTGAAACTTGCGTTTACTTCATTTCATTAGATCAGAAACTGTTTGCTGGCCTCCTGATAAAGTGTGTGGTACAGCTGGAATTGATACAAACCATTGATAATATAGTGTTCTATCCAGCAACAAGCAAGAAGGAAGATGCTGAGCACATGGCTGCAGCTCAGGTACCATCGAACTTATTTATGACCTTGCTGTGGCAGTAAAATACAAAGACTATCAAATGCTCTGAAGTGTGTTTACAAAATAGAGTATATAGTTTCCTTTCCTAACTCTCAGCGCTACCCTGAATATGTGTGTCATTACTCATTAAGCTGTACTTTTTTTTTTTTCCTATTGCCTCCAGTGTTTACTGATAGTCTGCCTGCTGGGTTATTATAATTATATTACTATTATTTTTACTAACAATATAATGTATTGTCATGAATACATACTCGTCAAGAACATATTTTGTTTGCTTTGGGGAGAGCATTCTCTCCTGTCGTTAGCCTGAATGTCTTCAAAATTCTTTATGTAGCCATGTTGAGGCTTTGCTCAGCCTCTAGGTGTTTACACAGGAGAAGATGCAGAAGTTGAACTTTAGCAAAGTTAATGGTCAAGATTTAACTCATTACCTGCCTCTGAGAGGTCCCTGTTTCTGAAAATTCTGATTCCAGGGAATAGTGCAAGGTAGCTCTTGCTTGCCTATGTTAATAAAGCCCTAAGCCAGAAGTCTGGGCTAGTGCATTCAGGCAGTGTTTTGGGGATGTTACAGTTAAATTCCTAGTGAAAGTAGATAAAAATAATGACCAATTTTAAGAAACCGAACTTTAGCCAAAGATGGGGGATTTCTACACCGTGCAACAACTTGCACTATTTTTGTGGTTCATTTCGATGTTTTTCAGAACTCGGCAGACCTCTACTCGGTCAGCTCTTGGAGGAGAAGAAATATTCTGTTGTATTACTATGGCTGTTTCAGCCTTGATAAAGGAGGCTTTTCCCTTGTTCTTGATTATTTCTTTTTCTTATCAATTACTAGGATAGAACATAACTTCTCTCTTAAAATGTCCTACTGAAGAGTACAACTCTGAGATTTGACAGGATTGTTCTGCTGTGTTGTTGCATTGTTCACATGTACCTAAAAAAGGAATCTGGAGTTAGTGGTGTATGTATGGTCTGTGAAGTATTGAAGTCTCTCTCACACTCTCTCTCTGCCTCCCTGCCCCCACACCCCCCTTTAGCGAGATGCATTGGATGCAGACATCCACATTGACACAGAAGACCAAGGAATGTATAAATATATGTCATCACATCACCTCTTTAAGTTACTAGATTGTCTACAAGAGTCTCATTCATTTTCAAAAGCCTTTAATTCAAATTATGAACAGCGAACTGTGTTATGGAGAGCAGGTGAGGCTTCTATTTTTAGTTTAATAAAAATACTGAGTTCCACTTGCAGTTGTAGCTATTGAGATACAGAAGTATACCATTGCAATAATCTCTACAGTTAATCTGACACCGTTGCATGCTTTTACTGCTTGTCTCCTTCCTGATGACTTGAATAATTGTTTGCTAAATTGTCTGCTTTTTTGATTAAAGTAGAGCTACGCAGTTGGTACTACTGTAGTTAAATATCTATTTATAAATAGATTAGGTCTCAATCAAAAATCAGGGAGGAGGAAATAATAGTGGGATAATAAATCGTTACTGCTCACTAGTGGAAGTGTTGTTGATAAACATTATCTCTTGGCTAGTAACAACAAATGTGAATTATCTCTTTCTCCCTATGTATAAACTGATTTCTAGGGTTCAAGGGTAAGTCAAAACCAAATCTCTTAAAACAAGAGACCAGCAGCTTGGCTTGTTGCTTGAGAATACTGTTTCGAATGTATGTGGATGAAAACCGCCGAGACTCCTGGGATGCTATACAACGACGACTGCTGAGGTAAGAGCATCAGCTTGGTTCTGATGTGTTCTGTTTTCAGCCAGTACAGTGCATCCCTGGACACAAACGTTCTAAGTTTGTGAGCAGAGTGTGCAAACTATATGGAGATATAGACAGACAGATATGACCACTGTTCATTAAAAGCTAATTTAGCAATGAGGAAGCAATCTATTTGGAGTAAATGAAGCACCTTCTTGCTTGACCTAAGGTTTTCTTTACAAAAATGGTGGTGTATGAATACTTTTCACATCTGAGTATATCATGATATTCAGAGGTATAATAGTCTAAACAGAGTGCAGTATAAGCTGCTGTATGCCTGGAACTTAGATAAATGTTAAATTATGCTAAATGTATCTGGTATTGGGGTCACCTTTATTTGAAAAGCGAGTTGTCAGTACATGAAAGTTCAGAGTACTAATCTCTAACTAAATGTGAAAGACTCTTAAACTTGCTGTTGTCTGTAGTGCAGTGGATTTCACTAGCTTTCTGATTTATTGGCATCTGTGGACATAGAACCTCCCCTTTTTACACACTAAAAAGATTAATATTTCTTTAATTAAATCGGTGCCCCAAAAAAACCATAGTAAGTGGTACAGTTTGTACCTTGTGTTGACAGCCTACAGCAAGAACCAAAAATGTATTAATACAGTAGTAATCCCTCTTTAATCCGAGGTGCTGAGCTCTGCAGATTTTTATTAAAGCCATCTAGTTATGGAGGGAGAGCTGTCCCAGTGTATGCCTAAGCTGTCCCAGTGTAAGGATCAGGAAATAATGTTTGCTGGTTGAAGGTGATGACACAATTACAGAATGTTTATGAGGAAAATCAGACTCTTCCACCTCTGACTCTGTGGTTCTTTGTTGATCCCATGAAAACTATCTCAGTTCGGTTACCTGTGACAACTACTGTAACAGAAAAATCAAGAAAAATTTGTGTAATTAAAGTTGTTGCATGTGATTGAAAAATCTCCCATGGAAATGCATCGTGATTGAAAACAAAATACCGTATGACGAGACAAACAGTACATGTTATAAAAACTTTTAATGGGTTTTCTTTGTGGTTTGTCTGAACTGTCATCATAGTGTATGCAGTGAAGCCCTGGCGTATTTTATTACCGTGAACTCAGAAAGCCACAGAGAAGCTTGGACCAACCTCCTGCTATTGCTTTTAACAAAAACACTAAAAATCAGTGATGAAAAGGTAAGAACAGACTGGAAGTCATGGCTGTTTGCATTTAGGTATTTTTTCATTTCTGTTTCTGTTGAATTCAGTCTTTGTTATCATTCCTATTGTAAGGTGGCTAGTTCACTTACATAGCATGTATTCTCCTTGAAATACAGCAGCTGTTACATCTCCATTTTTTGAAAGCATTCTACATTATAACAAAATTGGACAGCATCCATGAAATTCACAGATGTATATAAATATTGATAGAATTACTGCAGAATTTCCATAGAGAAGCTTAATGAGTGTGCAATAAAGGATGGGCTTGTGCTGTATTACAGCTGCACAAGAATGGTAGCAGTAAATTTCACTGCTATAAAATTGGAATTCTGGTTCTGGACAGTAATGGCAAAAAATAATTTTCAGTATCTTGGCCCTTTTGATGAAAATATTCACAACATTGCAAATAGTTGCTACATTAGGACATGCAGAGAAATTTCTGGAAGTTGCTTACTTTGTTTTTTTTAAACTTTCCAGTACTGTTGAACTTCTTGTTTTTTAAAGTATATTTTTCCTGGGGTATCTTTTTTTCTGTTTTGCAAAGCGTGTAGTTTCATTTCACTCTTGTGTAATTTGGAATGTTTTATTGCAATTTACCAATATTTTAAGAAATTGGGAGTAGTGGTGGCTTGGCTTCTTTATCTTTTAGGTAAAATTGCAACTTGGCCATTTCTTAGTACACAATCCTAGTATCTTTTTTTATTATAGAAGTTCTGTGGTGGAAGTGTTCTGTTAACTTTCCCTGTAACTAATACTGAGCACTGTTAGGAAAGGAATAGAGGACAAAACATATTTCTTGTTGTGTAAATTCATGACAGATGTGCATCTTGAATATAGTGTTCAGTTCTGATCCCCCATATCAAAAGTGTCATGGAGCTGGAAAAGAGTTGAAAGATTGTAACAGGAATAAGGGATATAGGCTGCTTCCCATACATGGAACTGTATGTAGGTTAGACTTTCTCAGTTACCTTTTACTTAGAAAAGAAATAAAAATCAGAGGTGCATAAAGTTGTTATTACCATGAGGAGGGCAAGGACTGATAATTGTTATGCTATTAAGAGTTGGCCCGTTGGAGTTTGAGAGTCTCTGGAGGGGGGGGCAAAATCCCAGACACACATAATGGAGATCTTCACACGCTGGTTCAGCTGTGGAAGGCTTTGTTATGTATTGTGGATGATGTTGTAAAGAGGCTGGACAAGCAACTGGACAAATTCACACCAGAGTGCAGTGTTTTTAGGGGTAGTCTCTGATGCCATCTCTATACTGAGAAACCCGTGGGCCACAAAGCAGTCAGGTTCTGTTTTAGGGAAGTAATGCCAAATGGGTGCTTTGTGCATGGTTTCCTGTAGACATCTGCAGAAAGCAGGCACAGGGCTTGATGGCCCTCTGGCCATCCAGAAGGAGCTTTAACTGGGTCAGACCTTGTGTTTTAACAAGTTGTTTTAGGCATGAATGTGGAAAAATTCTGCACGTTTCAGTAGTGATAAAGAATAACGTTCTTTTTTTCATGTCTTTGATAGTTTAGGGCACATGCTTCAACATACTACCCATACTTGTGTGAAATCATGCAATTTGACCTGATTCCCGAGCTTCGAGCTGTGCTACGGAAGTTCTTCCTACGTATAGGTGTTGTGTTCAAAATCTGCGTAACAGAGGAGCAGATACGGACAACTGGGATGAGCTTACCTTCATGGTAGCCCTAAGTAGCGTTGGTTACTTTGGCTTGTACATAAAGCTGTGTTCCAGAGAAGGAGTAAAGTGGATGGGGGAAAAAATTGGACCTTGGTGTATCAACACAGCAGCAAGTTACTCTTACCACAGTGACATTTCGGGAGGAGGAAAAAGAAAAAAACAAAACAAAACCCTGTTCTGTCCATCCTACAGAACTATCAGCAGTTTTATTTAAATTATTGCTTACAGAGTTAATACAGTAGATGTAAAGTCTCTTTGTTTCAGTGCTTGTCATCCTTATGATCAAGTCTGTCTCTTCTGGTCTTCTATCAATTGTCAGTCTTGCATCCCAGCTAAAGCTGAGAAATCAGCTGGATTCCTCAATAGAAATTACGCCCCTTGGAGATAATGAATATAGTTGTATAGCCTTGTGATGTTAGCACATGTGTTCATAATAAACTATACTGCAGTGGCTAATGACCACCTAAGATCATTCTGGGTTTTTCTTTGCGTGTACATGACCAGGCCAGGCAGCATGTTATGGCTTTTGAAGTGGACAGCCTGTAGGATATTTGGGGAAAGGGTTTTCCTCCTGTTTAGCAAGTCTCTTTTAAAACTTTTTAAAATAATACCAGTGCTTCATCTTCTGAGACTTATTTTTGTTTTTTATGGAAGGTTTTACATCAGGACCAGACAATAGCATCTACTCTATTTAGCTTATTAGTGTTCCTTTAAAGACACTTTAAAAAAAACAAAACCAAAACTCTTTCCCTTACTTTCATACATTGCCAGATCGTGGACAGAGCATATACAGTAATATTCAAAAGAAGGTTCAGAACAAATAAACCACCTTTTTTACTATTGAGTACAATGTATTAAGTAGTAATTGTGTCTGTTTAGCAGGAAGTCCTGTCCTTAATACATATGAGGTTCTGTCTTTTTGCCACAGATCCGTAACTTCTGATTTGTCTTTTTTGTGCAAGTGATTTTTATTCTCAACTATTAGTTCCTATTGTGATTTAAAAAAAAAAAAAGGAATTGCTACAAAACTGCTCAAGTTTGTTCATGTACTATAAGAGTTACCAATACATCTCTATGCTTTGAAGGTATCTGTGAAGCAAGCCTGATTTAACGCTGTAGCTTTGCTTGCCCTAGAGATTTTTCTTTTTCTTCGAAATCTCCATCAGTTTTCTGACAACTGTTTCCATGATAGAATACCAGTTTACAGTTGAAGTACTGCAGGCCTGAGGTCTGTCCTTTGAAATAATTTTAATTTCAAGTTTTAAGACTTCTCTAAACTGGAGGAGTGTGGCAGGGTGGGAGAAGGTTCCACTTCCTAAAATAACGTAAACAAAGATGTTAGAGTAACTGCTATGCTATCCTAAAATAGTAGCAAACCTGAAATATGACAGTATTTAAAAAACAACCAACCAACCAACTTGAATGGTATGAAGTGTTTAATCAGTTATTTTACTTTTGGAGTTTCCTGGTAGGGTGGCCTTAGTTGAGGTTGTCTTGGGATATTCCACTCTGAGCTGTTGGGATGCTTTCTTTCCCGCTTTCTGAGCTATTTCCAAAGGGGTCATACGGTGCTCTTCAGTAAATTGGCTTGTTTGACATAAGCATTGTTTGGGAATGGTTTTGCAGTGAGTAGTAGTGATAAGGATTTCATATTTTTATTTTTACTTTTTATTTTTAACCAAAGAAAAAAATATGTTGGTTGTGGCTCTTTAACTTTTAAACACCCGTTAGATTAAATCTATACTCTAATATTAAGTAGAAAGGAATATATGGCTATGTTTTACAGTAGGAAAAGGCGGAAAAATAATCAATCCTGTTATTTAACTTGCTGCACTTGAAATGTCCTTTTGTGTTGCATTTAGTATAGTTGCTCGTTCCCTGCTAATGTCACTTCATCAATTACAGTAGAAGTGAAGTATTTATTTTAATTCTATTTAAATTTGTAAGAGTAGGCTATTCCTTTTCTTCCAGTCCTAGAGAGTTATAAAGAAAATATTTGAAACTTTTATTTCTCAGATTTTGAATGTGTCACTGCCTCATTGAATGTATATCCTTACCTGTTACCAAAACACAAACTTCAAGTTGCATGCTTCTGTATTTTACAGTTTTGAAAGCCTTACAACTCATGTCTTGAAAATTAAGAGACTTGTTTCAGATCTTAAATTACTTCATAGTTGCATTGTGGGCTTTCTTTACTGTAATGTGCAACACTTGCACAATCTGTGCATATAGAATAAGGGTGTTTAGTCAGTCTTAGTTCTGAGACCGTTCTTTTATTTAAGTAAAGCTTTTATTGTATTTATACCTTTTATAAACTGCTGGAATAGGTATGTGACACAAGAACATCCTAGACTGTAGTGCATGGAGGAGGAGGAGGAGGACTGGAATGCAATTGGATTATCACAGCCTTAATCCTGTTGATTTTTCTGAAATTGATTGTACCTGTAGAAGCAATAAGAATGGTATGTGAAGTGTAATACCTGAAATGGTTGTATTCACGTCAGTTGCTTGCTTTCGCGTATACAGTCAGAAAGATGATAACCCATAGACATCTTAATGAAGCTAAAAACACTGAGCCGAAACTCGTGCAGTAGTCACTGCTGGTTCCGATCCTGTCCCGACTCTGCTTACATAGACTTTATCTGCCTCTAGTGGTTTTACTGCCTTCAGTGGAACTATGAATGAGAACAAGGTTCTATGTCATCACGTCCTGGTGGAGATCGAGACGCCTGTGCAATACGTGAAGTAATAAAAAGTAACCTCTTAGACTTTTCAAGTAGTGTTATGCAACAAATTAAACTATAAACTGATTTACCTGTAACGGTATAAATATGGAGACTGCATGATATTTCTTATTACTACTCATTCTGGAACCCTCTAGGAAATAAGGTAGGCAGGGGGAGGATGCTGATGAGGAAAACCCTAAAAACTCCCTTTCACGTTAATTCTGTGTCTTACAGTACAAGAAAATATTTTTTACAGCAGTTTATCTGCGTCTCATCTTGCTCTTTGAACTGTAAACAGAACAATCTAAAACAATATCCACTAATACATATGAATACCCCCCAAATTTAAGCTCAGTCTATTAAGAATGAGGAAGATTAAAAATAGTTAACTGTTTATCTGAAGTAGAACTAAGCTGTTTTCTGTCTGAAGTGCAGTTCCCTTTAGTATGTAAATTCAGTTTATTCAGCACCTTTAATGTTATTTCCGTGTAAAATGTATGTTTTCACGTATTTAAAATGCCTAAGTTTTTTGAAGATCTCCATATTAAGTGCATTTACTATCAATAATTTAAAAGAGCATTCCTTGCCAATGGATGTATACATTTTTGAGAGAATACCAAAATTATATAATATGAAAAAAACTATGTAAAGTTTTCTACATGAAAATACTATGTATAATACTGTTATAATATTCCATGATTTAATCAAGTGGTAAATCAATAAAGTTTTAAGAAGTGTTGCTTGTTTTTTCATGTAGTTTAGCTTAAGGCTGGTGAACCTCCAGCCTCCTCTGCTGTTACCCCAGCCGGCGCGGGGATCTGAGCTTTTTTGGGGGAGTTTTGGGTTTTTTTTTAACACCCGGCCGAGCGGGCCCAGGGCCCCTAAGCGCCTCCCCTGCCCCGGGGCCGGGACTACAGCCCGCGGCCCGGCCCCGGCAGCCCCCGGGCGCCCGCAGGCCCCAGCCCGGCTGGGCTAAGCGGCCCCGACTGGCGCCCCGGGACCTTGTGGGAAGAGCCCGGCCATTGGTCGGCCGCCGCCGTGAGGAGCGCGGCAGGGATTGGCTGGCGGCGGAGCGCGTCGGGGAAAGAGAGGCCGCCGATTGGCCTGGCCGCCGCACGGTGTCGCCGCCCAGCGTGATGCGGTCACGGTGCCGCCGCCGCGCCCTCTCACCGCGGTTTGAATGTGAAGCGCAGCCGGAGCTCTCGGAGCCGCCGCCGCGGGGAGTCGCCAGGTGAGGCTGGGCCGCGCTGCCCGGCGATGCTGGCGGTGGGGCGGCCCCGCAGCCCGGCGGCCCGCACTGGCCCGCAGCCGACCGCCGCTCCGCTCCGCGCTGGGCTCGGGCGCTGGGCCCGCGGCGCAGCGAGAGGCGCAGCTCACCATGCTGGGGCGCTTCGGCCCGCCTCGCGCGGTTCGCGATTGGCCGGCGGCCTCTGGGTTTGAGCAGTGTGCTCCCCTCATTGGCTCCCGCCGCTGCCAGTCTGGAGGTGGCGGGGAGGGGGAGGGGAGCAAGTTAGTCTGAGAGTGGTCGGTGCCGTGCGGGGCTCCTCCGCCGCGGCCGGCAGCCCGCGTTGTCCCGGGCGGGGCCCGAGGGGGCCGGGCAGACGGGGCTGGCCCTGGGCCCACCTTGCGGGGGCCGCGGTCCAGCCGGGCCGCCGCCGCATGAGGCAGCGGGAGCGCCGCCGTCGCGGCGGCGGTAGCGGGCGGAATGGAGCGGCCCCGTCCCCCGGATAAACCGCCCGGCGACCCCGGCCCGCGCAGGCGGCAGGGGAGCGCTGGGAGGTGCTGGGCTGCGGGGGCCGCGCCGGCACCGGGGGGGGGGGGGCAGCGAGAGAGGGGGCGGCCGGGCCTGGACGGCTCTGCTTCCCGTCCCCGCTGAAGGGCTCCGGGGCGGCCGCCCTGCCTCACGCCGGCCGGCCAGGGGGACCCGCAGGGAGCGGCGCGGCGGGGCCGCGCTCCGGCTGCCCCGTGGCGGGAGGCGAGGGCGAAGGCCCTCAGGGCAGTGTGCGGGTCGCCTTTCCTGTGCGGCCCGGGCCATGAACATCCCGGGGCGGCGGGAGCGGTTCCTCAGGGCCCGAGGGGCGGGGGAGGGCGGCCCTGCCTGTCCCCTGCCGGGCGGTGGGTCTGGCTGAAGCCGGTACCGCGGAGTCCTCAGGAGCTGGTCCCAAAACACTTTCTGTGGCCTTTTCAGGAGGTACAAAGAGCAGAAAGCCTCGAGCAGGTACCACCGGTTTTCTGGAGTGGAAAACAAAATAAAAAAATAGCTAGGGGAAGAGGGAGAAATACGAGTGAGCAGGTAGCAGGTGGAAATATTCATCCTCTTGCATGAGGGATTGAGTAATGGATTCAAATCTTTGCGTTTGGCCTTCAGAGTAAACCCCCAGTCAGCGTGAGGGGAGTGGTTCTGGCGTGGGCCCCTGTATTGCACGAGTAGGTGGGGTGTGGGTGAAAGGCCCTTCGGGGTTGACATGGCCTCAGTTTGGCTTCACATTTGAGTCAGGTTTAGTCTTGGTCAATGATTTTTTTATGGGTTTGCACCTCAGCCTTACAGAATTACCTGGAGCAAGTAATTCGTATTTTTGTTAATTATGAAAGGTTTAAGTACTACTTTCAACATCATAGTGGTGATGCACAAGGCCATTTTGTGCAGCGGGTGAGCCAGCCGTTCCTGGCGCTGGTTGCTTGTGCTGTACTTTATTGGGATTTTCTTGGCGGATGGGAATTGGTGAACAAGGCTACAGATAAGAAAATCCCCAAAAGGGAGGGGGAGTGCTACATGCGAAGCAGGACTCTTCAGGCGGATTTTTACTTTTTGCAAAACATGTTGGGATCTCAAGTACTCATTAACATTCTTCTAATTCAAGAGGGTACTGTTGCTGTTTTTTAAGGATATAGATGCCATAGTTAAAGTAAAAACTGTGTGGTTGAAACTCCCTGCCTTTGCAAGCATGCTTAAATAGAAACTGTTTATTGCGCTGATAAGCAACATAAAACATATCCAAAGTGGGACAGAGAGATTTCGGTTTATCTTATTAATTAGAAACTTCAGAGAAAAAATGGAAATCTTTGCTTCATCGTTACATCTGAATTGAGTGAATTGTGCTGGAGGTGGTAAGAGAGGTGGGCAGAATTGATGATGATATCCTGACCAACATGTCCATTAAAGCATGTCTTGCTGCAGTTGTAGTGTTACTGTAATTTTAATTATTCCAATTAGTTGTGAAGTTAATATATCACTGTGGTAAGTATGAGAATGTGTGTGGGAGGATTACTGGAGAGGAGTAATTTAGACTTACTGCACTGGAGTTATTCTGTAATAAGTATTGCATTTTAAATTAACTCCCACCCTAATCTAAGTTAATTTTACAGGGTGGACAAACCCTCTGGCTTTGCACAGTCTTTTGTATCTTTATAAAAAATTAATTTTCTGTTGAGAGTTTTCTTTGATAATGAGTATTTAATTTTAAACAAGCTTTGACTCTCCAGTACCCTTTGAATAGTTCTGTTTACAATTATGTAGGGCAGGACTATTCAGCTCTTTCAACCAGGAACAGGTTTCTGCAGCTGATAGTAGTTCTTTAAAAGCAAAACCAAATTCCTATTGTCCTGAAAGAGCAAGAGATCATCTTTTGGCTGAACCAGGTTTGTGGTTTGCTGGATGTATGATCCTGTTCTGAGAGTTTGGTTTCAATAAACTAGACAATAATAGTTACACCTAGCTGGAGAAATTGAATGTTTTTTTGTTTTGTGCTTGGTGCACACTAGCTGATGTTTTATTGGATGAAACATAGAAGGTAGGACCATGTTTTATGAGGTATAGTCAAAAAGAGCTGATGTGTGTCTTCTGTGGAATCTAATTTTGCTTGTGTGTAGCTTAGAGGATAGATTTATATGTATTTATAACAGAACTACTTGTGGATTTTAGGTTCTGCCAAAATGGAGCTGAGTGATGCCAATTTACAGACTTTAACTGAGTATCTAAAGAAAACACTAGATCCAGATCCTGCTATAAGGCGTCCTGGTAAGTGATTCTCATGGGTGACCAATAAAGTTTAGTTTCTTTTTGGCTCCTCTGTCTGTGGATAGCAAACTTCAGTGGATCTTTATGCAATATCCTCTTTGGTGAAGTTCTCAGTATCCTTTTAAAACAAAACCCCCAAAAAACTAATGAGGGATGGTTACAAATATGAATTTATTTTGTTTGCTTTTTGTAATTTTATTTTCCTATATGCCTGAATTATTTTTTTTTACTGTTCTATTTAAACACTTACTTAGAACAGTGCTGCTGTTCACAGGATTTACTTCTAGCAGGTTACAGCTTTTAAAAATGGTGAGGAGGCAATATTTCCACATCCTGCTTTGAGTTTAGAGCTTTTGTTAATAGCAAAAGTGTTAAAGAGCTTAGGAGTAAAGAAGCTACAGTACTATTTGTCAGGCTTGTTTTGTGTTTCTGTTCTTGTGAAACTGGGCAAATGTTCATTCGTTGGTTATTTAAATAGGCACTTGAGGAATCCTAAGATCCCATTAGAAAAAATCAGTTCAACTTTTGCTAACCTTAGTATATTCTTTTACAGCGGAAAAGTTTCTTGAGTCCGTTGAAGGAAGCCAGAATTATCCATTGTTACTCTTAACGCTACTGGAGAAATCACAGGAAAATGTCATCAAAGTTTGTGCATCTGTAACGTTCAAGAATTATATCAAAAGGAACTGGAGAATTGTAGGTATCCTAGTGAGTAGTTGTGCTAAGATTTAATAATCCTTTTTAAGGTACAATAAGATACTATACCGTAACTTTGAAGAATGTATGTACATCTGTACTCTGTGAAAGAAGGTAGATCATTCAGAGAACAAACACAAGGTGTAATTTACTGAAGAGGGACTAAAACGACTGTTGTGGTCCATTCTATTAAAAAGAACTAGAGCTAGGTGGTAAAATGATGAACAAATAATTTTCTCTAATATTACATGCAGATTTTGCAGAAGCACAATATTTAAAGCTCATTTAACTAACAGTAATATTATTTAAACTAAAATTATTGTGTCTATACACATGAGCTGGCCAATCTGGCCTGTATCTATTGTCATGGTGTTACAAACATTTCAAGCCAGCACTGCAGCTGAAAGTGATGATACTATCTTCTCTTTCATGTAAATCCTGGGATGCAGAATAGTGTGGGGCAGTTTATTTTGGTGGCCTTGCCAGTTTAACACTTAGAAGTATTTGTAGAATTAAATGGAAGTATTGCCATTTAATCCCATTTTATCCTTTGTTTCAAAGAGGTCAGAAAAGGTTTTGATTTAGAACTTTCAGCATTCACGGAATTTAATTTATGGTAGAAAGTATTACATTTGAGAGCTCAGCTCCTTTAGCGATGAGAGATTTTAATGGATACTGTTTCTACTTTGTCTCACTGAAAGTCCTGTTTGTATCTGAAAAGTATCACATGTATAATGTTGCTTTACTATGGGGAAATTGGTAAGTGTGTCATCATTGCATCTTAGCTGGTACCTATTTAAAAATTTGCATGTGATTTGTCCCCTCCCCCTCATACTAATACTAAGAAGCTATATCAAACATAACCAGATCAGCACATTGTCTGGCATGATATTTCTAGAACTTTGTTTTTGTAATACCGCACTCTCAAACATTTCTCCCAAACTGCATCTTTATCTGTATATCTGTACTATATTGTGAGTAGAAATAATGTTCTGTTATGGAAAAATTGGTAAGTAGCTTCCTTTTTGTGGATTGCTGATGTAATTCAGGGTGAGATTTTGTTTTGGAGTAGGTGGAGATGCTATGCAGTAAGTGCATCCAGAGGGCTGTTATGATTGCTATGTGGCTTCAGGCACATTGTTTTGTCCAAAACAGAAGCTTTCATTTCAAGAGCAGCTGTGTGAACATAAAACACAGCCATACAGCTAGCTTACCTACATCACATGGTTTAATTTAGCAACCTTGAACTTGGCTGATACAAAGCTCGGTGGAAGTAAAAGTGTTTTGCCTGTTCAAGGATTTCAGTCTGGTAGAGCCTGGAGAGCCAGATGTACAGGGCATGTCTGGAGCAAGGGAGGAATTTGCTTTTTTTAGTTTCAAGTATGTATGTGCTGCCTCTTATGTCTTGTAAAAAGGTCTTATTTTTTTGAAAAGTCTCATCAATAACTCCATAGTAGGATTTGTTGTTGCTGATCTCTCCACTACTTCTGTCCTCATCTGTCTAAATGCGTAGCAGTAAGTCAGTCCTGCCTCCCTACTTAGAGCTTGCTGAGTACAGTTACTGCTGCCTTTCGCATCATATAAACTTGTAAAGCTTAGGTTTTAAAGATCAGCATCTTTTTGTGTTTTTTAATGTATATATAATGATTCTGTACATTCTGATTTAGTGCAATGTGATAGAACAGGAAAAGCAAGTTCTCTGTGTTTTATTTTTATAGCTGCTTTTTTATAGAATCATTTAGGTTAGAAAGGACCTTTTAAGATCATCAGGTCCAGCCATTAACCCAGGACTGGAAAGTCCACCACTAACCCATGTCCCTAAGTGCCACATCTACATGACTTTTAAACACCTCCAGGGATGGTGACCCCACCACCCCAGTGGCAGCCTGTTCCAATCCTGGCCAGCCCTTTAGGTGAAGAACTCTTTCCCAATATCCAACCTAAACCTCCCTGGTGCAACTTGAGGCTGTTTCCTCTTGTCCCATCGCCTGCCCCCCCTGCCTACAGCCCCTTTCAGGTGATTGCAGGGAGCAATAAGGTTCCCCCTGAGCCCCCTCCTCTCCAGGCTGAGCACCCCCAGCTGCCCCCCATCAGACTGGTGCCCTGGCCCCTTCCCCAGCCCCGTTCCCATCTCTGGACATGCTCCAGCCCCTCCACGTCCCTCCCGCAGCGAGGGGCCCAGAGCCGGACACAGGACTCGCAGTGCAGCCTCACCAGTGCCGAGCACAGCGGGACGATCGCTGCCCTGGTCCTGCTGGCCACACTGCTGGGGACACCAGCCAGGCTGCTGTTGGCCTCTTGGCCACCTGGGCACACTGGGGGCTCCTGCCCAGCCGCTGCCGCCCAGCCCCCCCCGGCCCTTTCCCGCCGGGCAGTTCCCAGCCCCCTGCCCCAGCCCGCAGCTGCCGGGGGCTGGTGTGACCCCCGGGCAGGGCCCGGCACTGACCCCGCTGAACCTCACACCGGTGGCCTCGGCCCCTCAGCCCGGCTGCCCAGCCCCCCCGCAGAGCCCCCCACCCCCCAGCAGGCCAGCGCTCCCCCCCAGCTTGGTGGTGTCTGCAAACTGACTGGGGGTGCACTCGATCCCCTCGTCCAGATCATTGATAAAGACATTGAACAGGGCTGGCCCCAGCGCTGAGCCCTGGGGAACACCGCTGGTGACCGGTGTTACCACTAAGCATAAACTGAAATTCTGAAATTGTTACTTTTGGGGGTTTTAATCTCATGGGAAGATGGCGGAAGGGAGGTGAGAAGGAGGGTGGTAGTGCTGTCTGATTTAAGGCATTGTCCGATCACTGAATTGCTCTCTGTAGGCGCTTCCCTCTTCTAATTGCTGTATCATTTCTAGGTTACTGAACTTGGGTGCTGTCATTACAGATAACGTGACTATCACTGCTGTCACTGCTTGGTGACAAGCCTCCTTCTTTTCTTTCTTCATTTCTTTAGCAGAAGCTTTGTAATTTACTACCACTTGGCGCTACTGACTGACTGGATGTTGAAGTGATGGATGTTTTGAACTGATTGGATAACTCTTAAAGTTAATGTTACAGATTTGATTGTGTAACCTGCATTTTCATGTACAATTTCTAGAAAGTATGGCTTAAGGCAGCTTGCACAAAATAAATCTTTGAGATTGGCAGAAGTGAGGACAGAGACGTGATTAGGTGTGGTGGTAGAGGAGACTGTTGGTGAAACTTCTATATGTTACTGGCATACGCACCCACCCTCAGTGCTACTGAATTGCCGATTTGAAAAGTGACTGTTAGAGAAGGAGAAAGAAACAGTTCAAGGTTTCACAGAAAGATGTAATTTCTTTCAGCTGTTCTCAGGTACTGCTGTTACAGGTTCATTATAGGCAGTATCTTTAACAGATCTACTTAGTTTCTTTAACAATGTAATAGTTACATAAATCGGTATAAGCAATTGGTTTCTGAAACGCTAATATTCGCTTCTTGCCTGGAGTGTACTGATATGCCCGTGACTTAATTATTGTTTTAATTTTAGGTTGAAGATGAACCAAACAAGATATGTGAATCAGACAGGATAGCTATTAAAGCTAACATAGTGCCCTTGATGCTTAGCAGCCCGGAACAAATTCAAAAGCAGGTAGTATGTCAATTCCTGGTTGTGTCCGTGAGACTTTTGGAATATTTTAAGCGTGTCTAGAGGCTCTGGTTATTGGCAGAGCTCAGTTCCCTTACCAATGAGATCATCCCAATCCCAATAACTCTGAATATATTGTTATAGCTACTTCTACTTGTCTTTTTTTTTTTTTTTAAAGACTATTACTGTATAATCTTACAGCTAAGTTCTAGCATTAGGCAGTTAAATACAGTAATTCTAGAAAGTGAGACTTTGTGTACACATTTAATTTAGAGTGGAATTGATTCATTTGTGGTGAAAAATAGTAGATACTTAGCCCAATGATTTTTGAATCTGACAAGAACAGGCATTTTCTCAATGTTTGCAACATCTGACATGACTGCTGCATTTTTCATAAAGAGGAGCCTGTTATTATATCATGTAATGGTTATGTTTCCTTTCCAGTTAAGTGATGCAATTAGTATTATTGGTCGGGAAGACTTTCCTCAGAAGTGGCCAGACTTACTGACAGAAATGGTGAATCGCTTTCAAAGCGGAGATTTCCACGTCATCAATGGGGTCCTTCGCACTGCTCACTCTTTATTTAAAAGGTATTGGAAATAAGGGAGTTGCTGTATGGATTGTAAAATTTTTGTTCAACTCTAAATTCTTACCTTTATACTTAATTCTATAGATTTACGAAGTCTACAGTTGTGGCTTCTACTTACACTTACTGGCTTTTTAGTAAGACTTTTAAGTGGTTGTCAAATTGTACACCTTGCATGGTCTTGAACTGTGTTGTTTAGTTCTTGTTTACTGGACAAGTATTTGTTTCAAGGTTCAGTACAAGAAATTAAATGTATGCAGATTAATTTGGTAATAAATGTGAAAACTAGTCTATTTTTCCTGTGTTTCTCCTTCACTTGTCAGGTACCGCCATGAATTTAAGTCCAACGAATTATGGACAGAGATCAAGCTTGTCCTTGATGCCTTTGCTTTGCCCTTGACAAATCTCTTTAAGGTACTTCTTGTTGAAACATTTGTAAAACAAGTTTAATGTTCTGAATTGCTTGTGAATGCATGTAATGGAAATGGAAACTTAAGAGTAGTTGCTCTGAAACCGTTAATGAAGTTCAGACTATAAAGTCATGAAGTGAGACCTGTCAGGATCAATAAGGGGAGGAAAAGGAACTGTATTTTCTAGTTTTTAAAAGATGACATTTTTGATACCTCTTGTCAAAGTGGTTTTCATGTGTGTTGCTTGACTGAATCTTATGTCTTTTTCTAGGCAACTATTGAACTTTGCAGCACACATGCAAATGATGCTAGTGCTTTGAAGGTTCTCTTTTCTTCTCTCATTCTGATTGCGAAGCTGTTCTACAGTTTAAATTTTCAGGTGAATCTCTTTGTTTTTCTAATAGTTCTGCTTTGATCTCACGAAGCTGTTAAACTTTTATTTATAGGATTCATTTGAGGCACATTTTAAGGCCATGCTTTATCACAAAAACAAAAGTTGACAGTCTGCATCAATGCTGGAGTAAAGGCACAGTAAGGATGGGGTTAATTAACATGTTAGCTTGGCCCTATCTAAGGAGATGTTGGCACAAAGGAGGTGTTGTGTGAGTAGCTCTCAGAGTATGAGCTGTGAAAGGCAGAAGTCAAACGCCCAGTTTGTATTCACCGTGCTTCTTTATAACTATGGCTGTACTGACATGAACTCAGTCATGCAGGTGAAAGTCAGTTAAAACTAGTAGCTCTGTGGTACTATAGAAGCAAGTGATTCTGGAAGCAGCGTGAGGTTTTTTGTTTTGAAATCGGATCTGAAATTCTAACATTATTAAATGCACTGTATGAAAAATGGTAAAAAGCTACTTTGCTGAGGTGACATATTTAGTGTCTCAACACAAACGTTAAGTGTGAAGTGTGGTGGTCATGCCTTGATTGCTTGTGCTGTTCTTCCATATCGGGCAAAAGAGCAAGCTGGAGTAAAAGGGAGGCTTGTACTTTCTTGTTCTGAGAGAAGAGGCAATAAGGTTCTTCCTTTACAAAAGTGTAAGCTGTAGAGCATGTAAGCAAGTAGTTTATTTGGAAATACTGTATTCCAAAGCCTCTGGAGGGGTTTCATTTGAGAGCAGGAGGGGATAGCGTTTAGTTTTGAAGATTGTTTTCCATGCGTTGTTGTCCCTCAGTAGATTGTAAGGTAGGTACATACTACTTACAATGCAGGTATGTTATCGCAGCAGTGCAATCAGGAATTAAAATGTAGATTTATGCTTTTTCTTCACAGGATCTTCCGGAGTTTTTTGAAGATAACATGGAAACATGGATGACAAATTTTCATAGTCTTTTAACTTTAGATAATAAGCTTTTGCAGACTGATGTAAGTACTGCATAAACCTCCTGGTTTGCCTCTGTAGTGGAGAGAGTTGACTGAGAGCTTGGTTCTAACTCTGAAGAATGTAATGTTTTCTTTACTGGATAAACAAAGGAATAGAATGGCTATAAGGAGATGGAGTTTAAGAGAAGTTGCCCCGTTGTCTAAGAAATATGAGGTGCAATTCTTGAAGATGTGTCTCAGTTACAGGTATACCCAGCTGGGCACAGAATCAAATTACAGATACTCACCAATGAGTAGATTCTTTCAAAGACATCTGATGATTAGAGTCACAGTGCTCAAGTTTTCTGTACCTTTCAGCTGGTTCATGCATTATGTTTTAGAAAACAGGATATCTTAAAGAACTGGAAAGAGTTGAACATAGAAGACATGGCATCCATGAGTATTTCAGCATTTGCTTTGTCTAAGAATTAGTAGTGTTGCAGGTAAAAGTTGATACCAAGTCATCAAGTCTCAAATTAATTTTCTGCGTGCTTTCTGCATTTGAAATGCTGTCTTCCAGATACGGTACAGTAGTTTGCCACATGATGGAGCCAAAGCAACTCTGTAATACTTTGCAGTACATAGGGAGGCGTGTTACTTGAGTCCTGTGCTGTACGCTGCTGCTAAAGAAGCTTTGCTGCTCTTTTCTCTTGTGTCTGTGGGCTGTTGCGCAGCACAGACACAGACGTTCATGCAGCTGTGTGCTGAACTGAGGTCAGGAAGTGATATGCATTAAAACTGAAAGGTGGGGACTGGGGGAAGTGGGGAGACAGAACTGGGTTGGTGTTTGGTTGGGTTTTTTTTTTTCATTCCAGCTCAGTTTCCCAATTGACTTTGCTTTGTGGTTACAAGCATCTGTGCTGGTATGGGGAAGGGGCAGGAACTTTCACAACTATTCCAGTCTGAAGTAGGAAGATACAATGTGTTCTAAGCATATGTTTTCAATGCCTTGTGTTTTCTTTTTCCTATTACATTTGTAAATTAATTTCACGTCAAACTTTGTCAGGTCTAAATGATTTAAAGTGCATAGTACTTCCATTTGAAATGTAGGTATGATTTATAACTTGCAGTGGAGTTCGAGTACAAATCAGCAAAATTGAGTAATTCTAGGGGTGTGAGAGGGATTTCTTTCATCTCTGTTTAAAACATGGTACAATAATAGTATAAATATTTCATTCAACTGTTGATATTTTTAAGTAGTGTTGAAGTTTGGATGTTTAAGTTCTTGATTTTGTTTTATGTGAGGATGAAGAGGAAGCTGGATTACTGGAGCTCTTGAAATCACAAATTTGTGATAATGCTGCTTTATATGCTCAAAAATACGATGAAGAATTTCAACCCTACCTGCCACGTTTTGTAACGGCAATCTGGAACCTGTTAGTCACGACAGGCCAGGAAGTGAAATACGACTTGGTAAGTTGTTATAAACTGATCTTGTCAAGTTTGATAATGAATTACAAATCGGCCAGTCATGCTAACACTGTGTGTATTCTGTTTGTGTTTTTCTAGCTGGTTAGTAATGCAATCCAGTTTCTGGCCTCGGTTTGTGAGAGACCACATTACAAACATCTGTTTGAAGACCAGAATACATTGACAAGCATCTGTGAAAAAGTTATTGTTCCCAATATGGAATTTAGAGGTAACTTTTTGAGACTTAGGTTTTCAAAGACACAATAAAATCTACCTAATATAATGACACGTTGCTTTGCAGGACTAAGAATTGGGGATTGCCTAGTGTGTACTTCAGTACTAGATTCAAACCCAAGTTTCTACAACAGATTGCTGTCCTATGGTGGCTTTGTAGAATTGTGTGAATATATTTTTATTACTTATTAATTTGTCGTCTTTTCCATTTGAGATCCCAGTATATGAAGTCTAGGTCATGTGCCACCAATAACTTTATATGCTTAAAGTGACTGTCAGAGTAATTCAAGGAGTCTAAATAGGCGTGGATATCAGGCCTACTAAATTGTAATGTCTATTTTTCCAAGTTTTCATGGCCTCATATTTATTGTAGTAACTAAGATGCAGTGAAGATGGATTGCAGTGATAAGGAGCTTCTGTGTCTTAAGTCTATGATTCTGGAAGCCTCTTTAAATATACTTAGTGCCGAATGTGTCTTTTTTCTTTTTTTTTTTTTTTTTTTTTTTAAATCAGACTACATCAGCTCATGAGTGTGAAAGACTGATTTGCGGGCCAGAAGCAAGCCAAACAGGCTAGTTTGGCTCGATATTTCTGATTAATTTCTATTAATATTATAGAAAGTGCTTGGGAAAAAATAGCAAATAGATAACAATACACCTTTTTATGAGAAAAAACAGAGACCTCAGTATTTAAACTTCTATCTATTTTATATTTTCAGCGGCTGATGAAGAAGCATTTGAAGATAATTCTGAAGAATATATCAGAAGGGATTTGGAAGGATCTGGTAATCCACAGATTTATACTAAGAATACTTGCTCTTTAAATATAGCTCTTAAGAGCTGAAGGAATTTACTGAAGCTTTTATAACAACGTATTTTTGAAATTAGAAAGGTTCCTCCCTCCCCCGAGAGATTTTATCCAGTTTTGATCAAGTCTACCGTCACAATACGCCCATCACAGTGTCTTTGTTTTGAACAATGTTTTTATATGTTGGTTTTTTTTCCTTAATTGGACTGGTAGTCTCCTGCACTGCACACGTTCTCATTTCAGCAAATACAGCCTGTAAGTCAGTGGTGAATAGTAGCCACAGTTGTGTGTTTAGTTCTTATGTGTAGGGTTTTAAATAACATAGAGGGGCTGTGCCTGTATTTAGTAGTCTATCATGTTTAAACTGAAATTCTGACTGGTGTTGCATACAAATCTGTGATCAAGCCAGCTGGACGCCAGCCAACCCTTGTACACCGGCACACTGTTCAAACCAGTAGAGTAACTGTCCTCAAAACACGGTGCCGTGCTAACAGAGCTACTTGATCTTCTGATTGTAGTTGTCTGGTCTGGTCTGCAGCCAGGTCAGAGCACAGATGAACCAAAACTAGATCTGTGTGACAATTCTGGACATGCTCTTCTGCACTACTAACCGTTTATTGACTGACACTTTTAGATTAATGGCACTTGATAATAGATTTAAGAAATTACTGTGTGCTTGCAGTGGAGGACAAAATTGGAGGAAAATGTTTTTCAACTATTTTCAAGCAAATGTTCTATCATTCTTATCCAGGATTGGCTGCATTTTAGGTATTTGTGAAGCTTTTATTTGTTAGCTACTTTTGCTTTTAAGAGAACTGAGGCAAGAAGTATTTGTGTTCGTCAGAGATTACTTTTAAAGAAGTCTTCTGTTGCATTTAAATTCACTTGCTTTCATTTTCCTTCTGTCTCTTGCATTAGTATATTGTATTAAAGGCCATAAAGGCTAGCTGATGACTTTTTTCCTTTCTTGAAACTAGGAATGTGTATAGGTTGGGTTTTTTTATTGTGTTGGTTTTGTTTGTTTGTTTTTTTACAAAAATGTACAGATTTGGTGTGATGGGCTAAGTGCCATCCAGTAGCTTGCTGGCTCCCCACCCTGCTGCAATGGGATGGGGGAGTGAATAGGAAGAGTAAAAGCAAGAAGACTCTTGGATAGAGCTTGTGAAAGAAAGAGGAAGAAAAGAGAACGGGGGTGTGCAAGTCAATGATTTACCACCTCCTGTGGGTAGACTGATGGCCAGCCTGTCCCTGAGCAATGACAGCCTCCCCAAAACCCCTCTCCCCTCAGTTTTTATTGCTGAGCATGATATTATGTGGCATGGAATATTCCTTTGGTCAGTTTGGATCAACTGTTCAGGTGTTGTCCCCTCCCAAGTTCTTACCCACTTCCCAACCTACTTTCTGGGAAGGCAGAGCAGGAAAAAGAGAAAGCCTCGACACTGTGCAAGCACTGTTCAGCAACAGCCAAAACACTGGGGTGTTACCAACAGTTCTAGTCACCCGTACAAAACACAGCACCATATGGGCTGCTATGAAGAAAATTAACTCCATCCCAACCAGACCCAGTACAATTGGGGGTGTAATTGTAAAGGTAGTAAAAAGCTTCCCCCTGCACGCTTGCTGAACTGTGAATACACATGCAGTGGTGGTAGGTGTCCGTTCCTCTCCTCTCTTTGTTGTACAAATAATCCCTATTATGGCAGTGAATAAAAGACTTAAATGTTTTCCTACACTTCGGAGTGGAGGATTGCAATGATTAACATAAAGCGTGACTGTAACTTGAGAAGCTGTACATTATTACTAATTTATTATTACATTTATTAATATGAAAAATGTATACTTTCTCATATCTAAAGTGTCTTTGGTTCTTGTGCAGATATTGACACCAGGCGCAGAGCAGCTTGTGATCTAGTCAGAGGCTTGTGCAAATTTTTTGAAGGACCTGTGACAGGGATTTTTTCTGGCTATGTTAATTCTATGCTGCAAGAATATGCAAAGAATCCATCTGTTAACTGGAAGCACAAAGATGCAGCTATTTACCTTGTTACGTCTTTGGCATCCAAAGCTCAAACACAGAAGGTACTCTTACATTCTATTCATTTTGATCCATATGTATTCAAGTAGTATAGTGTACCTGAAGGCCTGCAGTCCATTTTATGCTTTTCAGGATGGGATTAACTATATTTGTAGTAGTTTAATGTTGTTGAGTTTAAAAGTTGTCCATTATTTAATCCTATCACAGTTGGTAATTTGGTGGTATCTGAACTTCAGATAGATTGGGCAAAGTCAACAACCATGTGTGACCATTTGGCAGGTCTTGCTAGCAAGTGCGCAGCAGCCAGAGAAAGAAACAAAATTAGCTTAGGACTAGAACCTCTGAGCTTTTAAATGGTGCTGAGCTAGAGCTTGTAAGCCATGGAAGGCCAAATTTAGCTTTGCAGAAGTAGATCAGAAATGTTAAGCAGACTAGAAGGAATTTAAGTGACTTTTACAGTTCTTGTCATTATATTTCCCAGTGTTGCCTGTGGTTTGAGTGTTTATGATTTGATTATGAAGTGTCATGGGAATGCTCATGATGGCTGGAAATGGGTCTTGTTTGGGAGAAAGCAACTAATAGGCTGGATACATTGAAAAGTCACACCTGAACTAAACTGTATTTGGAAACAGTTGCATTGTATCAACTATCCTACAGAACAGATTTTAATATACTAGTATTTAAAGTGTTATTATAGTTAAAATCTATGTGGCTTTACAAGACTTATTTGAGGCAAACATAGTAAAATATGTTGTACCTTTATGAAATTCTGCTGGAGGTTCTTGGTCTTCTCCTGAAACTCTAGCTACACACTACTGTGCAGTAATTGCTAATGATAGCGCTATGTAGCGGCAAATATGTGATAACATCACTTAGAATACTTGACTGATAAATATCCATATGCAAATCCTGTTTTAAAAATTAGTTGCATTTTCAAGTGAAAACTAAGTAGTCATTATTTTGCTGCCCTAATTCAGAACTGGAATTCGAATCCTAAATGTTTCCTTTTTTAAAAGGCCCATCACAAAAAAAGTATCAAGGTAGCAAGATGCTGATATTTTCTATCTAAAAGTTTGGTTGATTATTACCTGTTATGGGCTGTATTCCTCTACTCAGAGCTGGTAACTGAACCTCAGTAGGGCTACAGCTGAAACCAAGGCACTGAAAACGTAAAGAAAATGGTTGACGCTTTGCTAAAGATGCAGTTTCAACAATCTAATCACATGCATGCGTGCCTTAGGTTCCTTTTAATAAAAGCGCATAAAAATGAGTAAGAAAACTAGCTGAATGACAACATCTAAAACCAGAGTTGATTGTTTTTTTGTTTTTCTAGCATGGAATAACACAAGCCAATGAACTTGTTAATCTGACAGAATTCTTTGTGAATCACATTCAGCCTGACTTAAAGTCTGCTAGTGGTAAGTTAATTTTGATATGTGATTTATCTGCAGCCTTGACATTGACCATTGTTTCTTAAGGCTCGAGCACTCATATATCAGTATAATCTCTGAGACAGAAGACTCTTAACACCTGGGGGTTAAGTTAACATGGGGGGGAAAGTAATTAAAATTTGTTTGACCAGCAACAAATGAGCTTTTAAACAAAGGTGGATTACCACATGCTATCTCCAAGATCAGGGGGTGTACACACATGGTTGCTATCCACTACATGCTTAAGCTTGTTGAATCGAAGTAATTTGATTTCTGTATTTGAGACCATGTGGCAAACTTCTGTGCTGTACAGAACTCTGAAAAGTTCCAATACTGAAGGCTGGGTTGTAGCCTGTATCAGTCCATATTGATGAGATTATGGATGTCTAGATTTAAGCCACATAACTTATTTTATGATGAAGCATAAAGTTAGGATATTTGGAATGTAGTTTGTTGTCTTGGAATGTGTAACTGCAGGCTGTTAACATCGGAGCCAGAAGGGGAAACTTCATCAGAAAGAGCTGGACTGTACACTCAGTGGTACTGGGGTGTGATTTGTACCTAAAACTGATATTCTAACAGTGCCCATACAGAACTTGAGAATCTAAGCAACACAGAAAAATATTGGATGTATTGTTTTTCAGGAGAAAAATTGTGACTTAGCGTGACCTCTGTGTAAAGTACATATTCAGTAATCATATTTATGTGAAAAGTATCAACACAATTTGCATATTTTTCTATTGCAGTGAATGAATTCCCTGTGCTAAAAGCGGATGGTATCAAATATATCATGATTTTTAGAAACCAAGTAAGTTTTTCTTCTACTCTTATGGTAAAAACATATTGTAGTTTCTTACTTTATACTTGCCAGGCCTAATTTATCTTGCTTGGCCATATGTTAACTCAACAGGTGTTTGATAGTCATATATAACACTTCATGCTGAATTTTTAGATTTGAAAGTAAATGATATTGTTATAAATATCCAATTAACATGTAGTCTGTATGCTATCCATATGCTGTGGGAGCACTGAACATAGCATGCTTAGTTCTGTGACACACTCAGACTTTTTCAAGTGAACGTTAGTCTAAATATACTTGATTGCTCGTATCATTGCAGTTGCTGCTAAAGAGTACAGCAACTTTGTCCTTTAACTTTCCTGATCTGTGAGATGCAGTAAGAAAATATATTATTACTTCTAAATTTTAGATTCTTTATTCATCTCTTATGAAATAGCTCTGATTTTTTTTTTTTTTTTTTTTTAATTCCCCACTAAGGCAAAGTAAAATGGAAAAAGAAATATACATTAGGAATATATGCACTTACTGTCCATCAAATGGAATATTAATGTTTGGGGGAGGTATATGGACTGTGACAGAAATGGGTACCTCTTGGTTTGTCAAGGTGTGATTTAGCAACTGGAGTAGCCTTCTAAGATTTCTTCCTCTGCCAAGCTTTCAGTTTGTAGCTGATGAGCTCAGAGTGGTTATGCTCTAGTGTTGAACCATCTGTATTTTTGTGTAACATATGTATAATTTGTTGCTGTATTTTTGTAGGTACCTAAAGAACAGCTGTTGGTATCTATTCCTCTCTTAATCAATCATCTTCAAGCAGAAAGTATTGTTGTCCATACTTACGCAGCACATGCTCTTGAAAGGCTGTTTACTATGAGGGGAACAAATAATACTACGCTGTAAGTTTTCAAGCAGAAATAAATTCATTGCTTACGTAGGTTTTGTCCATTAAGGATGAGAAATATCTGTAAGGGAACTTTTCTTAGTGTTAACAATATTGTAAAATGCTTGTAGTTTGTGAATGTATCTCATCGTTAAAGAGCTGTGTTTTACTTAACAGCATTACAGCTGCAGAAATGGCACCATTTGTGGAAGTGCTATTAACGAACCTCTTCAAAGCGCTGACACTTCCTGGCTCATCTGAAAATGAATACATTATGAAAGGTAAATGCTTTATGAGTTCTGCAGTAAAAGAGTCACTTTATTAACTTGTGGTAAAGGCTTCTAGTTACAGACTACTGATACCTTTATTTGAAAAACCGAATTTATGCAAACATGCTAAAGAGGTATGTGCAGCCTGCAGTTATGTACCGAGCTGTATTAAGTTATTTTTGACTAAACCTATGGTACCAAAGAGAAACACTAAACATACTGGTATTGTGACAAATGACTTCTGAAATGGTAGTCAAGACAGCTACCTGAGCAGTGTGAGTAGGTGATGTGAGTGGGTTATGGCTAATAGTATGCCAAGATTTGAGACTTGCCCAAGATAAATGGTGGTCTTTGCAAAGTTGCTTAATCTTGCTCCATCTATAGAATAGAGATAATGAGGCTTTGCTTTTTCTTTTGTCATGATTATACATTGATGGTTCTTGCAGCAGGTGCTCTTATTGTACCTAATTTCTTGGAATCCAATTTAATAGCAAAAGATAAAGGATTTAGGCATATGATGGATGACAGAAGTGTATGTTTGTCTTCAGGAGATAATACTTTCAATTTATTTTCAGCCATCATGAGGAGTTTTTCTCTGCTACAAGAATCCATAATTCCATACATCCCTTCTGTCATCACACAGCTTACACAGAAACTGCTGGCTGTCAGCAAGGTAAGGAAACAGGCTGAGCAAAATGTTCACTTTCTGCCTTTCAGAGCAGTCTTTCTAAAGATTTACGTATACCTCGTTGTTCGTGTTCTGTTAGGACACTCTAAATTGTTCAGTATTTTCTGACGAAAATAGGTTAAAACATGCTCCTAGTGAAGTACTGTCTTTCTTTTAGATGTACTTTTAAATCATTTGCCTCTGCCCTCATCCGAAATTTGGAAACAGCATATGAAATCTTTCCGTAATACTAGTGTGTTGTAGTATAAATGGTTTCTTGTGCAGAGGCCACCATTACAATAATTTGTTTTTTCTCACAACTCTTTTATTCTTTGTCTGCAAAGCTTCTGAGGCTAACGTTAAATTTAGGCACTGAAATGTGGAATTAAGTTAAATAAATTACCCTCTTGCTTTTGGTGTGTAAAATTCTCTTGGCATTTTGTCAAGGTGGGCTAATACTCTTGAACACTGACATTAGGCAGTGCTTTAGAATACCTTCATCAACGATCCAAAAACCTTATGCTATGTATAGTTTTAAACTTAGCTGTAGCATTTAAGTGTTCAATAAAGAATGGACTAGATGTTTAGAGGCAAGGTGTGAAAAGGATTTTTCTCCATTTTTTGTTTTGTGATACTTTAACTGCTTGCTAGTTTGTGCAGAGCTTCTGAAAAACATTTGTCTTTATAGTATTTATAAAAAGCACCTCTCCTTTGTGCTTTAAAGGTTTTAATGTTTGCTTTTATATATAGAATTAAATTCATTAACGTATTAATAAGTCATAAATAAGTTTCTTTATTCCTAATTGCTACTTTACACTTCATTTGAAATAAGAGATATATTTTGCTAAATAAGTGACTTGGCTGCAAATTTGGGTTGATTTATCTGTTTCTAACTTGTTTTTAGAATCCAAGCAAACCTCACTTCAACCATTATATGTTTGAATCCATATGCCTGTCGATAAGGATAACGTGCAAAGCAAACCCTGATGCAGTTGGAAGCTTCGAAGAGGCTTTGTTTATGGTGTTCACTGAGATACTACAGAACGATGTGCAAGGTAAATTACAATCTGTAAGTGCTTGTGCTCTCTCTCTGCTACAGCTGGTTGCTATGATTTACCTCATGGCAGTTTTTCTGTAACACAGGAAATTGAAGTGAGAACACAGCATATTCACAGTCCTAATAACACTTTTAGAATGCGTCTGGGTTGTTCCATAGAGTACGTTGACTGTATTAACTTAGTTTTAAAACAAGCCATATTTTTTAAATATCTAGCAATCACAACTCCAAAGCAGCTGCTTATTATTTGTTAAATTGCCTTTTTTTCTAGTAGTTTGTTTTCTGTCTTCTGAAACATTAATAGATAGAGGAAATGTAGATGTCCAATGCTTGTGAATTTTTGGAATAGTTAAATTTGGGAAGTGGTACATGTCACCAAGGTTTTATTTGTTGGAATCTTGATTCATAAAATACAATTGCTGGAATCAATATCATAAAATTGTAGGTTCAGTCAACAGTTATGTGGTTCCTAGGAATTGACAGTGACCAAATTGCTGCATTTGTAAATGTCACCTTTTTTTTTTTTTTCCAGAGTTCATTCCGTATGTGTTTCAAGTGATGTCCCTACTTCTAGAAATGCATAAAAATGAAATCCCATCATCCTATATGGCATTGTTTCCTCATCTACTTCAGCCAGTATTATGGGAAAGGACAGGAAACATTCCTCCTTTGGTCCGACTCCTGCAGGCTTATTTAGAGCGGGGTGCCAATACAATAGCAAGTGCTGCTGCTGACAAAATTGTAAGTTGGATTGATTTAGTCACAGTGTATGCCTCTAGACATGCTGATTTAAGATCAAAAACTATGAGGAACTTTTTCCTTTAGTGAATACCTAGACTTGTGCAGAATATGTGCTTGTTCTTTAAATTAATGGTGCTTATTTAGAAAGACAGAAAATATTATGATGCAGTTAGTGAATACCTAGACTTGTGCAGAATATGTGTTTGTTCTTTAAATTAATGGTGCTTATTTAGAAAGACAGAAAATATTATGATGCAGGCTTTTTGGATGCTTTTCCATTTTGTGGATAAAATAAATCCTAGACTGGCATGCTTTTGTCAATTAAGATGTAAAATTGCTGCACTTAGTTATTTTAGGAGTAAATAGCCAAAATATTGGGAGATCTGAGGATTAGTGAATTCAGTGGGAGATTTATTCTGCATACTTAACTTGTGTTATTTCTGCTGCATGATCTGCTATAGTCAGACTTGATTAGACAGTGCCATTGACGAAGCAGACATGCATGTTCAAATTGGCTTTGGTGTTCATTTGATCAAGGTTAATCTTAATGCTCAAAGGAATGTCACTTGGTCCTGATAGAAATCTGTCTTCCTTGTCCTTAACTACAGAAACAGAATCCTAGTTTAGGTTGGGAAAGCTTTTGCCTTGGTGTATGTCTGGATGGTAAGAGCCAGCTTTCTGGTAGGTCACGTATGAAGAACTGTTGTATCGAGTTTTGTATTTGCTTTGCTTACAGCCTGGATTGTTAGGTGTGTTCCAGAAGTTGATTGCCTCTAAAGCTAATGACCATCAAGGATTCTATCTTCTAAACAGTATTATAGAACATATGCCTCCGTGAGTATGAGTTGAAATTACATTCCAAACTAACTTCGGCAGACTTTAATATTTGGTATGTTTGTACACTTCATAGTTAATATTTAACAACTGAAAAATGTCACATTTGAACAATTCTATGTGTGTTTTATGTGAAATGAGATTAGTAAAATTCTAGTATGAATTGAATAACTTACTCTTTTAATTTCCAGTGAATCAGTTGACCAGTACAGGAAACAGATCTTCATTCTACTATTCCAAAGACTTCAAAATTCCAAAACAACAAAATTTATTAAAAGTAAGTTTCTTGCTACAGGAAAAGCTTCAGCACCGGTGATGCCAACAGTTTAGAACACGCAGCTGTACTGAATAAGCATCCTGTTGTCCTGTGATTATGCGGATGAAGGGATACTGGTGACTTAACATCAGTGACTTGCTTCAAATTATTTGTGTAATCAAGGGTGGCCTATAGGGCAGCTGCCACAGGAGGTGACACTTATTTCATGAAATTTCAAGGAATGGGAAATGGAACTAAAATAAGAGAAAAGACTTGTGTATTCCCTTTGCTGTCTTACTCTGTGTGATATCATTGATTTTATGAAAGTGTCTCCGCTTAATCTTCCACTAATACCAGCAGACTTGCACACAACAAAGTAATACTGACCATACTTCCTTTTGTTACATATAGTTGTGTGTCTTTACTGTTAAATATCCTATACTTTTGAGTCATTCTGCCTTAATGTGACTTAAGTTATTGATAAGGTCTTATGTTAAACTAGCAAAGCTGTGATAAATTATTGAAACAGATATTCCGGTTATTCCTGCTCAAACAGGGAGATTGTCGTGCTGATTAAGTGATTTTAATACTATCACTACAACAAATTATGCAATGTCTGTTACTTAATCCTCTGAAGTCTGGTTAATGCCACCTAATAGGAGCAAGAGTGATAGGATTGCTTATAGTGGTCTTCCACAAACAAAATTGAAGTGGTGCTCTTAATGCACTGTGTCTGTGCTCTGGTACAAAGGCCAAGCAAAGGGATTCGCAACTGATCTGAAAAATTGCATTGCATGAAGTTCTCTGCTAAAAGTATTGAAGAGTTCCTTTGATACTTGATCTGAAACAGTTGTTAATGGCTTTTCTAATGCTTTATAACTGCTGTAAGGGGGGAAAGGACTGGATCCTGTCTTAGTTGTCTTACTGCCATGTTTTAGTGTGTTGCAGTACATTAAAAGATCAGAAGTTAAGCAAACTTCCAAAGTAGCAAGTTAATATATTTCATTAGAACTGAACATTTATAAAGATTGCGGTTTCTATCCCCTTGAAAAACTTGTTAGAATGTATTTTGCTTGTATTGACTTTCATGTTGAGTTTTAATTTGACCTTTTCTTTTTACAGGTTTCCTAGTCTTCATTAACTTGTACTGCATAAAATACGGGGCATTAGCTCTGCAGGAAATATTTGACAGCATACAGCCAAAGTTAGTATGTTTTGGTTTTGACTTTTTTTTTTAATTTAAAACTGCTGTGTAGTTTTTATCTTTTAAAGTAGGAAATAGTTGTCTCTAGCTAAATTGAGAACTCTTATTTGTCACAAATTTGACTAGCCAGATGTTTGTTCTAATGTGATTGATTTATTTTTCTGGCAATTTTTCTTTTTCTGATTTGCTACCCACAGTTCCCCATCAAGATACTAACCTCCTAAGCAGGTCATAAAAAGGAAAAAGTGATGTTTTTATTTTTTTCCCTTTGTGAAAAATTTGTGTGCTCAAATTTCTGCTAGGCATCCGTTGCAACAGGGCAGCATCCTAACAAATTACCTGCTCTTCTCTTTTTCCTATTGATTCATACTGGGGGTGGGTGGGTGGCACAGTAAGGCTAAGAAAGCTTTCTAATACTTTTTCTTTTAATGTCGTAATAGGATGTTTGGAATGGTTTTGGAGAAAATTATAATTCCTGAAATCCAGAAAGTGTCTGGACAAGTTGAAAAGAAAATCTGTGCTGTTGGAATTACAAAAATATTAACAGAATGTCCTCCCATGATGGACACGGAGTACACCAAGCTGTGGTACGTAGGATACTTCTTCATGTTCTGTTAGTGAGGCTATTTGGTTATTTTTTAAAAAAATGTGAGCTATCATCAAAGTATATTCTTCAAATAAACTGTTGTGATTTCTTCAGGCCTGCTATTGTTATGAGGCTGAGTTTTAGGCTTTTCAAAGCAGATGCCAGAACTGGTTTGAGATTTTTGTGGTGGAGGTAGCACTAATTGGGCTAGCTAGGATTGCATTTAAGAAAATAGGCTGCTCTCTTTTAGCTCGTATACTTTCTGAAAAGCTAGTCAGGAGGCCTGAGCATACTTACAACCTGACAGAGAGACTGTAAGATGTTAGCTTGACAGTAGAATTTTGGGAAAAGCTCTCTGGGAAGATTGTAAGCCAGTTTAGCAGTCTAGGATGTCAGGTAGCCTAAATTTAGTGATAATGACTGGATCCCTGAACTAGAATTTCTTTTAAAAGAAGTACTGGGAGAAAAGGTATAATCTGGAAAAGAATTGCTATTCTTAGCTATATGTCATGACAGTATGACCTGATAAAAAATAAATACGTTGATCATGCTTTTAATATGAGCGTCTGTGTTATGCCTGTAAAATGCACAGATCCACAACTCTTCTAGTCCAGCTTAGACTAGACACTTAACATTTCAGTAGCTAAGCGAGTACCTGCAGGGGCTAAATTGTAAAGGGTTCCAAGTAATTTGAACATTCTTGTAAAATACACCCTGTCCTAACATATTTTAAGCACTAAAAATTTATCCTCCCCCCTTTACATATAGGACTCCTTTGCTGCAGGCCCTCATTGGCCTCTTTGAATTGCCCGAGGATGACACTATCCCTGATGAAGAACACTTCATTGACATAGAAGATACTCCAGGATATCAGACTGCATTCTCTCAGCTAGCCTTTGCTGGAAAAAAAGAACACGATCCTGTAGGTCAAATGGTGAACAATCCTAGAATCCATCTGGCACAGTCTCTGCACAAACTATCTACAGCATGCCCAGGCAGGGTAGGTGACTTTTACAATGGCAGGCTAATGCTAAATTCTACAGAGAATAAATGCTTTTTTGTTGATGGGTCCCTTTTGCTACTGTTTGATAATCAGCAAAATGATGTCATAACCAGAATGCAAGGTAACGTTCTCTTTTATTCTTTAACGGAATATACCTTTTGTAAGGTTTTTTTCCCTAATGACCTTAGAAGGGCCATATTTTCACATTAATTAATTTAGCAATAACCTTAAATAGCCATTTCTTAAATGAAAATTTATCTAATTGTCCGTATATAACTAATACTTGACTCCAGTTCAACTGTATGTACTCAGGAAATTTCAGGTAATTCGTGTTAAATTAAACAAGTTCAGCTTCAGGTAACTATTTTAACCCATAGTGTCTTTTTTTTGTTCAAGATTTTGGTAAGTAAAGACTGTCTGAGAGATCGGGTGTTTGCTGCATCCAAATATCTGCTTTAATAACTGAAGGTTTTCTTTACTCTTCTTTCGTATTTGATTCAGATAAGTGCATAAAACTGTCAGCATCAGGAATTGTAATTCCAGCAACTGCTTTCACAATGAAAAACTGCTGCTCTCAGGATGTCATTTGACTTTGTACCATATGTTGACACAGTGATTAACAGGATAATAGCAGTAGTTTAATGTATACACACAATGACACTTCTGCTCTATCGTGTGTTTTAAGGTTCCATCAATGCTGAGTACTAGTCTGAATGCAGAAGCGTTGCAGTATCTCCAAGGATACCTCCAAGCTGCAAGTGTGACACTGCTCTGAATTGCATATATTCCACAAGCAAGATCAAAAGCTGTTTTGTTATAACAGAAGGTTGACACTGACTTTTTTTTTATAGCAAAGCTCAGACAAAATGAAAAATGCTACTTGAAAATGTATTGCAGAATCCATCTTGTAAAAGATAGATGTGGCTTTAAGCCGAAACTGAAAGAATTTGGTGGTTTGTGTACTCATAGATAAAAGGTGGCTAACTTCCATTCCCAGTTTAATTTCAAAGGGAATAGTCATAGCGGTTTGTTATTGGATTTATTTGAAATCTGCATCTGCAGTGTTTGGATAACATTTTGAAATGTATGGAGAGCACTGGCTGTAGAAACTCACTTTGGTCACTAAAATTCCTTTTCATTTTGATGTTGTCCTTTGTATTTCTTTTGTCTTTCCTTAAACTTTATCTAAATTGTGAATAAATAAGAAGTACTTGTTTAAAATGCCTGTCACTGTGCGCTTACTGTTTTAGAAGAATGTAGTTGGTTTAAAAAAAGATAATGTTTTAAATTTAGGGTAGAAAATAAAATAGTGGGGCTGTGAGGATTTTTCTTTTATCTTAAATAATAGTTTAAGTACATTGTAAGAGCATATAGAGCAATTCTAAAACTTTGGCAGAAGATCCAAAGCTATTATTGCTCTTGATACTCATCAACAGCTGCACCCCTTCTCTTCAAACGAGACATGTCAGTGTAGCGCAGTACAAGCAAGTAATACACCCTCTTAGAGAGGGTGTCAGTCTCCAAGTGGATTTTTAGTGATGTGTTAAAACTGAAGCAGTGATCTTAGAGTTAAGTTTAACTCGGATGTTCTCCCTGTCTCCTCGTAAATATGCTGATTAGGTCTGGTAGCCTTGAGTTCTGGTAGCCTTGAGTTCTAAATGCATCCGTTTACCTTGTAGTTATGGCTGTTTACGTGACTAAATGCCTGAGCCTTACTGTGTTCTCAGATGGCCTAGGCACCAAACTACTAAACCATAGGCTTTTAGAGCACTGGTACTGCAGGGATATAAATAAATCTAATTATAGAGACTGGAAAAACTCCTGTATAAGAGTGAGGTCTCAGACTTACATGATACTAAGCAGTGACATATGTGATAGATTTTTTTAGTTGTCCATAGAAACTCTCCAGATGACTTGAATCAGGACTGGGTTTTTGTAGTTAGAATGCTTGTTGAAGCTGGGCCTCGTATGAAGGAAGTTACTGAATTTACTGAGGGTGAAACACAGGGCAGGATCAGCTGTCGTTCAGTTCCTCCTTAGTATGTGTGGCTGCCATGTGAGGATGCGTGCTGGCCATATCTCTTAATATATAAAGAAATGAGTTGCTTGTTAGACAGTGGATTTAAACTACTAAGTGCCTAAAAATGTGTAAAATGAGTTGGCATTAACGGTTTTCTTGAATCTGGTCTGTCATGCAGTCTCAGACCCTCTTTGTTCGTAGGTATGAAGTGAAAGTAGTTCTCAAGAGTGAAATAATACAGTGGCGATCATGAAAAGCATCTGCCTTAATGCTGATGAGAGAGACTGTGATGCGTGTTACAAGTTTGCCGAAGCGCCTTGCAGAACGAATTTCAATAGACAGGCTGAAACCACATGGGAGTTGTGTGACATTTGCAAGGAACTGAATGCCTACCTCGAATGTCAATGTTAATTGAGCTGTGGTCATTCAAAACCTGCCAGCCAAAAGGATACTTGGAACGCTGGTCTGCAGCTTGGTCTTTTTCCTTGGATAATAGGGAGAACAATTCTACAGAGAACTTGCAGTCTTTTTTTTTCTCGTCAGCCTCAAAGAACCAAAATTAAATCTGTACTGGTGGTCATGTAACAGTAATTTGACATGATATCTTTGCATCTATTCAAGTAGACAACCTGTTCTGCATGTATGCTAGATAACCCTGTGCTGAAATGGGGTTCTTCAGCACTGTGCAATATTAAGGGGCTCGTATTAGACCATCTTAGTTCTGCAGTTCTAAGCAAGATTCCTTTAGGGGACAGGTTGCTGGGATATGTATGTCAGTGAACAGGTGTTTCTTATTTTACCAGTACCACTATAGATGGAACTGGACAGGATTTACAGCAACAAGCCAGAACCTTTTTGAGAGGTAGCCAAAGAAGAATGGGTGCTTCTGAATGGAGAATTATCGGTGCATCTTGATGTTCACTTTCTTGCACTTCCTGCAACATGCGACTTCTTGTGGTTGGACAGACATTCTGTGTAAGTGCCTAAGTGATTTCAGATCAACAAATACTAGTGGCGTCTTTGTCCTTTAGTTCACTCCAGAGCCGAGTAACTCAGACTTTGTAGATGTGGCTGTGGCACTGTTCGTGACATGTTACTAGTCCTGACATACTCTGCAAATTTCTTAAGGCATGCAAGTGTTTCTGTGGTGCACTTACCCTTTCAGGGAAATGAACTTTTCAAGTGTAGTGCAGGCAAGCAGATGCGTCTCTGCTTCAGAGTACAGGCAAACATTATTGGCAGTGCCCTCACCTTCGTTTAGGTGGAGACCTTATTGCTACTTCTGACACCTCCCGTTCTCAAGACTCAGAAAGCAATGCAGTGTTCCAACTGTATTTATCTGATAATTTTAGTGGAACCTGATGCAAGCAACGTCATAACAGTTTTTTCGCGAGATTGTTGAATTTCTCTGGGCCACCCTTTGTACGCCTTGTTGAACCGTTAGGCAAACAGCGATTTCTTTGGAAAGCTCAGGCTGGAAATGCCTTGTGTCAGTGGATCTTCTGAGGACTTGAAAGCATGTAATTCAGTATTAGATGGTATCTAATCATCCATCACATGAGATCATCTTCTGGAAAGCCCTGAAAAACTACCACCCTCAAGACCAGTACGTATTCTTGTTTTCTTAGTTTGTGAATGGACCACGATACTACCAGCATTCCTACAACGCTGGCAGCATGTACTAAAGCCAAGTTCTATTTCTCTTGTTTCTTCATATAAATATGTGCTAAGGGTCGAGTCATCCTCTCAGTAAGACAGACATTTCATTTAAAAAATTCTCCCATGAGGCCAGAGCACATCCTTTTTCTCAGCTGACTCCTGCTTTCAGAATAGTTGATTTTTTCTTTAGGCTCTTCCATCAGGCTGCACTTCGATTGTTGTGTGCAGTTTTGTGCTTGCTCCATGACCTTTCCAGAACAGCCTTCCTGAGAGATGCAATATTGTCAGGAAAGGGTAGGCCAGATTAAAGCTGTCAGAGCATGTCTTTGTCCTGTCACCAGCACGAGTTAACCGTAAGGCATTGTGTGAGATTGCAGATCTAAGCTGGTCACAGCAATCTCGTGTTTGCAGCTCTTCACCCTTCCCTGAAGTTCACTCATTCTTGTACAGAAGAGGTTTGTCATTCAGCGAGCTTTGTCCCAGGACTGCATGCTTCAAGCTGTCAAAAGCTCTGCTAAAATGCTGGTGAATCACTTTGAAAACATTTTGACAAACTTTGGAAGAAGCGAGCAGTGCAGCGTCTGCACACCTGCACTCTGGATAATAAAAGCAGCCTGGCTGTAGCAGCAGGGAGATGCAGGCTTCCAGCTACCTTTGGAGTAAGTTGTCTCACCTGACTAACAGAGCTGTCTCTGCCCGACTGCACACAGTAGTCCATGGAAACCTGGTTTGGATATAGCTGTACGCCATCCACCAAAATAAATGGCTGGGCAGTTTCCTGGTACCAAAGCTCCCCACTGTTAAACCTTGATTTTTGTCTTTTCATCATAGAAACAATAGTATTTCTTAATACCTGTTACCTGTTTTGCAGATTTCATCAACCAAAAAAAGCTGAGAGAAGAGGCATGCATTTTCTTTTAGCCCTCAGCTGGAGTATTATTTTCTGCTGTTTCAGGCATTTGCTGTTAAAATTGTGCAGCTGTTAACTGACAAAGGTATGCTCCAGGCACGACTCCTCTGTGAACATTTAAATCTATCTATAAATCTTCCCAGCTTTCAGAAAGTAGGATAACTGCTTTATTTTCCGTTAGCTTTCTACCCTTACTTATTTAAATGAAGCCATTATTGCCTTTAATGTAATTTAGAGGAAATTGGAAGTGTTCCTGGGGAATATGGGCTATAATAATAGGTACCGGCTAGTACATGAAAAGCTCAGTGACTTCTGTTGACAGCTAGTTGCAAAGTGACTATAGGCTTAAAAATTTTCTCTCAAAATAGTAATCTAATTCACGTGAGCTCAAAGCGTGTGCTGGACTTACTGTGTTGTATTCAAGATGAAAAGAAAATGCTTTAATAATAAAGTAATAAATCTTAATAGAAAGTAAAAGATATTTTGTTACAAATGAGTAACGTGTCAGAAAAGCAGAATAAAGGGGTTTTAGCACAGCTAGCTCATACATTGAGCTTCCTAGTAAAATGTTTTCATTTTCAAAAGCTGTGAAGGGGAATTCACACTCTGGTTTTGTGCCAATAAGAGGTATTTTGAAGTAAGAAAATATATTGATAACAAATACCAGATTTCTACATGAACATCTGAAAATACTGTAATTGCAGTACTGCTTCATAAAAGAAAAAGTTTCAAATATTTTACAAATTATTAGCTAGAAATTAGTCTCTGTCCTTGTTTAAGCTGCTGCATAAATGAGACAAAGTCTTTTGTAACATTTTTGAATAATTAATAATCATACACATAATAGAGGAGTGAATATCCTTCAAATGAAAGGACAGATGTGTTGGATATCTGAGGTGGTGTGCCAAGTGTTCCTTGGACTTTTGAGTTACATATGTATTTGCTTAAATTATGTTCAACTGCTGCAGATACTTTTTGTCCCAGTTGTGCAGATTTTACGCCTACCCAGACATTGACAGTTTTCTGGGAAAAGAGAACATAAAACTAAATTTGTAATGTAATTCAATCTGGAAGAAAAAAAACCAGCTTTGTAATTCCCTGTCTCCACCTAACTTTCTACAAAAAAACCTGCATAAATGTTTCTGTTATTAAACCTTGCAGTAATGATTACACAACAGTTGAAATTTCATTTCCTTCTGAAGTATAACAGTTGCTGGCTTGGAATAATTAAAGCATCTAACAGCACATATTATTATGCAACAGACCACAAGAACATATGAATAGGTGTTTAAATGTGATATGGGATATATATCTATATACTTATATACTGGAGAATGTCTTTTAAATGCTATATTGTTGATTGATTTTAAGTGTATGATGTATTTTCTTTATAGTATCTTTGGAATCCATACCAGTATTAAATACAGAAATGGATATGGAGCTTTAGGTATATTGGTTTTTATTTCTAATTCATTTTTGCTGAAATGTTATAGTTGTGATTCTCCCCACTAAATATGAAAGCTTTTGCATTTACTGTAGAATTAAGTTATGTGTTTGGTTAGTAAATGTTGTGGGCTGGGTGCCACATTTTTTTTGCTGAACAATGGCAGAAATTACTGACTTGCGATTTAATGATGCCATAGGGTTTAAATGCAACCTTGTGACTTAAAATGTATTTTTACCTATTAAGAAAGATAAAATATTTCTAAACCAAAAAGTTCTCATAGTATCTTTTTCTGACAGAATGGTTGGACCTATTCTAGCACTACTGGGGACTTTAATACTGTACTGTATTTTTTGCTAGCTGCTGTGCTAATTTGTTACAAAAAGCAGCTATATTGCTTTAAGAAATCATACAAGTTAAGGGAAACTGTTGTCTTTAAAATGCTTAAGGATAGTTTACTTGAAAAAAACTAGCGATGGCATTTATTTAAATCTTGTATGGCATTTTGATTGCTACAGTGACCCAGGAAGGGAAACTTCTGCTATGTCAGAAGTTAACTGTACAGCTGCACACTACTGTTAACATCATTTTTGCTGCTCTTTCAAGAGCTAGGGTATCTGAAGCAACGTAATGGTATTGAAAGACTCAGGCTGTATGACAAATCTGAAATTACTAGAAATTATAGACTTCAGTAGTGGCATGCTGGAATTTTTGCATTCATAATGCAAAAGAGGTAGTATCGTTGCTTGGCTTTGATGTGCTAATTTCAAGGGTCCTGCAGAAACAGTGACAAAGTCACAGGGAGCCATCCCTGGTTAAGGCAGTGGCAGTTAGTTATTGGCAGCAGGGGGGCCTTTGGGAAATGCAGGTATGGATGCAAGAGGGCAGGTTAAAGCTGTGCAGAAGAACTATATCAGATTTAGCTTACATGCCTTTTACGTATACTCTTTTGATTCAAATGTAGAGCATGAATTTAAGTGTACCCCCCGTTAGCTGCGGTTCTGCACAGCTGTACAGTACCAGTTAGGGAATTTTTTTCCTGGGCAGTATGAGTTTGAGGGATTTTGCATGTATGTTGTTACTAGTTTTGCTTGTATCAGCACGGCTTTTCCTTCCCACCCACCCAGGTTTTGAAAGTTGAAGGTTTTTTTGTTTAAATACTCTTCCCTAGGTGTGTTGGCTGACACTTGCTATTGACTCCTTATTTGAAAAGAACTTTGACATGAACGTGCGCCCGTGCTGGACGTGGATGTGCCTTGGGCCTCGTTTCATTTTTCTTTACAGACAGCCCAGGCTTCCCGGGGGAAGCTGCCAAGTTCTGCATTTCTCTCGGTTCAGATTCCTCTTTTCCCAGAACCCAGCGATGTAAGTGAAGAAGGGGCTCCGCTGCGTGTGCCCTTGCGCCCTGAGGGGAGGCGAGGGCTCGGCACAAGGCGAGCGGCCGGAGCGCACTGAGCCGCCCGCCGCAGGAGCCTCGTACGTGGCCGGTTCCGCAGCGGCGGACGGCGGCACAGCCCGGCCCCAGGGCCGCTCCCGCAGGGCCTCGCAGGCCGCGGCCCCTCACGACGCCCCGCCGCACCAGAGCCCTCGCCCGCTGCGGGAGAGAGGGGCTGCCGGGGCCCGGAGCGGGTGGAGACGGGCGGGGACGGGGCCAGCCCCCGGGGACGGTGGCGGGAGCGGCCCCGCAGGAGCGCGGCGGCGAAGCGGCCCGGCCCGCTGTCGCCCTCCGGCACCTCCATCTTGGCTGGGCACGACGCTGCTGCCGCGCGGGGCACGCCGGGAGCTGTAGTCCCCCCGCCCCGAGGAGGGCTGCGGCTCCTCCGCAGGGCACGCCGGGACTTGTAGTCGCCGGGAAGGGGGCGGTGCTCCCAGCCGGTGCCCGCGCCCATTGGCTGAGAGCGCGGAGGGGGGTGGCGCCCGCGGGGGCTCGGCCGCCTTCGATTGGCTACGGGCGCGGTGCCGTCACTTCCTCCCGGTCGGAGCTGGCCCCGCTCATTCTCTTTAGTGTTTGCCCTGTGCCCGCCGCCTCCCTCCGCTGCCGCGGTCGCCCCCCGGCCCCCCCCCCGGGACCCGGCCCATGGACTGAGCCGCCCGCTGGCCCGCACCACCAGCCGGCCCGGGAGCCGCAGCCCAGGCAGCCAGGTGAGGGGGGAGGCGGCCCGGGCTCCCCCCGGCGCCGAGGCGGCGGGGCGGGGGGGTGGCGACGGCGGCGGCGGCGGGGCCTAGCGGGGGCCGCGCCGAGCCGTGCCGGCGGAGCTGTGGGGGAGGGGACAGCCCCCGCGGCGGGCGGGCCCGCCCCGCCGCTGCTCCCCCCCCCCCCCCCCCCCCGCTCCCCCCCCCCCCCCCCCCCCCGTCCGGGGCTTTGCCCGGCTCCCGGGGGCGGCGGCGGGCCGGGCGGGCAGCCCCCAGCCCCTTCCCCACCGCCTGGCGGGGCCCGCCGCGGGGGAGCGGGGCAGGACGCGGCGGGTGAGCCGCGGGGCCGCCCCCCCGAGCCTCGATGGGGCCGTGGCGGGGGCAGCGCGGACCCCTGCCCGCCCGAGGGCCGCAGCGCCCCGGGCCCCAGGGGCGATAGCGGGGGGCGGCCGGTGGTCGGGGGGTTGAGGGCGGCGGGGCTGCGCTCCCGGAGGGCTGCCGGACCAGGCTGGCGACGGGGCTGGCGGTCCTTCTGTGGCCAGGATCCCCGTATCGCCTTGGAGGGTGACAGTGGTGCCTCGGGCCCCCCCAGGAACAGGGCGGGGGGTCGCAGCGCGGCCGGCTCTGAGCCCCTCGGAGAAGGTGGCCGCAGCCATCCTGCTGCAGGTGGCCCGGGCGGGTGACAGCGGGCGGGCTGCGGGGTCCCAGGGGCACACGATCTCGGTGGCAAAACTCCTGAGACTGAACTAGACTTGTCTGATTGTTCTGATAAAAGGCATCGATACGGTGACAGCAGCAGGAGACACCCCCAGCCTTCTCCCGGTACAGATGACAGTGTAAACACGGAGACAGCTGGTATTAGCAGCATTAGCTTGCTTTCTGAACACTGGCATCATCACACTTTCTCCTCCTTGCCCACTGGGTTTGGCAGCCATCACTGCACCAGTCTCACTTTTCTTTTCACTGTTTTTTGATCACAATGCCGGGTTTTCAGGAGATGGTAACAGCAACAAGTTCCTTTTAAGTCTTTATGCTGCCTTTATCTGTCCTAGAGGTTATACTGGGTTTGATTCCTTTTGGTTGTCTGTCTAGGTGATACTGTAGCTAGTAGTGTTGACAGCCATTTTTCTGATTTAATTCATGTGTTGGGGTGTATTTGTCATTGCTTTTCTGGCAGGTTTAAGGCAGACCTTGGCGGAACATAATTTGGAATGTAAATGGAGGCTAGGTGTATATATAGCAGTGAAATAAAATATCTGAATGAAGTCCTTTGTCTGCTTTTGGAATAGTATATTTATAAAATCTTCTTTCTTCCAATTGGGACGTGCAAGCGTACAACAGAGTTCCCTTGCTCAAACTGGCAAAAATGTATTTTTTTCAAATACCAGTGAACATCAAAACTTGAGTTTTAATGATGCAGCTATAGCTATGATGTAATACAGTGATCTCTGATTTGTCTGTTGATCATCTCATATAGGCAACAAATTTGTATGTTCAGACTTTTACAGAGATCTTCCCTGGTTGTCTGCCGCATCTTGTTGAAAATTTAAAGAGCCAATAGATTGATTTATTTACTGTATTTTCTGTATTCTGATGTTGGATCCAAATCTTGTTTCAAAACTCTTCTTAAAGGATGCATGCAAGATACAATTACTATTATTATTTTAAACAACCACTCTTTCTTTCTTTGAAATTTTTCATAACGCTTATAAATAATTTTTCCGCTGTCAGTACCAGTCAGTCAAAGTATTGCTTATTTTGTGGCAAAATTAAAGTACTCATAGATTGAAATAAATTTGAGGTGATGTAGCCAGACAAAGTCAGAGCAAAACTGAAAACTGCTCTGTGCCTTTCAGGTCTTACTGAAGAACAGCAATGTTATTCTGAAGACATAGGAACTTTCAAAAAAAATTTTTTTAATTGCTTTGCTGGGATCCTTGCTGAGGAGTTGATTATTTTGTTACAAGTTCTTGAAGCTGCAGCTGGAACAATAGAGATCTGTGCACTGATTGCCATGTCAACTGTAATCAGTATCAGTGGGCTTTTTTTGACCTGTCCTACTGCAGGAAAAAGAATCATTAAATATTTTGTCACAGTACTAACTGATTCAGCTATAAGTAAGCCTTTAAGCATTTATCTTTATTCATGATTGACTTACCACTTTCTGGTTTATTATTTTGCATTATGTTTCGAACTGTCTTGTTTATGTGTACATCTGCTAGTTCCCTCTTTTCCTTCAGATTTTACTTTCAAATTTTAGCTTTTCATCACCTGTTCTCTTATTAATAATCCATGGTTTGGCTCCCAAACAGATTTGTTTAATATTTACCATTTCTACCCTTGAAAATTCATCTTACCAGTACTCAAAAAGAGCATCATCTTTTTCTACAGTGAACATTGCCATTGAGATGCACTTTGCCTTGCCCAAATATTGTAGAAGAAGATTTATCTAAGAAAAAAACATTGTTTAGCTAGTGGTTTACGTTTCATGTAAACAGCCTGAAGTCTGTAAAATTTGTGGTCTTTTTTTTAATCTTGATTGGTAACAAGTATATTTATTTAGAGTTTCCAGTTGTAAATAGCTAGATGTTCTTAAACACTGTTGCAGCAGTCAGATGCTTTAAAATTTTATGCTGTATATTGCAAAGTTACCACTGATGTAGGTTTTTCAAATGTATATTAGGAAATGAACCATCTGAACAAAACTCCTAGAATTTGTGGAAATTTATTCTTCGTGCTCTGAAATGGTTGGGTCTGGGACAAAAGAGCCTCAGCCACCACATTTGAGTTACTTAAACCCCATTTTTAAAAAGGGAGGAGAGAGGGAATCTTTCCAACCAATATTTTCTATGCACAATAATGTAGTATTCCCCAGTCTGCAAACAACAGGTGAAAATGATGTTGTTGGATAGTGGGTCTGTCCTTGATGTGCCTGTAAATTCTGATTTGAGCGGTGGGGGATTGGCCGCCTCTGTCAGACCAGCTCAGCAGATTGTTCCTGCGTGGCAGATAAGCGCTACTGCAGTGCTGCGCTTTTGCCCAGATGAGGGTTGGTTGACATTGAGTGGCAATAGAGTACATGCATGTAAAAATCCAGGTGACACAGGGCTTAGTGAGTAAATGTTGTGTGTTCCAGGGTTGGTTTAGTAGTTTCAGTTCTGCCTAGCCCCCGCCTCGGATACCTACATCCTTTTGCAGGGATGGGACTTGAGGTTTGTGTTCTAGTTGCCTGTCTGTGAAATAGGGATAAACGAACTTTCCTGCTTAGAGAAGAGCGTTTGTTCTTGATAAGGAACAATTAATCTTCCATGCTGTCTGACTGAAGGGTCAGTAACTGTTCAGATGCACCATGTTGTGTAGCATCCGCTTTTCGGGAAGAAATTAATGCTTAATTTAAAACCTCATTTCCTATAGCTAAAACTTTTTCTTGGATATTTTTTGTGAAATGTATTTTAGTTTGGTGATGTCAAAAAGTCCTTGTAATTTGAGTCTTGATGGTTTTATCTGGCATCTATCCTGTTCCTCATTCTACTCTGTTCCCATTCCATAAAAAGCCCTCCCTGCCCGGAGCTGGTACATTCTGAATGAATGCAAAGAAGGTTTCAATGGGCTACACGTGCAAGTTTGTAACAAGTAGCATAATGAGAAAGTCCTAACTTCCAGCCTTCCAAAGGTGTGCATCCTAAGGAATAGGATATCTTTCCCTATTCTGGTCCTGACAATGAATAAAACCTGTTTCTTTGAGGAATTAGTCTCTCTTGTATTTTCAAGTAGTTTATCATTGTTCAGAGCAAGTCTGTGGTGGGACCCATGTGAGATCCCCCTTTTTGCCAAACCTGTTGTTTAACAAGGCAGTTGTCTTCCCTGGGTGGGGGGTGGAAATGTGCTGTTACAGTCGGGTACACGAAAGCGCGTTCACAGTCATGGGAATCTGGGCTGGGAGGGACTCCAGGGGATGAAGTGGTCCATCCCTCTGAGGTGTCAGGTGTGCCAGCTTCGTTCTAAATGGATGTTTATCAATTCCATGAAGTTTACTAACAGTGAAGTCACCTCTCTCGCCCAAGGCAGTATAGTTCATTGCAACTATTGCTATCGGAAAGCATTTTTTTGATGCACTTTTAAGCCTCTTGCTTCTAGTTCTGTCACTTTAAGCGTGAAGAACAGATTATTCTTTTCCACTCAAAAAACCTTCTATGTGCTTGAAGACTGCTGGTTGTCAGGCCCCAGCCAGCCCTCTCCTCTTCAGCATATACAAGCCCAGCTCCTTTAGTGGTTTTCTTACAGGTTACATTTTTCTAAAGTTGAGTGTTTTCTGTTTTTCCTGCTTTTTTTTGCTAACTGGGTGCACGTCTGTCTTGAAGCATGGTACCCATGTGAGGATGCAGTGCTCCGGCCGAGGGTTCAGTTACACTGAGTACAGAGCAGAATGACTACTGCAGATATCTCTGAGGCTATTTTTCCATTTCTGTATCTCAGTGCGATGATTATTTTTTCTAAAAGACCCTGTCAGCATTGCCTTGTGTTAGGTAATGATGTTATGTTGGTTGTAACTTCTTCCACACTGCTGGTGTCAGTTGATGGGTTTTCTGTCCTGCATTTGATCGGCAGACAGTGCCTGGTCAGAACCTTGCATTTGTTCCTGCTGGGATCAAGTGATTCATTTTTGAGCCTGGTTAGACCACCAGAGATGGCTGGAGAAAATTTAGTCATCTTTATACAACTTGGTTTTGATCCCACCTGGAAGTATTATCCATTTCCTTGTTTTCCAGGTGCTTAATTAAGCCTCCAGAAAAACTTCTAGAAGAAAAGCTGAACTGATAGTAGTGTAATCCTCTTGTCTTCCTTCTTCAGTCTCCAGTTAAAAAAGCAGGTGCAGTGTCTACCTTTTTCAGGCTCAGTATCCTCATCTGTTCTGTAGGACTTCTCCAAGATTTGTTATAGGATTTTGAAATGGCTGGCTGAAGTAAATTCAAGAGCTTATCTACGTCCTCTTCTAACCCTAATCAAGCTTGAGTTCTTACCCATTTTGTTGCTGGTAGTAATGTTGCTTGCATCTGCGTGCAGTTGGCTTTAGTCATGGAAAAGAAGGATTAAACACTTCGTGCTATATTTGTAAGCAGAATAAAATACGTTTTGATTTCCATTTAAAGCAGTCCATGCAGTGACAGGTTTCATATGCAGTACTGAAACAATTTTATTTTAAAATGGTTTTAATTAGGTTTATTTTTTATATCCCTATTTATAAGTGCAATTGTTAGAGTGGAAATGTAGCCAAAAGGTAAAATTTATATCAGATATGTACAGTTAATAGCTGCCAGAGTTTCTCAGGTTAGTGGCTTGCTTTTGGTTTGGCTTTGTGAAATAAGGTCTGGCTCTAATTTCAGTAGCTGATCTCTAGGGCTGTTACGAAGAAGGTTAACTTCTACAGAACTAGAAGCCTTACTACAGAAAGAAAATTTGCAAATGACTCTTAGAATCCTGAAAAGAGCACTATTGTGAGATTCCACAGTTTGTGTAAGAAAAGTTACTTGCATTTGGGGAAGGAGCAAGGGAAGAAGGTTCTTGGATCATGTTAAAATTTCTGCTTGGAAAAACATAGCTGTGTTGAGCAGTCTGTCAGTGGGAATTTAACGGTCATACAAATTCTTGTCATCTAAACAGCTGAGGCAACTCAATGTAGTGGTGAGACATTTACTACAGAAGATCTTTTTGTAGCTTTAGGAAGCAAAATGCTAACTCTCTATTTTTCCTTTTAGGCATTCTCCATCATAAATATCCTATTCAGAACTAAATCCAAATCTTCACTCTCTGGATCTCCTAAAGGTACAGGAAACTTACTTAAAACATTAAAGTTTCTTACCTTTTATTTGCATCATATTAAAGAAACCACGAGCTGTGGTAGAACATGATTATCCACAGGAAGGGTCTGGGTTTTGTTTGATCCTCTGGCTTCTATCTGCAACACCTTTGAGATTTATAACACAAAAAAGGCCCAAGAGAACTTTTATCTGAAAATACTACATTCTTTCTTTTATATAGGAAGAATTTAATTTATTTTTGGCTGAGTGTACTGAGACTATGTTCGTGTCTTTGTGCATTTCTTTGCTTGCCCTTTGGTTACCTTAGTGACTACTGAACTTAGCATTTTAATGTATTCAAAATTTCTGGGACAATTCCAGCCATTAATGTGCCAAAAGAAAATACAAGTCTAAAAACTGGAGTGGGGAACAGTGCTCTGTTATTTGAAAATCCATCTCTAAGTTTGTTGTTGTCCATAGGTCATTGAATTGTTTGATGGCAGCCATTACCATCATAAGGGTAATATTCTAGCACAACACTGTCTCAATAAAATTTAAAATACTAATGTCTGAGTTAGCAAGAAGTAAGTGTGGAAGGGTGGGAAAGGAGCAAGTTATATGGTTAGCTGCTAGCTAAGGTGGTGTGAATAATACATTTGTTCATTCACTTACCGTTCCATGTTTGTGAGTGGTTTTAAGTTCTAGCAATGCCTCAAGTGTTGTGCAGGGGTCAGTTGTTTGTACTAGTATTTGTCTCAAAAGAAACCCAGATTACATAGAAAAATCACCCAAAATTCTGACATCTCTTTGTTTATCCACTGAAACAGCCTTTTGTAAGCTGTTAGCCTCAACTTTCAAGATTGTGGTGCTTTTTCTTGGATAGTTAGAATTTTGTAAGCCTGTTACAGGGTAGAGTTTATATTACTTTGTAAAAGCACTGTAAACCCTTTTATAATCCCCAAATAACCTATAACTAAATGTGCAGTGATGGACAGTGGGTTCTTATACCCTAGTGAAATACATCACACAAATGACCTACAGTATCATAAACTTCACAGGTGGCTGAAAAAATACAAACAAAATTCCACTTTATTTTGTCAGACTGTTCTTTGAAGTTGCTTGTCATAGTGTAAGCTGAATGCTTTTAAAAAGCAAACTAAATATTCTATATATATAAACTTGTAAGGTACAATCTTGTAAGTTACTACCTAGTGTCTTAAACTGTCAGAAATTTGTAAAGTGCAATTTCAGCAATTCACAAGATGTTTTTAATGCCTACATTGCTTTGGTTCTGCCTCAATTCAATCTCATGAACTCTGAAATGGTTCTGAATTGGTGATAACTTACAGGATACGGATTCAGCTTTTGATCTGAATATAAAAACGTGAGATTGATGTATTAGTGAAGGAGAGAAAAACATGATGCCGTAGCAATTTGTGTAGAAATTATGTAGGAATTTATGTAGAAACAAACATTATATTAACTTTGGTTAAAAATGATGCATTTGTTGGAAACGCTTTATTGTCATTGCAATTCAGTTCTCTTCCTGGTAAAAAAAACCTGTTCAGCTGTGACAAAGTAGTCAGCTACTTGAATGTCTTGGGGATAAACCTTGAACAGCATTGTGTTCTACAGGTTTCGGATTCCTATTTCAAATAAAGATATAGCTTATGGATTCCTTACAATGAATTTTCAGTTAGGTATTGCAGCTTTTCTTTCCACCATCTTTAGAAACATTCGTGGAAGGGAGCACTGACACGATCCAGTTGAGTACATCCTTTCTCTTGCTGAATTAATGGCTCCAGCAGCCGTGTATTAGTATGGTGATTTTGGTCATCAAATCGTGGCTACATTTGTAATTGCAAAGCATTTTGCAAAGAAAGGTGGGTGGATTGTTACCATCTGACACCTACATGAAGGGAGTTGTGCTTAAACTCTCGATACTTGGTTTCTTGCGAGGTTGGAAGTCTTCTGGATTCCCAGAAGGTACACAAAGGCTGAACTCTTCCAGTTTGTTGAAAGGTTGGGGGAGGGAATGTAGCGTATTCCAGCAAGGCGTGTATCAGACGCTTCCCTAGGCCCATACTAGTCCGTTTTGATGTGACTGGGCAGCCAGCCTGCTGAAGAAGCTGGGCAGTTGGTCTCTGCTGAGAAGCAGCAGGTTACGAGCTGTAGATGTGTCTACAGCAATTTTTTTTGTCTGGTCATCAAATGTGCACAGCTGAAGCCTATTCAAAGTTGGATCGGTTTCCAAAACCTTATTGTTTCAAGCACTAGGATGTGACCTCAAAGTCTGCATAGATTCTTGTGAATAACGGCTGAATTGTCTGTCCTGAGTATTACTCTAACCAGAGGTGTTTGAAGAAAAGCTTTTTCAGGCTGAGAACTGACGGCTGTAACTCTTAATGGAGCGGGAGCTGGGCAGAGAGCAGCCTGAGCTGTACGGCGGTGAGGTTCTCTAGTACTCTGCCGTAAATATAGAAAGTGAACTAATAATATCCTTGTCAGGGACTTCCCATCTTGGGAAAAAAAAATTACTAGGGATTGGTGTACTGTTCTTCTCTGCATTGTATGACTAGAAAACCACCTGAACCTCTGGATTTTGGAGCTGAAATTCCATGTTCCCTAAAACCAGGGGAAGGCATTTAAATGAAGGATAGTGCTTTGCTTTAAAAGAAGTACTTGTAGGCAGAGCGTTCTGGAAAACATTTCAGACTTCCTTTCCTGCATGATATGAAAGATCCTGACTTGAAATTAAAGACTTTTGGTGTCGTCTTCTCAAAATGTGCGGATTAGGAACTGTTTAACTTCAATTACTTTGAAGGGCATTGCACTTCAGCAGGAAAGGAGAATTAGCTTTTTTTTTATTGTACTGCAAGACTGTGAGTCTTTTCCAGGCAATTATTATTATTGTTGTATTATGTTTGAAAATTTTCAGTGTTTGTAGTGATGCTCCTGGGAATGAAACTTAGTGATTATAAAATTATTGCCCTGGAGTGTTACTCTACATACTTTTCATCTTTGTCTTACAACTTCTTTGAGTTCCTTTAGGTAGGCTTTCTAATACCATTTTCACAGTAACAGTGCACCCTATGCGTGGAACTCCTGCAAATTTAGTAGTCAAATACAAGCTTTGGTTTGAGTATAATCTGCATAAAGGTCTTCTGAACTCATTTTGCTCTGTAATAAAAAACAAAGTTATCCAGCTGGCATTGTGGTGAGCCTGACGTGTTTGTGATGTTTTTTCAAAGTAAAAATATTCCAGATGGTAGATGTGTTGCTGTATCTCTTGTTTCCCAGTAGCTTCTTTCCTCTTACTTAATAAATAAATCAGTCTTTGTATCCATGTATGTATGAACCTGGGTTCTCCTCTTAGGTTTGTTTTGTCAGTAAATGACTAAAAACTTCACTCTGACTCATTGCTGCTCCTCTTACATTTGGAAGTCCATTCACAGGTTCAGAATTTGAAGCTTACAGAGCACTAGTGGAGTTGTGTTGCTACAAATAGCTCCCTGGTGGTATCTGGAGCAGTGATTTCTCTTCTCCTTCTCTAAATTATGAAAGAATAAACCTTTGTTTGCTGCTGTAATAAAATTTGTAGGTGGCCAGTGTGTGTGCGCCTTTGTGTGAGAAAATTATTTACTTGGCTGTAAAATTTATTTTTAATAAATAAATTGATATGTGGATCGTAAGCAGATATGGGCAGCTGAGCTCTGGCAGAAATGATAGCCTTCAAACTGCAATCTGTTAGTGTATATTTAGGTTTAACTGTCTGAGCACGAAGCTAATGTTGCATCCATGTGTAAGAGAAATCTAGTACTAATTTGTCAGGGGAGGAACGACCTATCACAGTACTTCACATTGACTTCATCGCTTGGAAGTGCTTTTTCTTAAATGAACATAGAAGCCTATGAGCATTTTCAACACTCGTTTGCAGTGTTCCAAGGCCAAATAACTCTAAATTGGTACTTGAACTGCGACTGAGACACGTTCTGACTTAAATAGAAATAACCTTCAAAATGCATGTAGCTTGTAAAGTTTATGAACTCTACACCTTCGCTTTTTCCAGTCATAGCTACTTCAGCATTTTCTGCTGGACATGGGTTGTGTCCCCCTTAGAAATGGCTAGGCATTCTTCTTGATGATCCTGGGGGAAAAGTATATGATTATAATAAAGGGTGCATGCTTTAAATAGTTTTTTGTAAAGACTGCATTTATTGCTTGCCCTTCAGAGTTAAAAACTTTAGCTTCAAATGGTAGAATGCATGAAGTGTAATCTGTGCATGAAAGCGGCTCTTTGTTTAGTGTGTAAGCAGTGGCTATCAGTTCAAGTAACTGGGTTTGCCTTGTAAGTGGATTCAGTGATGGGGAAAACAGATGGATAGTTATCTTAAATGAACAAGCACAAATAAAGCTTCTCTATAAATGAAAGAAATATGAAATTTAAATGTCTAGCATATAGATTGAAATATGCTGCTAATGGAAACAATGGATCCTCAGTTGAACACTTTTTCCCCTTTTCCCTTTTTGCTGATGGAGAAATAATTTCAATAGATTGTTGGTTAGAGGATGCTAAATATTTAGTATAAACTTTTTTTCGTCTTTACATTTTAGGTCAGCAATTTGGCTTCATCACACTGAGTTTGCCTGCATTCAAAGCTGTTTACCTACAGTAATTTGCTCTGGCTGGAAGTGAACATGTCTCAAGTCCAAATTCAGAATCCTTCTGCTGCCCTTGCAGGGAGCCAAATATTGAATAAAACCCCATCTCTTTCACAGCCTCTGAGTATTCCCTCTACTACTAGTTCTTTGCCCTCTGAAAATGCAGGTAGACCTATCCAAAACTCTGCTTTACCCTCTGCATCAGTTACATCCACCAACGCAGCTGCAGGTGAGATGAATGTCTCTCAATAAGTGTATATTTTCTTACAGTTTGGCTTGATATCCTGATGTCTTGCACCTACAAATACTTTACAAACAGTATTTATCCAACTTACAGCAGCTTGTAATGCTTTCTCCCTATTGAATGAAATCTGTCTTGAGGCATACTTTTCCATGAAGTCCTGATAATTAATTGAAATGTTTGTAATAGTATTTGTTTTTTAAATTGTATAGCATTGAATTTTTAAAACATTGCTATCCATCTTTACTACAAGTAGCTTTTTTTAATTACAAAAACAGTGTGGTTTGAAATAGTTTGTTTATTTCTATTATCTTTAGTTCTTTTATGACTGGTTTAGTGATAACTGTATTGTGCTAATAAAATATAATAGAGCAAATAAAAGGTAATGAATAAAAAATAGGTAATAGGGGAAAATACGAGAAGGAAGAAGAAATTAACTTTCTTTTGAAATTATTTAAAGCAAGTGACCGTGATGAATACTTCGAAGATTTGCTTCTTGAAATGTACTACATAATATGCAAGCTAAACACAGAAGTCTGCTAACTTAATGCTTCTGGTTTGCATTAAAACATTACATTTAATGATGCTCTTTTAGGCATGCACATTGCTTGGAAATCCCAATGTTCAGAAGATTGTTGCCAGTTTGGCTAATAAGCAGAGCTGTCTATTCCAGCAAATCTTTTCTGAGAAGTGGTGTATTACAGACAACAAAATGCTAAGACAATTAGATACTTTTTATTATTATTATTATTAAAAATTGTAGTGCCATTCATAGCTACCTGTTCATTTATCTGATTTTCTGTAATCTTTCAGCTCCTTCAAACATGGCAAACCCCAAAGAGAAAACCCCGATGTGTCTTGTGAATGAGTTAGCCCGTTTCAACAAGATTCAGCCTGAGTATAAGCTTCTGAGTGAGCAAGGTCCAGCTCATTCTAAGGTAAATATGAATATAAGTTTCTTATTGCTGCTGTTCATGCTCTTTCATTTTCGTAAGTGGAAAGGCAAAGTATATGCTTTTGGTGCAAGGTCATACAGAATTAATAGAGAGGAATGGGAAGCTCACCTAAGTACCAATGGTAGGGAAGTGTGAAGCTGTTACATATGTACTAAAAAGTTGATTTTCCAACATACATAGAGGTTGAACTTACCTACTACTTACCTTTTTTCAAGAGTGATTTATGTTAGCTCCATTGCGAGATACTTTGACTTTAATAAAGCAAGGTTTGTCCGTTGCATCCTTTGCTAGAAAATTTTGTATTAAGTATGGATGATCTTTATACAGTCACCTTCTAGTATGATGTTAAGCTTTTGTCCTATGTCTTGCCTGTTCTGCAAATTTTCTGTGTTCTTCCTGTGGTGCATATTAATGTTTTGAGATGAATCCCACCAACTTTAAAAGATTAAAATAGTTTCTTAGTCCACATTGGCTCATGAGATGCAGAAAGTTTTATGGCAATTACGTTTCTTTAGGAAGAATGCTCTATAAGGAGTTGTAGTGCTTTTGTGTCTATGTACTTGGCAAGGTACAAATCTGTATTTGTTGACATGCTGGGATAAGTTTTACTACTTAAAATTAAGAGTTGTTCTCTCTTATGCACATCATAATTGAACATTGCTTTGCTGTTGCTCTGTTTTGGTTGTAAATAAAGTGAACCTTTCTATCCTAATTGGCCATTATTTGGAAAACAAAGGTCTTGAGATATGTTCTTTGATGCCTGAAGTACAGTATGATTGAACAGCACTGAACATTCATCTGTTCTGGAACAGTTATTTTAGCAAAATGATCTTTAGTTCTTCACAGTGGGAATATATGAATGCCTAGGGTAGACCGGCATGTGGATGCATCCCGTATCGTGGCATATTTTTTACAATGTGTCAAAATCTCGGTAATATACAATTCCTTTGGTGTTCTGTTCATATGCAGAGAGGTGGTTTCTCGGGAATACAACAAATATACAGGCAGTTTGTATTACTTCAAAGAACACTGAAGAAGGGACTTAGCATTACTGAACTTCTTAATCCTCACTGAAGATCTCTTATTGTAGGAGAACTGAGGTCAGGGCATACAAGGAAGATCAGCCTGGGATGCGTCTAATCTGACTTTGTCTCCGTAAGGTGTTTCCTGGAGCAGTGTTTGTTGTGTTAGAGGAATTGCCTTGGAATTGAATAATGTCAAGAACTAAAAATCTTTTGTCCAAAATAAGTATAATGTCAGCTTCAGTGTGCAAAGGAGGCAAGCTTTGAACTTACAAGAAGTATTGGAATAACGTTCAGAGCATCTGTTCAGTTGTGTTTTCATTCTGATTGAAATTAAACTTAATTTAATTACTAGAGAGACCTTGGCTTGCTGATGTCTGATTAATTTGTGAAAATTTAGGGCAATATATATCCTTCCTTATCCCACATACTTAAAAAGAAGTGCCACAGAACTTTGCTCTATAATCACATAGGCTTGTGCTCACCTGTGGACATGTAGAAGCTTTTATGGTGCAGTGTGAACTTATTTTTCTTCAAACTTCTGAAAAACACCATTAAAAAAAAACAACAGTATTAAAGCAAGAATTGAGTTATGTAAAGTCTGAATTTCAAGGCTGCCATTCCGAGTAATGTTGGCACCCCAGCTGTCCATGTAGCTGCCACCTCTGTACACATCGTGTCTTTTTTTTTTTTTTTTTTTTTTTTTTAGCCTATACGATGTCGTGCAGTACACAGGATACTTGCTAGCTACAATTACTGTGAAATTCTTAATCTGGTAATCGGGGAACTCCTATCAATGTCCAAAGTGTTTAAAATCTGGAGATGACATGGTAGTTGTGGAAAGCCTTGATTACCATATTCTCAACTTTTGCATCACTAAAAAACTCATTGTTTTGTATAAGAGGGACTAATAGATTATGTGAATTCTGAAGCAGCTCATAATAAAATTCACGTTTTCTATTTTTAAGGTGTTTACAGTGCAACTGACTCTTGGGGACCAGCACTGGGAAGCTGAAGGAACTAGTATTAAAAAAGCGCAACATGCGGCAGCTGCCAAAGCTTTGGAAGGGACAAAATTCCCTAAGCCTACGGCTCGTCCATCTCGTAGTGAAGGCAAGAATCCAGGTATATGCCACAACAAACCGATTTTAAAAAAAATAAAAATATAGTTTACACCTTTCTAGTTTTGGTATGTATTTTACAGTTGCATAAGGATGAATAAAAACTGTGATTCTGTGTATTTAACAATGGCATTTGTCAGGTTTTGTGAGAACAAACCTTGATTTAATCTTTGATTGTTGTAGGCAATATGATAAAAATCATCACATTAACAAGTTAAAAGTGTAGGGTTTTCCCATCAAGTCATTCAGGCTGCTTAACTTACTGTCTGGTAACACTTGGTGAAATCCTGGAAAAGTTGTTTATCCTAATCTTAAAAAGAGGAAAACTAAGTTAAAAAAAATTCCAAACATAAAAAAACCCAAGAAACAAAAAACCATGAGGAATTTGGTCACAGCAAAGAATAATCTTCTGCACGGGCAGATGAATGTGTTTGGCAGTTCTGATAGGATAATTCAGAAGTTTCACAATAAAGATTTCTTTGGAAATATTTGCTTAAAAAAAAGCAAATAAAAAAAAAAACCCCAAACCTAAAACCTGAAACTTTTAAATTTGTGTTGAGGAATTTGATCAGAACTTTGGAATTTGCATCATTTGTACTTCAAATAATTATACATGTTGATTTGTATAAAAGCATTTAAGTTGTAGTTCACTGTGTTTAGGGAACTTAGTAATAAGATTGCTTTTAAGATACATTTACAATGTAAAATTAAGTATGAACTAGCTTCATATCTCAGCTACATGGGTGCTTGTTTCGCATTTACTCTCAGTCACTTGAATTCAAAGCTATTGGGATAGCATTGGTATGTTCAGCAAAGGTGAAAACTTACCTTTTGTGCCAGTTGTATTCCGGTATCACCTAAATTCTTTCTTTAGAAACACTTTGTACAGTCGATATGAAAAGAGTAGAAGCTAGTAATTACTTATTTTGTCTGTGAATCTGTGCCATCATTTAATTTTCTTTTGGCAATTGCCTTTTAACTACAGTACACACTGGTTTTTGAGCCAGTGAGGCCTGTGATAGAAAAAAATGACCATTTACATGACTGATTTTTTTTTTAAATAAGAGTAGTCAGGGAGTCAGTTCTTTATCCACACGGTATCTGCATTGAGAGAAATGTTTATAGCCTGAGTTAGTAATATACCTTCCTTTTGAAAGTCCGGCTGCAATTTGAAAGTGAAGAGTCATAAAAACACTTCTTAGGTCAAGAGAAAACAAAAAATTAAATGTAAAAATAAACAAATTGAAAGCTTCACAAGTTTAAAGCAAAATTAAAAAAATCACTTTTTTCTAACAGGATTTGTCACAGCTCTGCTAAGCTGTTAATTTAATGTGCATCATATAGACTGACTTTCTTTGTGTTCATTACCATTTCTGTTCGGAATTCATTCATTTTAAGATACCGCATGTGGCAAATCTTGAGCTCGTTTTTGTCTGCTTTGGGGCAGCGTAAGAGTTTAGATTTTTTCAGTTCCTTGTGACAGTTGGACAACTCTTTCTATATTCCTTTTTATTTAGACAGTGTAACCCCCACAGTGGAGTTAAATGCACTTTGCATGAAGCTGGGAAAGAAACCTATGTACAAACCTATCGATCCTTATACAGGGATGAGATCCACTTACAACTACACTATGAGAGGTGGTACTTATCCTCCACGGTATGTATTGTTTAATTTTTTGGTTTTGCAGTCTCGTATCTTTGACCTTTCACTTTGTCCGACTGCTTTGATGCTATATTCTGAAAACTAGCTGCAGGTATGACATCCCTTAAAGGGGTATTCAGCTTGAAACGTAGCCAGCTTATGAGGCAAAAGGTTTTGATAAGTACACCCCATTAATATCTGTAATTTGTCTTATTTATGGGTTTTTTCTTTGGGGGGAGAGGAAGGATTGGAAAAAGGGAACTGAACCAAATGATTAAGTGGTTTTGAGGACTTTCAGATATAGCAAGCATCATGAAGTAAATAGCTAAAAATTTCTTGCATTTCCTTTCTGTGTAAAAGCAGAAGTGAATAAAACAGTTTGATTCTTTTTCTAAAGCTATTTAAATTAAAGCTTCACTTGAAAGAATTTTATATGGGCATAGGAATTGAGAATTCAAAACTTACTGACCTGCCAAGTCTGTAAGAGCCTAGTTACATTGTCTTTATTTTAGTTCCTTAGAAATGTGTTGGTATTGTAAAATAAGAAATGTTGATACTCTGTTTCAAAAGCGTCTCCCTAAAATCTTTTAGACTTTAAAACAAAATTTGGCTTTTTAATACTACTGCTTCGGTGCTGAGTTGTGGTTACTAATATCCAAGAGACTCATCCGTGTATAACTTACACTTCTGTGTCCTTTGTAGGCCAAACTGTTTGCTTATTTCTTTCTCTTTCTGGGCAGGTACTTTTACCCATTTCCTGTTGGGCCCTTACTTTATCAAGTTGAGCTTTCAATTGGAGGGCAGCAATTCCATGGGAAAGGAAGAACAAGACAAGCTGCTAAGCACGATGCAGCTGCTAAAGCACTGAAAGTTCTGCAGAATGAGCCCTTGCCTGAGAAACCTGAGGTGGGAATTAATCTTAGTATTGTAAGCATAAATTGCTAAGAAACTGAGATAATATTGCAGATTTTTTTCCTTATTGAGAGGAAGGTGACAGTTGTGAAATTAAATTCTGTGTAGTAGTGTTGACCTACTTGTGTTAATAGACACAGTTTGATTTAAAAACATAAATTTCTATGGAACTAGAGTTTTCCCAAATGAAGTTGTTAATTCTTTTGCTGTCATATTTTTCCACAGCAATGCTATAGACCTCTGTCAGATATGAGCACTGGAAGCATAGATAGGAACTTACCAGGTACAGATCATATACAAAGTTCTGTAGAAGTGTGTAAATGGGGTACTTGCATTCCAGTATGGGCAACACAGAAATCAGACATCAGAAATCAGACATAGGTTTGCTTCCTGGGCAAAATTCCTGTGTGCTTTTGGAGAAGCCATGGAAGCTCTAGAAGAGCAGGAAGTTTGTGGAAGTCATGAACTCATGTGCACGTCTTGGTGTGAATGTAAAAAGCAAATTCTTATCCCTCCGTATATTTGTGACTGCCCAGCATTTTCCATTCCAAGACCCTCTTACTGGTATTTTTTCATGCTGTTTTGTTAAGTTGCTTTAGACAGAACGTCTCATTGCGTGCACACGTGTTACAGCTTCCGGGGCTGGCTGGATGCGGGCACCCCCTCCGTATGTGCTGGCTGACTGGCCAGTGACTACTACAGAGAGTGTATTTAGTCTTTCCCTTACGGGCATATTACACCTGTTTGAGTTACGAAGGCTTGACGTTAGAACTAAGAGCAAGAGATCTGTTGATGTACTCCTTGCTGGCATCTAGATCGTGTTGAGGAGAAGGCCATGCAATACAAACCTAGAAGCAAGAGAGACTATGGCATTGCTGGAGAGGTGAGGATCGGGGAGTGAAGGTTAGATGGATAACTTACAATCTGGGGAGCGTGAGGACTTGCTGGATACGGAGTCTGGCTATGTGCTGAGAAAGGTCGAAAATGAAGAATTGGGCAAGAAGGTAACAAGGGTTCTCAGGCTAGGAAAAAAAAAAATAACTGGGAACTACCAGGAATGGCAGAGCAAGAGGGCTGAGGAAATGTGTTGTGAAACTAAGGAACACTGAGTTACAACTTTAAGTGTGTTTGCAGGAGAGAACATTGCCCAGATAATTGGGCAAAACCACTGGACCTGGTGGTTCAGGTAGGAGGCCTAGGAGGCCATGGTGGTGGTTCAGGTGACAGAAGGCTCTCCTGGAGAAATGTAGGTTATTGGGTGATGGAGGCTACTAAGGGTCAAGGGAGTACACGTGTTGTTGGGGAGAAGAGAGTGATACTGGGAACAGAGGCTGAAAGAGTGGAGATGAGTTATGTACTGAAATCTGGAACTGGTGATAGGCAGAGTGTGGTCAGGGACAAGCTGGAGGTCTCCATGCAGGAGAGGGCAAGCCTGAGGGGAATGTTCCCAGTCGGTGCAGGGGAACCCCAAATTCCTGAGTATTGTCATTCTGTTTCAGTGATGTGTAACCTCCTCTTTTTGCACTCTCCCTTGTAAAAGGTAACTACTGTCATCAGCCACTTTTCTGCCTCAGGTAGCAAAGTTCTGTGTACTGGACCCAAGGAGTCAAACTCTGCAGAAAATAATAGGATCACATGCAAGTGAATTATTTTCTGTTCACTTTTTTAGAAATGCTTCTGTACAAGTGGCTTTCTGAATATTTGTGGAGTTGTGTTTAATGTTGAGTAATATGAGGTCTTAAGAACACGCGCTGCAATTGTCTTTACATGACCACGTATCCTTTTCTATAGGATATCTCATAAGGGGTGTAAATCGAGAGGTGAAGGAAATAAACCTACAGAATCGCTCCTTTTTTTTTTTTTAATTTTATTTTTTAGTGACGTGATAAGGGAAATACTGTTGTGAATGATGCAAGAGATTGCACGAAGGGATAATTATTTTATTAATAAAATAGTTGCAGGCTTGCTGGGAGCTGAGTGCTGCCTTGACCCTGCTATACATTTCACAAGAAACATGCATTTCTCATGTTATTTTTCTATTTATATTTGACTTCTCTACAGAATGAACAGTAAGAAATGCAGCTATGCTTAAGGAGAGCAATCCTTTGAACAGAGAGTACTGTTTTATAATAAGTACTCGGATAAATCAGATCTTAATTTAACGTTTGGTACTTAAATGCTAAGTTTGTGAATATTTGTGGCTTTCAAATACTGTAGTTTTAGGAATGTCTGAGGGAATTGCTGTTTTTGTAACAGCATTTTGCACTAGGCTAGCGGAAGATAAAATAAGGAAGATTTTACTGCTAAGTGAGCACTGTTCGCTCTTGCATTCAGTGAGGCAAGGTCCTTGAAGGGTACGGTAGTGTAAGGGATGTTTTATAATGCATGGATACAGTGGAGACAAATTGATTTCACAAGCAGACATAATCCTGATACTTCCTACCTGTCATTTGATGTTGCCAGTAATTTTCCTTTTAAATGTATGTAATTTTATATATCCCATTTGTGTGTGTCTGTGTAAACAGAATGTGCTTAAACTTGAACTTGTGTATTTTGGGGGGGAGGGTGTAATTTTGTAAGTTTTTTTTTAAGATTGTTGTATTTACAGGATTTTACTCTTGTATTTTTAAATTAGAAAATATTCACTGCTTAATAATGGTTGGACTCAGTGATCTTAAAGGTCCTTCCCAAGCTAAATGACTGTGTGATTCTAAGAAGAAATTGCTGAATGAAATTCTTAGCCTTTAAGAGTAAGAATGACCATAGCTCTCAACTGGACAAAGCCCTGCCTGAACAACCCAATTTAATTTCATTCTGCTCTGCTTTGAGTAGTAAGGCTGTAGTAAGAGACCTCCAAAGGACCAACCTAAATTGGTCCGACTGTTGGAGTTGAGACACACTGACAAGTCACAGGATGGTGTTACTTTGCATATTCAAAGACAGAGATAATAAAGCATTGATTTTAAAGCTTTGAAAACATAGGCGGCTATGCTTTCTAGCACAGTTCTCAGATAGGAATTCTAACTTTTACCTGAAGACACTAAAACCAGAATTTCTTCTATGTTTTTTGCCCACTTGTTTGGTAAATAGCAGTTGCTCTTTATACCCTTAACGTGGAAGAAAATAGTCAGACTGATAGCTATGTTGAAATCAACGTTGTTCTTATCAGCAACTCCACTGGTTTTCGTAATTTTGCTTATAAGCAGTCTTTGAAGAAGTGCATGTTGAAAGAGTTCCTAGAAAAGGGTGAATCCCTTTTAAAGGAGTATATTACTTTTGCAGTTTGCTTGGGAGTTTTTTAATCTGTTGCTTTTGTTTCCTTCTGTGACTTTTTTCTCACTTGTTAGAGATGGATTTTAAGAATTTGATGAGAGCTAAGAGCATTAAATGCTTATATTTGTGGTCTCATTCTGATTTAGTAGCGTAGATTCCTTGGAGAATTTAGTCTATGCATACGTGCAAACTACTTTAAAAGCAGACTTTATAGATGATCTGCCTTGATGGGTGCAGGGAAAGAGTAAAGAGAGTGTGTGTATATGATTATTTTTTATTTATAAAATAAACTGATCCAGAACTCAAGTAGAGGCAAAGGAATCAATAGAATAGCTGTTAATTGTTATTTTGCTATTAATTTACTCTTTTTAGATAAAGGTATTGAAGAAAAGTATCTGTATTTTACACCGTGTGAACACACTTGGAATATGTCAAGAATATACACCGTAATAGAGCAAATAATTTCATACTATTTATTTGTATTGTATTGGAAGGGTATTAAATGGGAAAAATCTAACTCAATAAAGAGAAGTCCTGGTCACCTTCGTAAGGAAAAATGGTGGAATCTGAAAAACTAGAATATATCTGAAGTTACAAGGAGGGGGAAAATACTTGTAAATAAAATGATTGTGCTAATTTTTTGACAGTAAGGGTAGTGACAGATCATTCCTATAGATGCTGGTAGTAAACTTGCTATAACACATAGACTGTAATAAAATAAGACCTTAGTAGTTCAAATATTTTTCTGGGTGTATGATGCTATTCCTTTTGAACTTACCAATTGCATTTGAAATAGGTTTTAGAATATGATGATCAAGACTTTTGACTCCTGTATTCAATCTTGGTTTTGACAATTTTTACCTGCGTTGTGCCTTCTGCTGAGGTATAGTATGGTTCCTCTAGCGTAGGTGTTGCCTCCACGTTTCTCATGCAGTGTAATGCACAGTGCATCTGCCTCGCTCCTGTGGGATTGGTGCCATCATGTGGTCTCAGTTTTCACAGACCTGAAGTTTGCTTTATGTACACCTCTGCGTAGAGGCTGTGGAGACTGGATAGAGTAGTGGGATCAGAAGTCGCGGATGTTACCGGTTGTGAAATGGTGTTGGGCTGTATGTGCTCTTTGAACTGTTCGCAGCCCAAACCTGAAATACAAGGTCAACCCATAAGAACATTGTGAAATTTGATGGGACAGTGGGAGGAGTGAAAACCACAGATGAATTTTACTAATTTTTTTTTTTTTTCTGAGATGGGAAGAGCCTGCTTAAGGTGGTGGGAAAAAAAATTTCCTCGTGTTTTAATCTGGCTTGTCAGTAACAGACATTGGGGATGCTTGCTACCATCAAAACTAGCTTTAATCAATGAGAGCTCTCTAGCATATTTCTGCTGCTCCAATAAAATCTTTAAATCATTTTTGTTACCTGGTTGCATAACTAGTATTGTGGCATGATATAATTGGTGAAATTGTTGCTGTTCATCTTTATCATAATCTTTCCAATATCACTGCTGGACACTTAGTCTTAAAATTTCTCTGTTGCTGTTACCATGCCTCTTAGTTCATGTTGATCCCAACATCAGTGAAGACATTTTTGGAATCACAATCAAAATTTTACCTGGAGATACGTAGAAGTGCCTGTAGGTAAGCTTCACCTGGCACTGCTGTCCTCCTAGCAGGTGTAAGTTCTCAGAGATGTACACCATTTGATTTAAGGCAAGTTCCTGATAGTATGTTCTTCAGATGAGAAAAAAAAAAAAATCTGTAGACAAAGGGAGCATGTTAAAAGACAGGGCTATGCCAGGATCTAATTAGCCATCCTTTATTCACATTGGTCCCATTCTCAGAATCTTTATTTTTCCTGCCCTTTCTCTTATCTGATACTGTCTTTAGTGCTTTTGGTACAAATGTCCAATCAGTATATGAAAATTGTATTTCATAAAGGTACTTCCATTTGGAAATCGGTTCATTTAACACTTCAGTTTGTTTTTATATAAATAGATTTTTAAACCTATTGGCCCTTATTCCATTTGTTCTTTCCTGTAACGAGCACGTGAAAATATGAAGGTTTGCTAGCTTTTACACATACACCTTAAATAAGCTTTTTAAGTTTCAATTCTGTAGTATGTGTGCTGCATTTCTACACATTCACGTAAAATGGCAGTCAAGGTTAGACTACTTAAAATTTTGAAAGTTCAGTAAACTGGTTGGATGGATAAAATTCAATTTAATAGGATCTTTATTTTAAATAGAGTATGCTTCTTTTAGGTTAACGGAAAAGAACCAGATGATGAAAATCTCAATAAATCTGAAATAAGCCAAGTTTTTGAGATTGCACTTAAAAGGAACTTGCCTGTGAATTTTGAGGTATGTTTATTTTACAAGCTTTAGATTTGTTTTTATTAGAATATTAAGGGTACACATTAAGTTGAGTTTCTTCTAGATAACCCGAACAACTGACTTTTAACATGTCTTGTTAGTTGTGGATACACTTTTACTTTTGACAGTCACCCTGATTGTCTTGGCGTTTATATGGTAAAGTGAAGTACCATTTACTTTATGGTAAAAAGAAAAATCCACCTGTTCACATATTCATGCACTAAAATCATAACATGAGTGAACAGCTATGCTGTGGTTGTCTGTGCAATCTTTTTTCCAAGCTTTTTGAAAAATCAGTATTACAGCGAACAAATAAAACACAACTCCACATAATGGTTAGAACATTGAAGTGCAGAGTCGAGGCAAAAGAGCATAGCTCACTCTGAAAGACATTTATGGAAGTATTTGCTTAATTAAACACTGATATGGACTACCCGCAAGTTGCAGAATCTCACAAATAGGTTTCTTTTCTTGCCATGAGGTGACCTCATGTGCATCTTACTTTCCTTTCCCTTTGGCCTGGCTGCTTGCTGCCTCTTTGCCCCTCCTTGATCATTTTACTTATCTTAAATCAATAGCTTCTGTAGGAGCATCTCTGTTTCACTAAAATATTAATTTATCATGCTGCTTTCCTGAGCTGGCAGAGTAACATTTAAGTCAACTATCTGAATTCTTATAGTAAGAAAATGCAATGGTGTGTAGCTAAATTGCTTCTAAAACCATTCTATGAAATTTTCCATGAAGCTTTCAATTATTGCAGATTAGCCTGAGCATCACTGGTAAAAATATAGTCACACAAAGCCAGTTGTGGTGGAAGTTCTTAATTCGTTCTTACTTTTTGACTTTATGGATATTTTGAAGTATGACGTGTTATCAATGGAGTTAGAAGACTAAATCTGTAGTAGGCAGCTATCTCTTGGATGTCTCCAGAATTCTTGATTTCTGAACTAAAATGCTGGATCCTAAAGAATTGCTTTCTCTGCAATGTTCTATTACCGTAACGTGATGTATTTAATGAGGTGATGTTAATTGTGTGGCAGTACACACTGATGAAATAGAACAGTCATATTTTAATATTGAAAGGGTGCATCAGTAAATTAAGTAAGATGGGTTAATGACTTACATTTAAATACTGTTTACTGCTTGCTGCATCTGATGTTCTTAAAGTACGCGTATATTTGGTTTGGGTGGGATTATGTTATTAGAGTATGATTTACATCTCTACTTTCTGTTCTGGATCGTATGAGAATGTAAAAACTCTTTATCCGTAGTTCTTGAGAGAAGTTTGCTGTAAACAATGTGCCCTACCATTTTTAATATGTGTTTATCACGCTTTCACTCAGTTTTTCCCTCTGAAACAGGTGACCAAGGAAAGTGGGCCTCCCCATATGAAGAGCTTTGTAACCAAGGTGTCAGTTGGAGAATTCATGGGTGAAGGTGAAGGAAAGAGCAAGAAGATCTCAAAGAAAAATGCTGCAATAGCAGTCCTAGAAGAACTGAAAAAATTGCCACCCCTTCCTACGGTCGAGAAAATGAAGCCACGAATCAAAAAGAAAACAAAGTCAATAGTGAAGGTAAGAGACTGGAAATCTGCCTGTTAATAATAATCATCAGATGAGAAGGCATTTCTGAGGTAATAGTAAACACTCTTCAACTGCTCAACATTTATCAGCAGTTTGGTACTACAAATGAAATTATATTTTGCTTCCACAGTAAATTCAGGGTAAAAGAGAAACCTTATAAAAAATAAGTGGCACATAAAAATGAAGCTCTGACTTTCAAGCCTTAGACTTTACAGCTTTGGGTTTTGCATGATTTTGCTTGTGCAAATTCTCCTGCAAGCCTGTCCCTTCTAATATAGCAGGATTAGAACTTGTAAAACTATTACCAGTGGTAGGTTATATGTGGTCAACTGTGACAGCAGAGCCAAATAATTTGAGTGTTTCTCTTTGCCTGTGACAGTTTCATTAAACAACTTTTATTTCAGTTTTTTTAAATTCTAGAGATGAGTGATTTCAATGGCATGCTGCATTTTGTCTATTAAACCAAATATTCACAAATTTTGGCTTATTTCCTAAACACTGTTCTGCATAGCTGCAAACAAGTCCAGAATATGGTCAAGGAATGAACCCCATTAGCAGACTTGCCCAGATACAGCAGGCCAAGAAAGAGAAGGAGCCAGAGTACATGCTCATCACAGAACGTGGTCTTCCAAGGCGCAGGGAGTTTGTTATGCAGGTTTGTATGTTAATTTGAGAAATCTAGTTGCATGGCTGTGGTGTCTTTTTTTTGTTGTTGTTGGTTCGTTGGTTTTTTGTTTTGTTTTTGGCTTATGGTAATCAGGTGGTCATGATGATATGCAAAGTTAATGGGATTATGGCCAAATCTCCATGAAGTTTATTAAGAAAATATGTAGTGGGCTATATTCTAGAAAGGAAAAGGTTCAAGAAAAGTGATCTGAATCATGTTTTAAAAAAATTGCATAGGGCACCAGAAGTCTATGTTGTAACCACCTAATGTTTTAATTAACAAGAATATTAATATTCCATTAAGAGATACTGAGATGCTTATATTTTGTAATGTAGAATCTATTAACATGAACCTGGGTCTCCTTCATTTCCTCCTTCCCCTGAGTTTTGGTGTGTTGCTTTAGTGTGCAGCAGTTTTTGTAATCTGCATTGCAAATCCCAGTAGCATAGTAATATTTTTAATACTGCATATCTGCTTGCCTCTAATAATTAAGTGCATTCTCCACACCCCTCTCCTATCCTGGCCAAAACAGGAAAATTAATTGCTTTCTTTACATTGCAGTAGTAAATCTGCTAAACCTGTAACTTAGCCTGTATCTGCTGTGATACCAGTTTTGAGTATTTAGGCTGTTGCCAAGGTGAGATGATGAAATACAGTTGTTTGTGTCACTTCTGTTCGGGTTTTTTGTGCTTGGAGGCCAATGATCGTTGATAATGAATGACAGCTTGCTTAGAATAATGATCACTTGAACTTTTTTGTGACTTACGGTGTGCTCAAGACACACATCCCTAATAAGTGTATCTTCATACTGCTGTTTAAGAATTGATTTGGTATTTTCTTCCTCTTTTGCACAGGTGAAAGTTGGTGTACACACAGCTGAAGGAATGGGCACAAACAAGAAAGTTGCTAAACGCAACGCAGCTGAAAATATGTTGGAACTTCTAGGTTTCAAAGTCCCTCAACCTCAACCTCCAAAACCAGCATTAAAGACAGAAGAGAAGGTAAGAGTCTTTAAGAATCAACTGCTGTTTAGCACTACAGCAGCAGTTGAGTTGAAATGGTAGCAGTTTTGCAAGGCAGTGACAGTGTGGTAAGTTCATACTTTCAGCCCTAGCCAGGAAGCAGTTGTATCAAGGTGACTGCTCTAAAAAATAGTGTCGTTAAGATACATCAGGGGTTCAGTTTCGCAAGTAAATCAAAGTGTCATTAGAAGGCTAACAGTGTATTTCTTCTTTATGGAATGGCTCAACACCTGTGATAATGGATATATTGGTCTTAGAATCTTGCAGACATGTAGGTGTTGAGATGTGGTAGCACTGGTTTTACACAGCCTTATCGCCAGTTGCAGCTGGAAGCTTGTTACAGGTCTCTTTCTTTGGTGGGTCCCTGAGCCTTGCATTCTCCTCCTGCTGTAGCAGATGTTGCCAGGGAGTTAAAATAGTGAGTCTGGTTCTAGTTTCCTCCTTTTCATGCATGTGCTCATTTGTGTCCAGTATGTCGTTCTCAGCAAGACCAATAACTAACGTTGGTTTAACTGGCTTTATTATGGTATCTAGTTCTCAGTATCTCTGTTCTTAATACCACTTCAGAGGTCTGTAGAGAGTTTTAGTCATTCAGTGAATAAGAATCACTGAACTTGTCACTTCTTGGTAGCTATGTAATAATTGAGGTCTCTGAATAATAAAATTTTCAGTAAAATTTTGACTAGTCAGATCACCTTCATCTTGAAAACTTTAAATCTTGGGGGAGGAAAAAAAGTTTTAGAGGGTTATTGTGTGTGTGGCTTTTTTCCTTTTATTTTTAAGACACCAGTGAAGAAACCGGGCGATGGAAGAAAAGTAACCTTCTTTGAGCCGGGCTCTGAAGAGACTTCAACTAGTAAGTGACTTTACTGAAAGAAGCCTGGCCCTGTTGGTGTGTGTGTGTATGTAAGATGTTTCTCTGTCACTTCAACAGTGTCATTTAACACACTGCAGGAATGAGCAGAGCAGTGTGCCGCTGCTGGCTTGCAAACTAAATCTACCCCTTGGGAAGTTTTTGTTCAAATCTCTAAGAGTTTATTCCTCCCAAGTCATACAGTATTCAGCCTGCTTGGCCTCCTGCTCAGGGGAGGGGGTAGGTAGCTGAGCCACAAGCATGTGTGTGCTAGCGGGTCGGTCAAGCAGTTTGTGGAGGTGCAGTTGCTGCTGCCCGCAGTGTCTGAGCTTGTCTTACCTCGATCTGAGGGGTCTTGGGGCAGGATTTAATCTGTGTCTGGAGCTTTCGGGGGGCTTAGTTCAGAACTGAGCTTGGTTCTGATCCAGGGACCAGGCTCCTCCTACCAACAGCAGGAGTGAAGTGGGGGTAATTTCTGGGGGGGAAAAGGTAAGGGGAGGAGGAGAGATCAGCCTCTTCGGCTCAGCAGAACACTTCTCTGGTGTAGGGATCAAATGAGGATGGGAGCAGATTCCTTGGGAAAAGGGTTGGGGTTTCTGCCAGCTGGGAATAGCCTTCTAGATTTGGAAGAACAGTTGCAGGTTAGAAGATGCCCCAGAAATGTCACTCTTAAGCCTGAGGCAGAGCTGCGATGGGAGGCTGGTGCTGAATTTGTTGGGGCAGAGTTAGCTGTGTTGTTTGGCCCTGTCGCCTTACAGATGTTGAGGAATAACTGCAGTATGTTGAAGGCTTTTCCTGGGACGAAGATGAGGAAGGGTGTCAGTACTAACTGAAATTGGTCTTCCTAAAGCAGAGTTGGAGAAGGAAAGAATGGCTTTGTAGTACACAACAACCTCTTCACCTGTGCTTGGTCTCTCGTGAGTGAGAGAGCAAGGAGCTGTGCCTGCATTTATTTCAGACAGTTGGTGGTTGTAGTGGTCAGATCCACAGATGCCTGTCTGGAACAACAAACCCCCAGACCTGCCCACCCAGTATACAGGGTTGGCTTTCTCTAATGTAAACTGTGGGGAGGAGCCGTTAGGGAAGGTTTGTCTCTTGCAATGTATTTCTGTTGTGAATAGTACATTTCAGGTGCTTTCTGTGTTGAAGTACAGTTTTGTGGTTTGAATGATAAATAGTTGGGCTTGACTTGGACTTTAGTAACATTTTACTGCATCCATAAGATCTTAGGTAAACTTCCTGACTTCTTATTCAAACTTTGCCATCCCTGCTTTCTCCCATCTACAAGTTACGATTTTCAGCCTTAGACTTGAAACAGCTCAGTCCTGCTGAACTTCAATCTGTTCTGCCATAACAGTGACTCCTCCTTTCAGTGGCACTGTCTTCGCCGCCTTTCTTTAGCACACCTCTGTAGTTTTCCTCCACAGTTCTGTGTATGTCTCCCCTGTAAAAAGCTGTTCTTATCCCTCTTAAATATAACTTACACCATAACGTCATTAAATTGCTATCAATTGACTGTGGTGGCATATTTGCTGTAAATAGTATTTCTTGCTTCCTCATACCGTGCTAATGTTACATTTAACCTTATCTACCTGTTGACATTTTCACAATACGCAGTTTAAACTTTGTGGACGATCTGGCACTGTCTTTACAATATTCAACAGTGGCTCTGGCCATTCTGTGGTTTCATTATTTGCTCCTACAGTTTAAATAATGACATAAAAAATTCTGAAACCAAAAGATGCATCTAGAATGTGGTTGCAACTGTCTGAGGTGTCTGTAAGCTTGACTAACCTGGAGAAGCTGCTCCCGGAGGTAAAGGTGCTCTTTTGACAGATGCAGGTGTTGCCCTGAATGATTTATTCAGTAAGCAATCTCGTTTTGATGATGCTGAATCTCTGACCCACCAAAGGCAAATCAAGCTTGCTAAGTTCGTTAGCATTTCAAAAGTAATTTGAAACAATCTTTTTTCAAAACTGGCCTTTGATGCCTGTATATGCCTTCATGTGCCTGCAGAAGGCCTCAGAAATAGCTAGCGTCTGTCTGTTTCGTATGTACCTCTCTCTTCTCAGGTAATAAAGAAGATGAGTTTAGGATGCCTTATCTCAGCCATCAGCAGCTTCCTGCTGGAATTCTTCCTATGGTCCCTGAGGTTGCACAAGCTGTAGGAGCCAATCAAGGACACCACACCAAAGAGTTCAGTAGGGCAGCCCCAAATCCTGCCAAGGCTACAGTAACAGCAATGATTGCTAGAGAGCTATTGTATGGTGGTACTTCTCCTACTGCTGAAACCATATTAAAGAATAACAACTCATCAGGCCACGTACCCCACGGACCACTCACTAGGCCCTCTGAGCAGCTGGACTATCTTTCCAATGTTCAAGGAATCCAGGTAAATGCTCAGCTTTGCAAGATTTCTTCCAAAGCTATCCAAACTGGTCCAGCCTGTTGTTTGTTCTAAAGCTTTGTAGTTCTGCTGGTGACTGACGTATTCTGAGGCTGCTTGTTAAGCTGAAATTTGTCTAAATATTTTATTTTACCTATGAAATGTACATGAATTTTACAGCTTTTTAATTTAGTTTTCAAATGTGCATGTCTGTACTGCATCCTCAGCCTTAATTCAGGGCTACTCCCAAACCTTGTATGAATTTGAACTTAGCTGATCTGAAGTCAGTTTTTTGAGTAATCGTTCGTATATTACCATTTGCTGTAAGCTGTACATTTTCTTGTGTTTCATCCCTTTAATCAGAATTGCATGCAAGTTCCTATATTAATATGTTAAAGGAGCTCAGCAGATTAAGAAGTGTAATAGGGAAAATTTTAAATACAGATAGTTACGATCACAATAAGAGTCCCAGCAACAATCATTAAGTAGCCACTTTTATTCAGAAGGCTTGCAGAGCTCTCATGATTACTAAAAAACATTGCAAGTCACACTTCAAACTAAATGGTTCTACTGGCTGACAGAATGATTAAAAGTAAGGCTCCGCTTCACATATATGTGTAAATAATCTGTTGCACTTGTGATATTTCCTGTACTTGGTTAACTGAAAAGAACTAAATCCTTCTCTTTTCTTCAGGTTGAATATAAAGACTTTCCAAAAAATAACAAGAATGAGTTTGTATCTCTTATAAACTGTTCCTCTCAGCCACCACTGATCAGCCATGGAATTGGAAAGGATGTAGAATCTTGCCACGATATGGTATGACAAATATTGCTGCGCTGCTTTCTCTTTGCCCTTCAGTGAACTGGGGGATGCAGCAGATAGACCCAGGGTTTCATGTTACTGCTGGATAGCAGTGAATTCAATGCTGTTCAATTCCCTGGCTAATTTTTGTCTGATATTTCACAGGTTGCTGAAATAATTGATTAATAATATCAGAATCTAATGTAAATAACCTTGAAAAGACTTAATATATGCTCACAGTTTGGGTCCACAAAAGCTGTGTTGGCTTTATCTTGGTATTATTTGCATGAGCACATAAGAAAGAAAATGTATGAGAAGGAAACTTTCAAAACATAAGAGCATATCAGGTTATTTTCCGTAATGGAATGGGCTGATGTTTCATTGGGAACTGTAATACTTGGGTTCATGTTACCAGACTTCCTGCTGGAACAGAATCCAAGATGGAAGAAATGCAATTCACGACTAGATAGCAGGAGACACGCTAAATCTGTTAAGTTCACTTTGTAAATAAGATCTTTTATAAACGGTAGCTGAAATACTTCTTTGTGAAAGAATGAGTCTTAAGACTGTAAACTGTAAGGGACTTTGTCTATAATAGACATTACATATTGCTAACGATATGGACGCAGTTGTAATTTGAAAGGAGTTTCATTCTTTTGGTATCCAGTGGTGACCTGAGTACTGCCTGCAGGCTACAGTAATAGTTTGCAATGTGTAAACATACCCAGGAAAACCTGGTTTTACTGATTTGTGTACTAAAAAAATTTTGCAGTAATTTTCTAATGGCTATAATTCAGTACAGATGTCTTTGAACTCTGTCACTTAATTTTGACATTTTAATACCCACCTCTACATCCTGCTGTAAAGAGCCTCCTGTAAGGCACGAGTCGGCGCAGGAGGTAGAAGGGAAAAGGACAGCCAGTTCAGAGCTTAAATATTGTGACTGGGCCAGCGTGAGAACCTTGCTCTGTTCAGATGCTCAGCTTTCACTAATGCATGTGCCGTAATTAATCAGGGGTATTCTGAAAAGGTGTGCCTGAACCTGGTCTGAATACAGTTGAAGGCAATTCTCAGTTCTCAAAGGAGGTGACTTACTTTTGCATTACCCATGCCACATCGGGTCGTCTTTTAAACACTCACACATGCCCTATCTGTGTTGTCTTTTTTATTCTTATGTAACTTGTTTTCTTTTTCTGCAAAGGACTTTTTTTGTTCTGTGTATTTTGATGTCCTTTGTTTTAAGCTCTGTACAGTTTTAAGCCATTACTAATTTAGTGTCTTTTTCCATGGTATTAATAGCACTGCTGAATTTTATCCCATTGCAAAACAAATGCAGTGCGAATCCCCCAGCCACAGCACCATTCTGTTGTTTAGATGTAGCAAGATGAAATTCTACACCATTGCATTTTTTCCACCATAATGATGCATCTTAAAAACAAAAAAAAACAAAAAAACAAACAAAAAAAACCACCCTACCAAAATTAGAATGTTTACTTTATTTTAAATGAGTCCTGGTCCTGCTTTCACTAAATGAATGAAACGGACTCGAGCTGAATTGCTGACTGCTCTCTTTTCTGTAGGCTGCATTGAATATCTTAAAGTTGCTGTCTGAGTTGGACCAACAAACCACAGAGATGCCAAGAACAGGAAATGGACCAATGTCTGTGTGAGTGTGACCCATTGACTTTTCCTTGCATTAATGAAAACCTCTAACCCTATGATGTTCTATAAACAAATAAAATGTGACGGTGTTTCTCTTTGCCAGAAAAGTTAAAATGGGCTGTTACCTTCTTCAGGAGGAGAAGAGGGTAGGTTTTGTGATCAAGCCTGTAATTTTCATGTGCCAAATGCAAGTACTGAGCAGGAACAAGGGGATAAATTGTAATAGCTGTGATACAGAGGAGTTCGGACTGTGATCCCTCTGCTTAAACGATTTGTTCGTGTATATTTCTAAATAGTGTGACTTTGCAGTGTGTTGAAGTGTTACAGCTGCTCCTCTCTTTCTAGAAATCTTCTGTACATAAAATGTAAACGATGTATAGGTATCACAGCTTGCTTTCAGCAGAAACTGGAGGGATTGAAAATTACTCCCTTTGACAAGGAAAAAAAAAATAAGTGTAGCCTCTCACTTAGATAATAAGCTGTCAAAATGGCGGAATTAACAAAGTGCTAATTGATTGAAAATGGAGGCCATTTATATGGAAACACCTTGTTGTATATATGCACCTCAAATATTTTGTATCAGATTTAGAAGCATCTTACTCATGGAAATTGTATTTTATCTCCTAAGTAACAGGTGTTTTCTCATTTGTAGATGTGTGAAACAAGAAATGGAAAGTGATCCTCTTCTCAAACCAGCTAACTCAAACACTTTGGGACAAACACTGGACAGCACTGCCTAAAAAAGGCTTTTGACTGGACCCAAACCGAAAGCACCAGAGAAAATCAAATGCTTCCTATTAATGTAACCTAACTGTTTTAGAGTGCTACAGTCTTTACAACCTACTGTAGTGTCTAAATCATAACCGTTGCTTTTTCTTCAAACAGTGATAAATTTTTAGTTTCATTATGTTGTTTTGATTGAAATGACACTATAAATTTTTCATTTAAAAGTTTCTTAATTGTATCTAGAACAATAGCACAGTTTAGAAACTTTGTCTTCTGAGACTGACATGTTATCTGTGAACTAACTTGGGAAGATCATATCCGTGTATGTGGTTATTTTGTTTTTATTGAAATAGCACAGTTTCACTGGAAACAAATTGTGTGCCCACCATTTTAAAAAGTCCAATATTTTCGCAAACCTAGCTTAATTATCCAACGGTTGAATGAATTAAAACACTTTAGGAATTTTAAACTTTGTTTGATCATTTTTGGTTAACTTCCAGTTTTCTTGAGTTGGGGGGGTAGGGGAACTCGAATGCAACATGACTTTAAATGATCTGTCATCTATGTTTTAAGGATTGCGTGTATAGATGGCACACGGCTCACTACATTACAGGATATGATCTCAATGTAGTGCATATAAAACTGCAGATTGATTTTCCTTGAGTGCTTTATACTGTTTAATTACATCTCCATGTAGGGCTGAAAAAAATTACCTATGTTTATATATAAACTGTGTTGCTTTTGATGTTGTGTTATTGCGCACTGAACTGTGTGCAATAAAGTTTTTTGCATATGGTCCAGGTAAAGCACGATAGCCTTGCAAGTTAAGTACTGCTTCAGTTCATTGTTTACGCTGGAATTTTTTCTCCCCATGGAATGTAAGTAAAACGTAGTGTTTGTCACCAATAAATGGTAATACTAAATTTTTTTTGGTTAATTTATTCTTGTATGCCACTACAGGGGCTGCTTTTTTATAGGATTTGTAATGCTTGTGATATAGTACGGGCAGTATTGTAAAGCTATGGAGTAACTGTACAATGGTTATCAATTACATATAAATTACTATTTAGTAATGTGGAGGATGTGAAAGCCTGGCAAGGTCAAGGAAATTCAAAAGTAACGTGGGTACATTTGTTATTTGTGCCACAGTGTGTTAGTGCAAGTGTATTAATGGGAGCTTAAAGTTACGATTATGACAAGAAACCTGGCACACAGGTTGGTATGATTTCAAAGTTTAAGTCTCTACTTTTAAGTTTCCTTGTTTGCTTGTAATTTGAATCATAACCTTGCCTTGCACTTAGTAATTTTTGGGGAGTAGTACTTTCAAAACAAAACAAAACTTTCCCTCTAGCAACAAAAGCTGGCACCGTAGACTGACACATGACAGTGTATCATTTGGATGTGGACTACGTTCAGTGTGTACTTAACTAGTAATCTGTAGCAGCACTTCCTAAACACCTGTTTGCAGTGTGTGTAGTAACTCTTGTCCCAGAGAGCCGTTACTGCATATGCTGCGTCTCAAAGCTAAATGTCTCGGCCACTTCATTTGCATTATTGAAAGCAGTTGGGCCACGTTAACTGCATACCAGACTTCATTGAATCGAGTTGGTTTTGATCATTATAAGCAAAAAAAAAACATTGTAAAGGTTTTTTGGGGTTTGGGTTTTGTTTGGTTTTGTTTTGGTTTTTTTTTTTTTTTTTTTACATTTGTAGAACTAAAATGCTGTACATTTAAAAATTAAAAGAAACTTGCTAGGCTGAGGCTTTGTATTGCAAATTCTTACAACTTAGAAACTACTTACAAATTTATGTTGGAAAACACATCGATAGTGGGTGTAAATGGTCTCCCTGCCTTTATCCGCTGCTACTTAGGAGTCTTCTCTTTAGGTGGGACTACAGCCTATTCTGACTGTTTTGCGGCATTCATTTGTTGATAGTGCTGTGTTCCGTATTACCTGATGTAAGGTACTTTGCCGTGGATACCTCTGTTTCAGTACTCTTAAATGCATCTGTCATCTTAGAGGTGCTATGTAAGAGAAGGTTCTTTTGTCAAAAACCTTGTAGTCACAGCCTCATGATGGAAGCCTTCAGGTCACTGTGTGGATTCTAGGTAAGCCAAAGTGAGTTTGAGATAAAAGTGTTTTTTCTGGAGCACTGCCATCGCTTGCTTTTCTGGTTGTCTCCCCTGTGCTTGACGGAGCGAAGGCTAGAAAGAATGGCTACATATTATATGCGATCACCTGAAGGCTTTATATGACACTTCTGTTCAACAGATACTAAAATGTTCTACAAAAAATAAAAATATGAGAAAACTGAGGTGAAGGTGAAATTCTCTGACCACAGCAGTCTAGCAGACTAGTACTGGTACAAAGCTTACATTTCTCAGCACTAGCAAAGTGCCGTCCGCAAGACACCTCACCTTCTTGGATTCATTCTTTGAACTTTTGGTTTTGATCTTAGGAAACCTTTTGACTGCAAGTGAATGAGCTGGAGCTTTCAAATATGAATATTAGTTTACATTAGCTTGGGCTTCATGCCACGTGTTTCAGTAATGATGCCATTATAGAAAATTTAAGTATAGGGTCCATTCCAAAATTACTTTCTCATATTCAGATATTTATTGCTTGGGGTTGTTCCTCCACAAGTGGATTTTACCAGGCATTTTTTCTCCCCATTATTTTGACTCTGCTTAAATTACCACAATTTTAGTAAATTAATGCATTTTTCCTATGTTTCTCAGAAAGTATTTTTGAGCGCTAATAATAATTAATAATAATATGGCACTACTAATCTGAGTGTTCCAGAACCTGCTGCACATTTAGTAAATTGTCAGATTTCGCACTCAGAATGTTTAGTTCAGCTACAGAAAACTTCCCTTTAATCAGTTTCAATTGGGAGTCAGGAAAACGGTATTTAATCCGATCTATCGGGCTCGTAACTCTTGTGCTAACAACTAACAACACCTGCTACAATGATCTTGTTTATTTTCAGTATTTACCACGTTACTACCCAGCCTCTTAAATCCTCCAGCCAGTGTTCTGCAAGTCAGGTTGCCCTTGGGTCACTGCTGCAAGGTGCAGAGGAAGGAGGTCTGATCCTGCGGAGCTTCCACTCCTGATTTAGTAACTTGTGAGGGCGATTCCTGAGGAGGCAGGTCACTGGGGGACGGGAGAAGTAATGTGGCAGAACGAGTCACTGAGTATCAGTGCGTTTCAGTCTTGTTCATTTGGACCTTTTTTAACACCTGCCTATCCTGCTTCCAAATGCAGAGCACACAGGCTTAAAAGAGGTAGCTGAGGAGTTTGGAAAACAACAGATCCTGGAAATATTTATGTTCATTTTCCAACAGTTCAGCTTGTAAATAAGATCAGCAGAGACCAGACAGTGTAAGTAACACATTTTCTTTCACCAAAGAAAACATCCTGTCTGTACTCCCTCACGCGCCTAGACTTTGACAGACTCCAGCCTCGATGTTATTTTCTGGTATTGGAAAGAAAGCACTCGTACCGCTTTTGCTTTGCATTGCTTTCCGTCAAGCCTTTTCTTAGTCATACAAGTATACAGCTGCACTTTGTAGTGGCTCTTGTCAAAAGAATTGCACTGTGCCACTGTTCTTTGAAGAGATGCAGTCGAATGTCTCATCTAAGAACCTGAAGAGTGGCTTTGTAGATGTGCTGCATATGAAACCTTTCCAGCACTGTGTTATCAAGCTGTACAACTGCTGCTCAAGTCTCCTATGTTAAGTAAGAAGTTGCGCTCTGAACTTGGGGTACACACAGGAAGGTAGTCCATGTTCAACCGGGGATTGTGGAGTATTATCTGCTTTCTTGAATGGGTCAGTTTGCTATCCTTGAGACAAAGCTTTTTTGTGAGACTGCATCACAAAAAAGTTAAAAGGGAATAATGAAAATTGGTCAGGGAATTTTTTTCTTAAAGCAGAATATTTTGTTAGTAGGAACTCTTGACTCCCCAAAGGAAGAAACATGACATTTCATGGTCCTTAATTCTTGGCTTCAGGATGGAGAGCTTAAAGAAAAGGATTTGTGCAAAATTTATTTTTGGGAATGCTGACCTGTAGGATAGCTAAAATGTGCCTACAGAATGAGAAGCAGCCTGGATTCACTGCGATACCTGTTATTCAATAATAGTAAAATACATTCCCATAATGTTGTGGTTGTTGCTTTGGTTTGGTTTGGTTTTGGATATAGACAGCTGGTATTTCTTTCAGAAAGGATTTATCCTAAGGGACTCAGTTGGTGAGTCTGGAGTCAGCAGGGGAGTTATTCTTGGTTCTCAATTCTCCAGCCAAGTATTAGTAACATAGATCAGAGTTAAATGTGGCAGTACTTGGAGTTCCACTGCAATTACTGTGTTACCTAAGGATCAAACCAAAATTCTTTTCTAACCCACTGATCAAAGTTAAAAATAGTTTTATTCTGTCCTAGTATATATAAAGACAAATGGTGGAGGTTCAAAAAGTGCCTAACTGCAGGAAGGGATAGGGTATGTGTATACCACTTCACTAGTCTGCATTTGTGAAGCAACCACATAACAGTTTGCTGCTTTTATTGTGAAAGTCTGCAGATAGAAACCAACAGAGTAAGTGTGATTCCATGTTAGGTCTTCCTCAAGGGCTTCTATGTTTAAGTGATTTTATTTAGATGATGACTCTGTTTAAGCTGAGACAAAGAACTGTTGCTCCAGAGGTGATTACAAACCTGAGAATACTCAACTTCATCTCTGTGGCTGTGACTTGCTGTGTCTTCCCTTTACCTGCTGATTGGATATGTACTTTAATACCCAGGAACTTCTGAGCACGAACCTGAATATCCCATGGAAGGAGGCTGGGGAAAAAAAATCAAGTTGTTAGAGCAGATTTCTAGGGTATTCATTTAATCTCTGGATTAGAACTGAATAAAAGCATACAGATGGCAAATAATACTTACCCAAGAGTGTATTTTGTTCTCAAAAAAACCTCAAATTATTTTGTATACCACTAGCAGTATCCTAATGCAACAAAATTGTATTTGATCAGAAATGAAAATATTATCGTTTTTTTAAACTTTACTCATTCTAACACTTCCAATTTCACACTTTTAGCCAGCTGCTAATAGAGAATGTTTTAGATTTTAAATGTCCCATGTTAACGATGCAGAAAATACTCTTCACAGAGCATGTTTTCAATACTTTCATTCTCTACTACCATTCTCTTATTTTTCTCTATTTCCAACCAGAAGATAGTACTTTATGTTTAAATACCTTTTTTTTTTTTTTTTTTTTTTTTTAGGGAATCCCAACCCTGTGTTAAGGGACAAAGGCTCTGATATTTTTCATGTCAAAGTCCAAATGCAAAATCTGTTTGGGGACAACTGGGTATCTCTACAGATAATTTCCTATTTCCTATTCTCCGTTTTATCATGGGTACAATCTCCCAAATTGCCGATTTTAACATTTTAAAGCCACAACCAAGTACATCACAGTACAGATACATATTGTGGTCTGATTGCTAGGTATTGCTTTCATTCTGTTTTCACACAGTAGCTTGGTTTTAACAGAGATGGGCCATATAGCTCTTGCCTAGAAAAAAAACTGCGAAAAGAAAGCATCTCTGAGAAAATGAATCCATTGGTAGTTTGTTGTACATAAGATTCAGTATAACTGTCCTACAAACTGCCACTACATTTGCATAAAAAGTTTGTAAATTCCCGTTAAAGCTTGTTAAGTAGATACAGAGGAGATTATGTATTAAAATGTTAAGCCACCAAGTTATTTTAATTACTAAAGTGGATAAAAAGTTGAAGAAAATGGGCTACTTCAAACTCACAAAGGCTAAACATTTAAATAATTCTCTCTTTAAGCAAACTTAGCAATAACTGTTGTGCTTTCTCTTGTACTGTGTAACCTCAAAGATAACTGGTGTTTTCAGTGAGTGTTTTAACTCCTTGTTTTTCCGTGTGGTAAAGGGCTGATGTAGAAACCCAACGCTGATTTCTATTTAAAAGAAAAAATGATTTTTAAGAGTAGTTTTTCACTAACACCTCCCCATTCCGCTGTTCCATAATTGTATGCGGATAGGGAAGATGTACCTAGATTAAAGTGATACTTAAACAGGGTCAAATGCAGACCTCTCATCATTCGTCAGGCAGCTGGATATAACTTCACTGATTTTAATGGCTTTTTGCCACATGCTGAATGTGGTGCATTTTTGTTTACACTGGACATTAAACAGAGCTAGTCCCACTTCAACAAGCACGTGGCAAGTGTTCAAACCACCAATGTGCACAAGCTTGCACATATTGCATCCCCAAGCACTTGAGCCCATGGTCTTCTGGGCTACCCAGGGAGGGAATGATGTTTCCAGATACCCTGTGAATGCTGCCATTCCTTCCCATTTTCTTGTCTATCAGTATTTTTTGTTGGCACTTTCTTTTGGGAAGCTGGTTTGGCCTGTAGTTATGTGGCATACTCACCCCTCCCTTCATAAAGATGCCGACTGTCTTCCTCCCCTTCTGTCCGTGAACAGGATCCTACTCCTAGAACAGTTAACATCTCTTAAAGCAGGCTTGAAGATTATCTGGCTCATGATGGACAGCTTCCTACATCTGTGAGGTATATGAAGTATCTTTCCTTTCCTTAGGGGGAAACACGTGTCAACGAAACGTTCCATGAGGTGTTCTTCCAAACTCAGGTGGAAGTCAGAGCACATGCTGTACTCACGTTCAGGGTTGTGTGGGGTCCTGTGCTCTTCACCTGACTGCCCTGGAGTGCTGTTGAAAGATCACCTCAGTGCAAAAAATGGTGCTGTTGAAAGATCACTCCAGGCACTGCTCTGAAAACAGGTCAGCTCCTACAAGATGCATTTTCTCTTGGTCCTGTCTGTCTACCATAACACCTCCTGATCCCAAGAAGCCATTAGCAAGGCTTGTGGTGCCTCCTGATTGTAGCTAATAATACACTGCAGATTAACTAAACTGTTTATCTGTTGAACCAAAGCATTTCCATATGAGTTAAACTGAAAAGGAAAAGTCTTGTAAGGTATTGGACCTCTTGCATGTGTTCTTTCAACACTGCAGCTGAAAAGCTTGTCTCATGTAAATGGACTAAAAACACTTGGATATTTTTGCAAGATAAAGAAGGATGTAAATTCTAAAGTCACTTTTAAGTTAACACCATATTGGTCTGCAATTTCCTCTGTCTTTTTGCTCCATCTCTTTCTGTCAGAACAGTGTCTTTCATCAATGCCTATGTAAAAAACATTTGCTAATAATCAAAGAGAAATCTGTAAGCCATCAAAGCTCCCTTCTCCCTCCAAAAACGTTTTCTGTAGAGTCTAGCCAATAAATTTGCAAAATTTTACTGGTGTCATGCAGCATCTGAAATTGCTGCATCCTCGGTACAAAGCTGTTAACAAGGCAGTTGCTCGTCTAACAGGCATTTATTGTTTCCGTGTTTTAAGTGGTTTATCTGAGCTTGGAAATACTGTTGAAACGTTTTGATCAATTTTAAGGGTAAACCTGGACAGATGCATATAATCAGCAGAGGACTTAGTCCTGCAAGGTGGAGTTCTCTGGCTCACCCCACGACTCGCTGCAATGCCCATACCCTAAAAAACCACAGCATCCCTGTGGAAAGTTTGCATTCATCAGAAAATGAATGTTGGGATCTCTCTGTAGGAGTGCTTTGGTGATCCTGGTGATCCGACCTCTCTGCTGCTGCAAACAGCCCTGAAGTTCCTGCTACAGTCGCACTGTAGCCATGATCTGTTTCTATCATTTCTGGAAGGAAACCCTTGACAGTCTGTAGGAAACCATAAAAGAGGTGCTCATTTATGTGCAAATAGGCCCATTAAACTAGTGAATCTGAATACATCTCCCTGTTGGGTCTCTTGCTGAAACTCAGCTGGGTCATTCACAGTCTTAATTTCTGTCTAGTTTTAGCTCCAGGCTAGAAAAATTCTGGCTCCACAACTAAACTACAGCAGTTTCTTTCTTACTGCCCTTTAATCCATTCTGTGAATTTTGTGTTTGGAATTTTTCATATTCCAAATGACCAGTGTGTATTATTTGGCAGATGCTTGTTAAGACTTTTTTTCAATACCTTGTCAGTGCGCCATTTTATTTTATTATTGCAGTGCTCTACAATTAAATTGCTGACCCAACAGTTCAGAGAGATCTCTTCAGGGCTTTCTTGATGCATACTTTTTTTTAAAAAAAAATCTATTACAAAATGTTATACTGGAAAACTACAATCTGTATTAGAATTTGCCTGAATAATGGAGGCATCTGGTGCTGGGTTTTTAGTTGGGGTTTTTATGTGGGGAAGTCAGAGGCTGCATCCCAGTTGAAGTTTGAATTTCTTCATATTCAGTTCTGATTTAAAAAGAACCCCAAACATAACAATGTAGCAGTTGGATGCTGGCATGTGAAATATTTAATCATCCCATGAGATTAACAAGGTCTTGTTTAGCAATTCAGAAGCATTTCTTCTTTCATCAGGTTTTCCCTTCCTAGAGAAAAAGACTGATTCTGTGCTAGCACTCCGTGTTGGCATTTGGAAGAGGCTGAAAACATGTCCCTGTGAAGCCTGGCATACAATACAAAAGCATTCTTTAGAAATCGTGGTGCTTTTAAAAAAACACATGTGACCAAGTGCCTTTTAACCTTTTACCTTCACTTTGGCTGTTCTTGCAAGGTTAGACGGAGGAACTGCTCCTGCATGACTCCTACAAGAGCAAACACAGGGACACAACACTGGAGAGGTCCAGCCCCAGCACATGGTTCTTGCCTGCAGCTGCAGTGAATATCCACCCTGTGCAAGAAAAGGGTGCAATTGTCCTGCAGCCAAAAGTCCTGCTGATCAGCTGTGAGGCAAAGCTTTCACAGGCTGGCTGCTCTGGCCAGCAATGCCCCACAGAAGAGGTTCCTCCATAAGTAAATAACAAGGAGAATTGGAACCTGAGGATGTTCTGACTTTTGCTGCCTCTTGAGGAACTTCCTGAGTTCAAGAAGTCTTGCTACAATGAGCCCTGACTGAGCTGAAGAACTCATCTAGCTGAAGAGATTTTCAACATGTTTCTGCCAAGGAGAATAAAGCCCAGTGAAATCAAACAAATTTGACATTAAGTTCTGCTGCAGCTGTTCAACATCCCAGACCTTCCCATTTTTCTTTCCTTGGCAAGGTAGGCAACACAAATCACATTTAAGGTTTCTTCTGCGTTGCACATGTGACATGGGTTTGCAGTGTAACAAGATTAGTTTTCCCTGTAATCCTCTTAAAATGTCCTTCCTTTGATTGTCTTTTCATCTTTTGGTGTTCTGGAACTTGGATTAATGGGATTGAGATTTATTCCACAAGTCCTGTTTGATAAGCTGCTTTCAAGAATTAGTTGCCTACAAACACATTTAATTTGGAAAAAGCATTTTAATGGTAGCTGAATTATGCAGTGTTATGCCAAACATACTGTAAGGCCTATATATGTACTTGCAGTATGTATGTCTGTAGATACTACTAGACAAGGAGGTGACTAAGACAGGCTTGTTTTGGAGTGTCTAAAATATCTCACATGGCTTCTCTAGGCAAAGTTGCAGAGCCTTGGCCGTGTGTTTGCAAACTAGCTGACAAATTGACCACGTGCCTTTTCTTGTTCTCATCACATTTCAAGCACCACCCTTGAACCACCCCTTCCATTGGTCCCACAGGTTATATTTGCCTGTCAAGCAGCTTGATCTGGTCCCCTTGTCACTGAATCCCTGTTTAGTTAGTAAAACCTTGGTACCGAAGTAACAGCTGGTTTGCTGAAGCACTGATGTGACAAGTCACCCAATGCTAACACTTCATACAACTGAGAGTGAGCAACTGAACAGCTATGGCTGGTGCCTTGACATAACCAGTGTGCGTTTTACAAACAGAAAACCCCAATGCATGGAGCAATTACACGATTCTGAACTAGACCAGACCACAGCTGCTTATTGCAGAACTAACTCAGGTTTGTTCGGCTCCTGTGTTTAGTCCAAAAGACCACCCTGCTGATGTAAAACTAGCATATGGCTTTGTGCCTTCCTCTGCCTGTCCCCCTGCCTCTTAGACTTTGACTCCATTTCAACCCAATCTCTTTAGCTGGTCTTATTCTAGCGACAATAGTTCCTCCCTTCCCCAGGAGGTGCTGTGCAAGAGGGTCACGGCTGCAGAACATTTCCGAATCATACGGTGGCATCCCTGCTATACAGTGACCACTGGTGAGGGATGAAACGATGTGTCTGGCTGATCTTTCAGAACACGAACAGATGCACACAATCTGTGTGAGTGTAGGTCAGTGAGAATACCGTCAGCGGGTATTCAAGGACATCATGTGGCAGGAGTCCACTGGATGTGGGTGACTGGATTCATACCCCATGTTCAAAGTGAACTTCTAGCTTAAAATCACTGCACGCAGCAATGCTCAAGCAAGATGCCAGGCCGTTCTCATTGCAGACACATCCTTTGCTGCCTCATTCCTCAGGTTACTCCGAGGCAAGCTCTTTAATGCAACATCACATGCCTGTCTGTGGCCACCTGAAAACAAGACGGCTGCTGGGCTGGTCCCCCCGCCGTAGGCATTGCCCCAGTGACAGGCCCGAGCTGGAACCCGGGTGCGCATCAGCGGGAGCCTGAGCTGGGGGAAAGGAGCGGTGTAAGGCGGCAGTCCCGGAATTAAACTGGAGGGAATGGAGCCGTGTAAGGAGGCAGTCCCGGAATTAAACTGGAGGGAATGGAGCCGTGTAAGGAGGCAGTCCCGGATTTAAACTGGAGGGAATGGAGACGTGTAAGGAGGCAGTCCTGGAATTAAACTGGAGGGAATGGAGACGTGTAAGGAGGCAGTCCCGGAATTAAACTGGAGGGAATGGAGCCGTGTAAGGAGGCAGTCCTGGAATTAAACTGGAGGGAATGGAGACGTGTAAGGAGGCAGTCCCGGAATTAAACTGTCTGGGGGCTCCTGCTCCGGATTAAGGTTTGATCACAGGCTTTATGTTGCGCATGCCTGTGGACAAACCACTAATCATCTCCAAACCCTTTTTTTTTTTTTTTTCTTCCAAAAGCACACCGGCCCATGCCGGCAAAGCCCGTTGCCCGCACCGACGCCCCAAGGCCGGGACCACGCAGCACTCGCCCAGCTCCGAGCCCCGCAGCTCCAGGCAGCGCGGCGGGAGCCAAGGCCGCCCCGCGGGGCCATGGCCGGGGCTGGGGCCGGGGCCCAGCCCCGCAGCCGCCGGGCGAACCGGCCGCCCCGCCGCCTCAGAGGCAGCCCGGGCCCCGCCGCGGCGCTGGGGCGGGCCGCGGGCTCCGAGCGCGCACCGCCATGAGGGGAAGGCGGCCAGCACGCGGCGGCGCGGCCGCAGTCCGCCCGGCCCTTCGCCGCGAAATGGCGGCCCCGGCCGCCCACGCTGCCAGGCGCACCGCGCCGCGCCGCCACCGGCCCCCGGCCCGCCGGAGCACCGAAATAACGACGCTGCCCCCCGCCACCCCCGGGAGAGACCCCCGGCGGCGAGACCGGACCGGAGCGAGGGCAGCGGCCGCCCCCCGCGGTCCCGCCCAACATGGCGCCGGAGCCCGGCCTCCCGCCTCAGCGCGGGCGGGGCCGGGGCGGGCCCGGGGGCCCTATAAATCGCCTCGCTCGGGGCTCGTCGTCCTCTTGCTCCGGTGAGGCTGAGGTGGGTGTTGGTTGTGGGGGGTGGCGGGGCTGGGGGGTGCGGGTGTCCTCTCCCGCCGGGCCTCCCCGCCTGAGCTGGCTTTAGGCGGCCGCCGGCGGCACTTCCCTGTCGGTCCCGCTGAAGGAGCGGCCGCGTGGGCTGGCGGCATGGCCGCCTCTCCGCCCGGCCGCGGGGCCTCGGGCCCGGTCGCACATGGGCCCGGTGGTGTTTCCCGGCGGGCGGCCGCGCTGGCGGGGCTGGGGGCAGCTCCCTGCCCGGCCGGGCGGCGGTGGGGGTCGCTCGCTGCTCAGGCCAGGTCGCGCCTGAGGCGCAGCGGGGTCCTGCGTGCCGTGCGGGCGGGGCCCCGGCCTCTGGCAAGTGGGCCATGCTAGGCCCTTAAAGTAACGCTTCTCACTGTTTGAAAGTGCATATATATATATATATGTGTGTGTGGGTTTTTTTAAGAGTTACAGGGTTGCTCCTGCAAGGCCTTGCCGGGTCGGTGTCCCGTGAGGCTTGGCAGCAGCGCGGGGGGGGCCGCAGAGCGCTGCCTGCCGCCGGAGCCATGCGGCCGGGCCCTTTGTGCCTCCTCTCGCTCCCTGTGCCAGGTGGCACATCCAGCTGGGCGAGAAGCCTGCGGCCTGGGCACGGTATGGGTTGATGGCCTCAGCCCCTGGCGGGTGCCCCCTGGCCGCAGGACTGGGACTAGGCCTCGCTGGAGGCACACGGCGTTCTACTGCGGCCCTGCATGGGGCAGGGCTGGCCTGGCCGCCCTTGGAGGGGACGCTGGTTCTGGACTTTCCAGCCCTGCCCCTTGCTGGTGGGTGTGCGTTGGTGGTCACCGCATGGGCGATGCCATGTTCGGCCGAGCTGTTCCCTCTACCTGAGATCTGACCGCAGCATTTACTGCCCCATATGTGACCTGCTTTTGTGTTGGCAAGGTGGAAGTCTCACATGGCCATAAAGCCTAAGCCTGTAAGAGTGCATAACCTGTTATTTCTGCCTGCCGCACTTTAATTTCTATCTGTCTTGCTGCCTTGTGCTCTACCTGTATGTCAGTGGTGTTTCTCTGGACTTCTGCAGTTTCCCCTGTCCCATGAGGCCACTGAGCATGCCAGCCATCCAGCTCTTTCAAGGGAAGGATTTGCATGAATTAACTTGCTATGGGGGAGGTGGGAATGGCACAGCTGCTGTGAGTGTGCAGCCACCAAAGCCCAGGGGCCTCGCTGGTGTAAGTGATGACTGAACTTTTTTCCCCATCAGAGCGACAGTGTTGATTTCTTACTGTTCAAGCCAGATCACATCTGATGCACCAGCAGGGGAGTGCTGCTCTGTCCCACACCCCAGCAGGGCCTGGTGCTAACTGTTGTTCCCTTTGGTTTTACTCACAGCGTTCTGCAGAGGCAGTGGGGGTGTTGAGCCTCTGGGAGACCTGATGTGATGGCTGTAGCTGATGGAAATAAGTATGTGATGAGGGCATTTGCCTGGTTTGCTCTACCATGCTTGAGCCTTCAGCAAGTAAAAATGGTAAGTCCTTAAAGTAGCTGTTGATCACTTGTTTTAATTAAATTAAAAAAATTTGGTGGGCAAGTACCTTTCTGTAAGAAGTTGCTTCTAATTTGTTCCTGGAGACTGATGTGTAAAATTTGAGCGTTAGCCAAGATGATGTAGAGGTGAAAGTATAGTTTTCCTCGTGCAGAAGCATTGCAACAAGGTCCTTTGTGCCTCCTGTTGCTGCTGTTCCAGCATGTCCAAGGTAGCAGGTGTGGCTAGTGAACAGGAACCAGCAGGGCAAGGAATCTGTAAGCTGCATCAGGACAGGCTGAGTGGGAGCAGGATGATGGTTTACAAGCTTTGTCCCGTTCTTTTCCCTGATGCATTTATTCTGTTCAGAGCTTATGTTAAGGACACCCTGCATAGGGACATGCAGGTAGGTGGGGCTCAGAGCAGCTTCCCCAGCAAGGGACAGGAGCCAGCCTGACTGCAGAGTCCCTTTGGAAGAGAGGTGGTGGTTTTTCTGCCTCACTCCTTGCTGGCCAACTTAAGGGAGTGTGAGGGGATTGCAGGTGTGCAGTGGTGGCCATATACCAAGTGTGCATGGCTTTTCCACTTCTGCTGTTAGTTCACTCAGTCCCTGTGGATCTGCCAGGCAGGGTGGGAATGTGGTGCAGCTGCTGTGAGTGTGCAGCCACCAAAGCCCTGGGCCTCGCTGGTGTAAGTGATGACTGAACTTTTTTCCCCATCAGAGCGACAGTGTTGATTTCTTAACTGTTCAAGCCAGATCACATCTGATGCACCAGCAGGGGAGTGCTGCTGTGTCCCACACCCTGGCAGGGCCTGGTGCTAACTGTTCCCTTTGGTTTTACTCACAGCGTTCTGCAGAGGCAGTGGGGGTGTTGAGCCTCTGGGAGACCTGATGTGATGGCTGTAGCTGATGGAAATAAGTATGTGATGAGGGCATTTGCCTGGTTTGCTCCACCGTGCCTGAACCTTCAGCAAGTAAAAATGGTAAGTCCTTAATGTAGCTGTTGATCACTGGTTTAAATTAAAGATGGTGGGCAAGCACCTTTCTGTAAGAAGTTGTTCCTGGATACTTTACTGATGTGTAAAATTTGAGCATTATCCTAAGGTAATGTAGAGGTGAAGTACAGAGGTTTTCCTTATCAGTGCAGGCTGAGCGGGAGCAGGATGATGGTTTACAAGCTCTGTCCTGTTTGTTTCCCTGATGCATTCATTCTGTTCAGAGCTTATGTTAAGGACACCCTGCATAGGGACATGCAGGTAGGTGCTGCTCAGAGCAGCTTCCCCAGCAAGGGACAGGAGCCAGCCTGACTGCAGAGTCCCTTTGGAAGAGAGGTGGTGGTTTTTCTACCTCACCCCTTGCTGGCCAACTTAAGGGAGTGTGAGGGGATTGCAGATGTGCAGTGGTGGCCATATACCAAGTGTGCATGGCTTTTCCACTTCTGCCGTTGGCTGCCAGGCAGGGTGGGAATGTGGTGCAGCTGCTGTGAGTGTGCAGCCACCAAAGCCCTGGGCCTCGCTGGTGTAAGTGATGACTGAACTTTTTTCCCCATCAGAGCGACAGTGTTGATTTCTTAACTGTTCAAGCCAGATCACATCTGATGCACCAGCAGGGGAGTGCTGCTGTGTCCCACACCCCAGCAGGGCCTGGTGCTAACTGTTCCCTTTGGTTTTACTCACAGCGTTCTGCAGAGGCGGGGGGGGGTGTTGAGCCCCTGGGAGACCTGATGTGATGGCTGTAGCTGGCAGAGATAACTCTGAGGTGCCTGGTTTGCTCCACTATATGTGTTCCTTGGACAAGGCTGTAATGGTAAGTCTTTGGTCCACCTATGTTTGTTGGTTTAAATTTAAAGGGAAAATCGCCTTTCTGCAGGGCAGTTGCTTCTGTAGTGCTTTGACCAGTTAAGTGTCCCTGGAGGTTAAGTTTCCTTTTGCCGTCTTCCCTGAAAGGATTTGTTCGTGGTTCTGTATGTGAGATTTATCAAATGTCATTGATTACCTTTTAATGTTCAGCTGAAGAGCTTTAGACTTTTTTTTCCCCCCCCCCATTGCGTTGGCAATGCTTATGCAGAGTTCTGTTTTTAGCCAAATTGACTGCACAGATGCAAGATGCTTCTGTTCCTCATGTGGCTGTATGTTGAGGCTACACACTCTTGTAACTCTGTTGCGTGTAGCATACATGTAGTTTCCCTGCTTTGAGGGGTGGGCAGCACTGGAGGGTGCTGTCTGCCCATACCACAGTGACACTGATTGTATAACACTATCTGATGTGTAAAAGACTTGAGGATGAAAAGTGAAATAATTCCTGCTTTCAGGAGATCTTGAGTAAATGGTAGAGAGCTCTTGACAGGTTTCAATTTAACTTTGAGGGCATTAGCATAGCTTTTTTGTTTTGCCCCACGTAAGCAGTGTTAAAATGTGGTGGTGCTTGAAGTCAGGGAGCTTTGGGTTTTGGGTTTTTTTTTGTTGTTTTTTTTTTTTTTCCTGCCCACCCCCCAATGGGAGGTTCTCTCAATGCCTTGGACAAATGTGGATCAAAGTTTGCTTCCAGCAGTGTGTCTACTTGCAAGAGAGGGATTGCTTTTGCTGTTCTTTTTTTTTTTTTTAAGGTGAACAGTGTGCAATTGAAAATTCAGCTGTCTGATTAGGATTTCAATAATTCTGTAGAAAATGTGCTTAACAGAGCTCTTCCATTGGATAAACTACTGCTGTTGTTGCTGGCTTCACTCAGTTACAGCCTTGTGTTACTGTTCAGGTGCCTGTTGTGCAGCTATTGTCTCTCCAAGGAGGATGAAGTCTCCTTGGTAGCCTGTATCTGTGAAGAGTGTGAATGTAACCATTCTGTATGGTACTCTTGAATTCAGAAGGAGTATGGTCTGTGTCAGAAGGTGAAGCTGGTAGAGCTGACCAAAGATGTTACATTACTCCAGTATTCTCTTCTCAGTCAGCTCCCCCAGGCTTTTATCAAGGGCTACTCCAAAAGCCCCAAAACTGCAAACAATGCAGTTTGAAGAGCACACCCTGTCTGCAGTGCCTAGCAGTGAAGAAGTTTTTGATGTTTGCAGAGCAGCCCTGGCTGTCTTGTTTTTTTGGGGGGGATTTGAAAGCTATGTATTTGCTGTTTGTGGCAGAGTGGACTGACAAAATGTTGGCTGTTTTCTTGACAGGTTGAGATTTGTCAGAAGTTGTCCTGGGACCTGCTGTGATTTCAGTGTACTAGCAGAAAGCGGTCTTCTGCTAATGATGTCCCTCTCCATGCTGCTGCCTGTGATCGTGATCCCTTGTCTAAGCTACAGCATTCACATCACCCTGCAACAGCTCTGGTCTATTCTCAGAGCTAGCAGGAGTGATAAATGTGTCCTGCCAGCTTAAGGGCGAAAGGGTGTTAAATTTTTCTTTCCCTTGGTATGAGGCGTTTAACTGCAATGGATTCTGGAACTTGCTGCATGTTTAATGTAATTGGATGTTTTTGTCTGCAAGGGCTGCATTCATCACCTAACAGCTGTTGTTATCCTACCAGGATTATTAAAAACAAGGAATGCTCTCTTTGAAGAGCAATTGTCAGGTATGGGAGGATGGCCTTCTGTGTAAGGAGGGGGTGGGATTCAAGTCTTGGCTCTCCCCTGTTACCTGGAAAGGTTTGGAAATATATTATTGGCAGCCTGTGAAGTGGGGAAGGGGTGTCTTTACTGCAGCGCAGTGTACGTTTCTGTACTGTTTAGAGCCTATTTTTAATAAAATAAGAGTACTGGGTAGAACTCGGCTGGTGACTGAAATTCTCTTTACACACCTTTAACAGTCAATTTCTGGATCTCCTAATAGTTTTTGGGAGTTGAGTGGCAACAGTGCTTCTGTGTAGTGGTTGCTTTACATACCTGCTGCCTCCAGCTAGGAGAAGGGCATGATCTCATGGCAATGTAGCTTCACATACCCTGAAGGAAAAGTGCTTCACTGAGACTTGTGGCTGCTGCTGTGCTGCAGGAAGTGTCATGGGCATGGCTCTGTACACAACGGCTGGGTGCTAAAGGTCAACAACAGGTCTGTGCTGGACTGAGGGGAGAGGTGTAGTATGTACTTTGGCTCTGTTTGGACAAGGACTCCCATAGCTTCTCCCTTAGATCCTGTTGCTGAGAGCAGCTGGTGTAAATGATTCAGTGGGGGGATTTTAGCTGGCCTGCTAAAAGGTGTAGATTAGCATGTTTATAGGTAAGTCACTGGCTTTGCAAATTCTTGCGTACATGAATTGCAGAAAGGTGACAGCAGTCTGGGAAGGTAGGGAAGCTGATGTCAGCTTATGTGAGGATTTGAACATTTCCCTGGTGCAGTGTGTTCAGCTAGTAGGGGATGACTCTGCTTCTGGTGAGAGAAACTTAATGGCAGATGTTCATTCAGATCGTGCAGCCTTCCCCTGGATGCTGTTTGGCAAACTTCCAGGTTTGCAGAGCAGGAGAATGAAATGAGAATTGTGCTCAAGTGCTGAAGTAGGGAACCACTAAAGAGGAAGCTAAAGGCTTTTCCAATACCTAATTTCCTAATACCAGAGAGGCAGTCAGGAGCCCTAACATATATTGCTTCCTATACCTCTGACTTTCAGATCAATTGACTACACATCTGGCAGCAGTAGAGGTGAAAAATCTGTCAATGCACCTGTGCTGTGTGGTGTCTGCACGCAGAAAAGGATTGAATGGAGTGTCTGCTCTGCAGGGAGGGAGAAGGCATCTTCCATCTGCTGTGCCCATTAGCCTGGAAGTCGGTGGTGTCTGCATGATGCACAAACAGGCCGTGGCAGATGCTTCATGCAGGTCCTCATCTGGTACCATTTGTACACCCCACTGGCAATGCAAATGAAGTAAATAGCCCCTTCAGATCAAGCTGGTGGGAAGAATTGGGATATATATTAATGCAGTGTCTCAGCAGGTTCGGATTCAAATCCCTGGCCTAATGAAGTAGCTGTTCCCCATATGCCGCTGTTGGGAAGCAGCGCAGCAGGTACATGCCTTTTGGATGGGGTTAAAGACCAATCCCCCCAGCAGCCTCATTAGGTTCCTGAGGAGCAGGGCTCCCCTGGCAGCTGTTGAAGCTTCCTGGGTTGCTAGTTCTGGGCCTGAGGAAGCTTGTAACTGATGGGTCGTACATGCTAGATGCCAGCTTGAGGGGTTGCTGCCTGTACACAGCTGGGTGCACATGCAGGGGCTGCAGTGAGCTGGGCTGGTGAGCTGGCTAGCCTAGTGGTGACCTTTGGCTTAAAGCAGCTCAAGGGCATAAGTGAGGCATGGCTAACAGGCTGAGGAAATGCTTAAGCAATGACTTCCTGCAGCATTTGAAGTGTTACTGTGTCACTTTTACTGCCTGGTAGCAACAGCGTAATTAATATTCTAATATTGGACTGGAAGCTACCAGCCACAAGTTTAGAGGCTATTTCTGCTACTTACAAGCTTAAAAAACTCAGTGGTTTTGGGGGGGATTTGGTATCTGAGCTAATGGTGGCCTTTAGCATGTATGTTTAGAAGCAAACTGCAACAATGGAGGATTAGCTATTAATTAGCATTCAAAGCAGTCTTCCATTAAAAACTGGGTAGAGATTTTTCTCGTTAGTATAAGCAGCATGATCTCTTGAAACAACATATTGATGAGGGATCAGAACTGCTGCTAATGTAATTACTTTCATAATCTAATGAGGATACATACCAGCAAGCGTGCTCTAGGGTGTGAAAGTGCTGGTTGCCCAGTGGGAGCTGTAAGGACAGATGTAGTTGGAAAATGTTCTTTACAGTTTTTATTACCTCTCCAAGGCAAGTTGCTTGGGTTGAGATTCAAGCACTGCTGCTCTTGCATGTATGCATAGGGATGGAGGACAAAACTGCCTGGGGATAACGGATCCACTGTGGGCAACCTGTGAATGGTCTCTAGCCTGGATGCATGGGCTAGCTGGAGGAGCCATATGGCATATGAACTTCGGCGTGGAGCTCTCTGACCTGGCATCTGTAGAGGGTGCTGTGAGCATGCGTTGCCCAAAGCTTAGTAAGGGCCAGGTGGAATTTCTGCACCAAACCGTCCATTTGGAGGGTTCTTTGCGTATGTAGTCGGGATTCTTTCACCTTACCCCTATAGCAATGTGCTGTAATATCCCTCTGGACCAGTGGTCATTAGCTTATCTGAAAGAACAAGAAGTTTGACAAAGTGGAGACAAACCCTGAAAGTAAAATCTGAACTTGTCAGAGGCGCTTATTTAGAGGAGTTAGAGGTGGAGGAAGTCTTCTGTGCTGAAAGGCTTTTGCTTCAAAGCTCTCATCTGCTGGAGTTTCTGGTGTGCCTGCAAACAGCTGGGTACCTTGCTGTGGCTTGAATTTACATCTGTGTCTTTCTTCTGGAGCCAGTTTGGGTCTGGAGAGCATCCCCTAGCACTCCTTCCACACCTTTGCTCCAAATTCCCACATACAGCGCTTAAAAAATGTGATTGTGACTGCCTTTACCAAAAGTCTGTCTGGACAGAGTTTCAGGAAAATGAGGATATATGGTGAGCACAGACTGGCAAAAACAGGCTGCGGGGAGTCGTATTCTTTAGTGCCGTAATGTCTTTTTTTCTGCTGTATGGAATATCCTACCTACAGCTGCTGCTCCAAACACCCTGGGTAACGGAGAGCTGGCTGAACTTGCCTGTGGCCAGCTGTGGGCTCTCGGCAGCATTGTGTGCTATAGGCTCAGATAACTTTCAGGTGTGTAACCATAAGTTATTCAAATACTTTTCAGCTACAGTGGACTTCCTAGTACAACTGTTACAGCTGAGTAATGAAGTAGGCCTCCCGGTTAATAAAGAAACCATCAAACAAACTGTTCTACATATATTCCCATGCATGGAGGGAAGATGACCCCATTTGAAAATCTCTTAATATAGCCCTTTGATAAAAGATACAGGGGGAGAGGTTTAACACTGAATTTAAAGCAATTTAAAGGTTTCTTCCTCAAAGCTGTCCTTAGCATTTGTTGTCCCATTGCCTGCCTGACTTCTGCATGATCCGGAGTGTCTGCTGGTTGTTTTGCATGTGAAGATGAAGGCCAGGAGGTATGTTTTGGACAAAGGCTGGCTTACAGCTTTTCCTCTGCAGAGAGCTCCCTACTAGCTCTCAGAGGCTGGCAAAGGATAATCACAGCATGTCCAGAGGTCATATTCTGCTGCTGTGAAGTGGCTGAACAGGGCAGTGAGGATTAAGGCAGAATTGTCAGTTATAGCAGGAGGAGACAATACTGCATGTACTTCTGTAATTTTCTAAAACTGAAATCTGGAGTCACTCACTAGGCTGGTATGTTTAAGTAAATGTTTACTTTTCTCAAACAGCTCTGTTTCTTGGTGCCATGAGCATTCGAGAGGAAAATAGCACAGATTATTTCTCTGTCTGATGTTGCTTTTAATAGACATGTTTTCATACACAGAGACACACTTAACATTTGTATTCCCAAAAATACAGGCATCTTTTTGACTGCATGGTGATTATTATATTCTTTTTGAGACCCACCTGTTAAGTAGCTGCATTAGCTTATGGGATAACACAATCCTTTTACTCATTGCTGCTTCTACTCTTTGCATTATTTTTTCTGCTTCCATCTCTGCTTAGTGATAGACTTAAGTTATCTGACACATCAGCTGTGTTGACAGGTTAGATGTTACCCTGGACAGCAATGAAGCAAAACTTGGTTTTGTGGTTGCCCTAGGAAGATCCAGGTTTCAGGACGCTCAGACTGCCCCACAGGCAGTAAGGGGAAGGCTTTTTGAAGCAAAGGGTTTCTTCTACAGCATCCAGGGTTTTAAAGAGCTGTTCTGCAGTTATGAACTTCTGTTCCTCTTCCACCCCTTTTTGCCAGATCCCTTGCAGTGGTGGGGTGAAGCCAAGTGTCTTGGTTCAGCCTGAGTCTCTGCTTTGGCACTGTGGAGACTGCTGGTTTGTTATAGCACCTAGGGTTCCCAGGCACTTCACCATCTAAGTGTTGGGTGTAAGGTGCAGTTAGGGATGAGACCCTTTGGCACTGGCTGTCTTCTGGAAGCCTTCATCTTGCAGAAAACTGCAGTTTATGTCCCTCTTGCTGAGACTTTTCTTGCTCGGGCCACCTGGCTGATCCTCAGGTCAGCTCACGCTGCAGAGGGAGGACTGGTGCTCTTTCAGTGGGGTGAATGGACAGGGGACAGTGAGAGAGTGACCTTTTCGGAGGTTCCCAGTACATACTGCCAAAATCTCCCCTTTGCCTTGTGATAGCTACCAAAGACTGGTGCTAAAGCCTTCTAGGCTGTTCCACAGTAAATTGCTCTGGAGAAAAGTGCTGGAGTAGGTTCTCTTTGTGTTTACAGAAACAGGTACTCTGGGGTCTGAAAAAATTCTTTTCACCTGTTTTCTCTGCTCAGTGCCAGCATGAGGCTAGCAAGGGCTGGATGTGGCCCCTGCCACAAGCCTTTCAGTGACTGAAACGGGCTCAAGTCTTTAATAATGTGAATGGGAAGCACCTGGCACCTTGCAGGTAGTAACAGAGTTGCCTTGGTGATAGGTAAATATTCTTTGTGCAAGACCATATTCATGGTATAAATTGAAACAATTCCATTATATTCCCTAAGATTTATTTGGGTTCGCAGAAACGGGTTCAGGGCCATTTCTATCTGTTACCTGAGAATCTGCCTGATTTTTTTAGTGTTATATTTAGAAAAATTGTCCGCTGGATAGTCTGCACTTCACTGTGCCTGTCGCTTGCTCTGTTTGGTTTTGAATGCTGTGGGTGGGTCACCTTGAAGCCTTCCTTCTAGTGCTGAGAATAAACTTGACTTCCTTAGTCTCTTTTTCAAAGCAAATACTAAAGCCAGGGGCTGTCCTAATTTCTGTACTTTGTGCAGACTCCCTTGAGTTCACATAACTTTCCTCAGCGAGGATGGCCAGGGCCAGAAAGACTCTTGGAGATATGGTCTCAGCGTTGACTGCATGAAGAAGCAAGGCATGCTTGCCATCCCTGACCGGGTGCAGGTGTCCTTCCAGCGGGCTGAGGAGGCTCAGCTGGTGCACGAGGGTGGGAGGTGAGCAGATGCAGCCGCTTGCCCAGATGGATTCCCTGAAGCCCATTCCTGAAATCTGCCCTCTGAAGGTGGGGCAGTATGTCAGTGCCCTGGGGTGTGCACACGCTCTCCATTCCACACATGATTGCATTTCCCGCTGTGGGTGGCTGTAGTGTCTTCAACAGCCTATTGCTTCTGGATCTGGGCTGCTCTTCAATTGAAAGGGTGAGGCTTGTGCTTTTGATCCTCCCACAGATACTGGAATGCTTGCACATCAGGCCAGGATAGAGCCTGGCCTGTAAGCAGCAGCTAACTTCTGGATACCATTTCTCAGTGAGAAGAAATACTAAGCTCTACTTCTGCCCTTGTTTAGTAGCTTGGAGTATGTGCATTTTCTTTGTGCTGCACAACTGCCTTACACCCACCAATTTTCCCAAATCCAGCTGGAGAACTTAATGGCTGGCTGATGAGGAAAGACGATTGCTATCTCAGGCAAGTGGTTGCAAACCATCTGCAGGCCCATGAGATTGTTGCTGTAATTGTCACATGTTACACTGGCTTAATCTCCATTCATGTTTGCAAGAATTTTGTCTACCATGAGGAGGTAAAAACTTTTTTCCCTGAGATATAGCACTCATGGGAAAAGGTCTACCATGAGAGTGAAGCAGTTTTTCAACAGATGTGGATGAGACCTTTGATACCAGCAGTTCCAAGCAGACTTCTCCTTTGAGTATTCACTGTTGCTTTTTTTACAGCAGGATATTTATAGGTGCAATTTTCTTGGAAATCTACAGAGGAGGGCTGGAAGTGTCTGAGAAGTTTTGTTAGTCAGCAATTTATATTGCTGTGGAAACACCTTAGCAGGGCTTGGGAAAACTGCCTGGAGAAAAAGGTGGTTGCCAAAGATGCTAACAGCGATGCGTATCTCCTGTTGGTTTTTAGCTTACCTAAACTTATCTATCAGGCACATGCTTCACAAGAGTTGTGTCGTGACAGTGACACATATTTTGTGCTGCTGGTCATGATTTCCTTCTGTAAACCCTCTCGGTCACTCCCCTAAACTGTGACACATACTCCCTGCCAGTCTGCCTTCTGATCCTGGATGGTATGCTGGGTGCCAGAGTGGCATTGGAAGTCCTTGTAAGTGAGGTTGCTGGCTGTAAAGGTAAGTAGCAACATCAGTGGGGGTGAGAGGGATGCTGATGAGGTCTCCTGTTTCAAAATGAGTTTCAGTGACTTCGTGAATATATTTGCATGCAAACCTGGCTTCTTTTCTAGCAGAGATGACCAGGTAGATCTGCTGTTACGTAGGCCTTTGGCAAGTGGAAGGCTTCGTGAGGAGGGGTCAACTTCTGATTTGTCTTGTTAGTATATAAAGCAGATATAAATCTGCTTCTTGCAGTTCTTTTCCTGCCCACGCCCCCAGCCTTGGAGAAAAGTACTTGCAGGAATAGAGCAGAGAAGGGGGGAAGCACAGGTGGGTTTCTTCAGTGACAGCAAGCAGAATCAGGGCTGGGTGTGACTGTCAGACTTGTGGCACAGCTGCTGGGTGCAGGGTTCACAATGCTATGTGGACTGGATGCAACAGGCTCAAAGGATGTCACAGCTGTTGCCTGAGAGATGTGGTGCAGCTTTTTCCTTCCAAGTGGCAAGTGGGTGCCTCTCTTACTCTGTTGCTGGCTGCTGGAAATGGCATTGCTGGGTTCTCCCCTGTGCTCTTTTTGTTATTTTTTTCTTTAAAAAAACCAGAAAGGTCACAGTTTCCCATGAGCTGCCTTCTCCCTGTCTGAATTGTGACAGGGAATCTAACACGGGTATCTATCCATGGCTGAGCCTAATGATTTTCCCTCATATGGAAGAGGAAGGGTCACCCTTATCTGGGTGTTGTCAGATATTCCCTCTGATGGTGGGCGTCTGTCTGTCCATCACAGCATTGTTTCCCCCCCCCTCCGTGGCTCAGGAGCTGAGAGGAGGAAGATGCAAAGCTGCACAGGGGGTCTGCAAGGCTAACAGAAGACAGGATCTCTCAGGCCTTCAGGAATGCACCACTGGGTTCAGCCACGTGTAAGAGGCTTGTTGACGAGTTGTGGTTTCCTGTAGGTTTGCCTGATCCTTAAACCCCTATAGGATCCCTGAGAGATGACGGGGCTAGTAGCCCTGTAGCGAGAATTGTAGTGATGGAAGTGTTAGGAGGATCTCACAGGGTTTATTCATTTCCCTCATACTGGGAGCAGAAACCTCAGGAGCTGGAACAGTCCTCATGTCCTGTGAGATCTGTATGAGTAGGCATGGTGCTCTGGCTCTTGGCTTCTGCAGCTGTAACTCATCCAAGTTGCTGTCAGAGTTAGTTGTGAGTTGTCTAAAGCAGATCAGTTGGCAGTCTTAACTTTTCTTGCAGAAGCAAAAATTCGTTTTGGCCCCTTGGGCCATGTTGCAAAGGACTGTGTACAACTGGACTGTGTAGTCCTGGTAAGAGATGTTACGTGGCTTAGCTCCTCTGTTTTTATGCTAACATGGACCCAATTTATGCTGGTATAATGATGATTAAGAATCTAAGTGGAAACTGTGTAAGAGGGAATCTCTCCAGGAAGCTCAGCAGCTGTGTAAACCTCTGGATTAGAGGAGAGCTAAGAAAAAAAATTCTTTATTAAAATAGTGACTCTGGCCCCTTAGCAATACCCTTATAATCTTCATGTCATCTTATTCAGGGACCTGTTGTCAGAGCACTAAGCATGTGGAGGTGGAAAGATCTCGTGGGGTGAACTTCTTTTGCTTTGTTTTTGCCTTCAAGTTGGTGGTTAAATAAACAGCAGTTACACAATTTTCCCAAAGCTGAGCTTTTTGTACCTAAGTGAAGGCAGTGGTTGTAGGTAGGGGGGGTTGGTTTCATGCTGAATGTTGATGACATGTTTTACTGGGCAAATACTACTGATAAGAAATGATAAGAAATAAAGGACTCCCACACTACAGTCTTCTGAACGTGCTGTCTAGAAGCATCTCCATCTGCTGAATTGTTTTAGATTGAATTTCTTCTATCCCATATCTTTCCACAAGCCACTAGGAGGTCTTTAATATGCTACTTCCTACAGTTACAGTAAGAAAAATATAGCAAGTTTCTTAGCAATGAAAACTAAAATCGATCGGAAATAGCTTAGTGGAGTTTTACAGGTTGTTAATGTAAAACACACTTTAATATCAAGGGGAAGAAAAATGTTTTCCTCACATACTTAATTTTTTATCTTGTTTACAAGATTTTTCTTCATGTAATTTATGGCATCATTTTTCATGGGTCTGTGCAGGAGTCTGGGTATTCAAAAGAGGAATGTGCTTTGAGAAGTAGATCAAATTATTTCTCCCAGAATTTTATAATGCACACCTGGGTATAGTTGAAATAGTAAAAAAGTTTGTTTGATTTTTTTTTTTTGGGGGGGGGATCAGTGCACCTTATTCCAAATAAAATAAAGCAAAATTTTTTTCTCTTTGCATTTACTAAATTGCAAAGTGACCTGTGCCTTGGTGACTTCGTTTTGCCTGTGGAACATAAATGCTTGACTGGTCAATGCCTTCCCCTGCCAGCTTCTGCTCTCATTTAGGAAAATAAATGCAATAGTTTCTGACATGTAAATTGTATCATTTGAGTAAAGCTGTTAAATAGGTGAGGTGGTGTTACAGGTTCTGTTTATTTTCATCCCAGCTGTTACTGCATGCTGCTTCCTAGTTGCACTCAGAAATGCCAGGCACAAAAGGACTGTGCTGAGAGTTGACTTCTGTGAGTTTGGGTCAATGCTTTAGGTTTTGGCTCTATTTTGCATCATATTTCTGTGCTGCTGCTTAATGTTCTGCCAAGTGTTTAGCTGTCATCTGCAGAGACAGGATTTGTGCAGATGGGTGGCCTTGAATCTCTTGTGGAATTATATTCATTGTAGATAAGGCCTCTGGCTTCATCACTTAAGTGGTACCCTATTGTAAATAAATATCTGCTTCTTTGTAGATTAGCTGTAGCTATTAATTTACAGGGGTGAGTTTACTACCTTTTCCCTGGTAAAACAAGGTAAGGTGGGTACATTTCAAGAGGCAATGTGGCTCCAAAACTGAGGGGGAGCCCAGAAACTAGGACTCAGTTGTTCCAGTTCTAGTCCTACAAACGCTTGGTCAAGGAAAAAGACCCAGTGACGACGGGGAACTGCTGGCACAAACAAGGGCTTTTTGGTAGATGGGACCCAGTAGGATCAAGCTTTGCTTACAAGATTGAAACAGTAATTTCCATGCCACTTGGTAGGCAGATTGCACCAGATGTGTCTGACTCATTGCATCCATGACATGCATTGTGCTGCGATTATCTCTGGCAGGCAGAGGTGTGGATCAGACCAGGAGTCCTCCCCTTTGTGGACTCCAGGAACTCTGCACAGCAGAGATTAAACTGGGGTCTGTGCTCTGACCTCTTTGGCTTCTTTACAATTTGACATGTATGAAACAAAGCAGTGTGACTGTGTGATACAGGCAGCACCTGGACCACAGAGATCCAAGACAGTGTAATTGGGAATCAGCTTTTTCTGTTACTGTAGTTACCAGTGCCAGCTAAAAGCTTGGCTAATGTTGGCCGTACTCAACCTGTTTTCCAACTGGCTAATTTAAAATTCTGAAACGTACATTGGCACTAAACCAATTGTCTTTCAAATTTCACCTATCTCAGTCAAATACTAATGTATGATCAGTTTATTGGAGACCATTATTTAAAGCCATGGTCTCTTAGGCTGTGCAATTAACTGGCAACTTAGAAATGGGACCAGTTATAGTAAGCATATCTGCTTTCTTCTGCAGCTTGTATAGCTTGTTACGGAGCCTGGTTAGTCAGAACAGTTATGTTTGTGTACAGTGTAATATTCCAAGTACCATATTTAAGTGTGCTCTTGAATTTGGAGAAGACACATCAGTGTCCTGTGTAAGCAGCGTCTGTACCACTTTAGGATTTGCTTTCATTTACTTTACTTTTTTCCTAACGTCTGGGGAGAGATTTAACAGAGTGAAAAATGTGACCTGAATGACAACTGCATTGAAGAAATTGTACTGAAGACTATTCCCAACTGTTCCTATGTTGTATAGTGTCCCAGGGGACAAGTGGTGCTGTGTCACCCTGGAGCTTGCTGCTGCAACTTGCGTATGACCCATTTGCAATTGCTGACTCATAGAACAGCTCAACTGACTTGACAATTCAGTAAATAAATCAGTGGGGTTTTCTTTATTTGTGGGTGGATTCATTTATCCCAAGTCTTATGCTGCTTGGAAGAACAATACCAATTTTTTATTGTCTGTTTTAGGAAAACCATTGTAAAAAAAAAAACTTTGATGTTTCTCTTGGATTTATCAGTTATAGAAAATGAAGATGTTTTAGCTATTCCATCTTAATCTTATAGATGGCTGCTTGTGAAAATAAAGGGGCCTGGATTCCGGCCTGTGCCAAGTTGCAACTGTTGCCTTGTGACTAAAGAGAAGGAGAATTGGTGACCTGGAGTCCCAGGCTCTTATGTTGAGAACACGTTAGCTGAAGTGATCAGCTTACATGAGGCAGGATGATCTGATGGTGACTGGGAAGACTGATCTTGTGGGGTGTGAACTGGGCAGCTGTTTCTTGGGTATGAGTGCATTTCTTGTTTCTTCTGTAGCATCTCATGCACACTTGGGAGATTCCTCATAGGAAGGGAATAAATGGTCCATGTTAAAGAAGACAAAAAGTTCCATCTTCTAGTTGAGCCACAGGTTCTTTGGAGTGAGGAAAGACCTGCTGGGCGAAGCCCCTTGCTGCGTTATACATGTCCCTGTTGACCTCTTCTATCCTTAAACGGCAGCAGTAAAATCCCGTGGGCTATAGAAGGGGAAGCAATGAGCTGCAGCCGGAGTCAGTGAAGGGAGGGAAGGCTGCTGCTGCCTGCTGCTCCTGGAGCCATCTCGTAGCGTGGCGTGGGCTGCAGGAGAAGCATAGCTGGAGGAGGATGCAAAGGTGCAAGGGCTGAATGAGGAGGCACTTGTCTGTGGAGGCAGCTGGTGAAAGCGTGAGAATGGAGCTTGTTTGGGAGGAATCTGAAAAGTCAGGCACTGCTTTTGACTTAATGTGGGAGAGGGTCATGTCGCTTGTGAAATTGATAAAAGGATTTTAGGCATTGTGTTCTTTCTGCTAGAGAGTGTGCCTTGTGGTAGTTATTCTGGATTTGAAAGATACCCAGAAATGCTTTGTGGAGTCAGGTGTCAACCTGGGCCTTCAGAGACTAGGGGAAAATTCCAGGTTTGATTTGAATGCAAACCTGGTCAAGGTTTGTCTTCTGCTTAGGGGATACAGTGTGGCTTACCTTATTCATAGGATCCCCTCTTGTGGCTCAGACTCTTAGAAATTGTTCCTTTATTTTCTCTTAGGAAAAGAAAACTGAGAGTACCAGGTCCAGAAAAGTTGGCTGGTTTCCTTTCCTTTCCTTTGGGAAAGCAAAAGGCCTAGAAAGAAAACCACTAAAAGCTTTTTATTAAAGTATTTGTCTTCTTATTTTCTAAACAAGACTTCTGGCCACTTTGAACCTTCTCCAACTTTCATTAAAGATAATAGCTTTTTAATGACAACAAGTTTGTTTCATTTATGGCCTGGGTTGAGTCACAGCCCTGCTCTCTATGGAGAGGCAGTATGTGATGGGGTTGTGTAGTGGCTTTTGGCAGAAGAGAGAAGGCTGACACCTGTGTTCTCCGTGCCTATGGCCATGTTTGAATGAGAGGGGTGGGAATTACCTGCTTCTAGCCTGACTTCCCCCCATGGTCTTATAATGCAGCATTATATATGAGAGAGGAGAAGGCAGAATAAGCAGATCATGCTTCCCATGTGTTGGGAGTCTGCTGAAGACAGTAGGTTTTCCACGTTGAGATGAAGCCTTTATCAAGGGTGAATGCTTTTGGGGTTTAAATCCAAGAAGGTGTTTGCTCAGCCATAACTGCTCTGCTGTGGTGCGGATTCTCTCAGCAGTACCTCAGGAGTCTGTATCTTGAGGACAAAACTGGTGAGCTGAAAAACAGCAGATGCTTTGGACCTAGCTGGCCATAGAGTAGGGCTCTGGAGCAGACTGCTGCCCTCTGCTCATGCCCTCTGCGCGCTGTCTGGGAAGCTTATGCGGTTATTTTGCAGCCAGTTGAGGCTGAGTTTTACAAGGGTGACAAAGGCACATCTGAAGAGGTGTGAAGTAGTTGCTGGCCTCCTGAGCACATGCAGAAAAGTCCAGGTCTAACAAGAAGGTTTTTGGGTTTTTTTTTCTGGATGAGATGCTTTTTGGTCCCTGGGTCAGCAGCCCAGTTCAGGTGCGCTGGCCAAAATTCCCTTCAGTCCTACTGAGATCCCGTCCCTTTGTCAGAGTATAGGACTGCTCCTGGGTGGCTTTGTTTAGGACTATTTTGTTCGGTGTCCTTCTCTGACAAAAGACAGAAGAATCTGAAATATATGGATTTACAATCTGATTTTTCTCCAGGAAAATCTCTTGACTCCTTCTTGGTATTAATTCTCCTCCCATGTCTCTGTGTGCTAAAAACTAGCAGATGTGTACAGAAGGGGAATGATGTTTACAAGTCTTTTCACTTCTATTCTAAGGTCTCAAAGGATACTGCAAAGGAGAGAATCACAGTGCAGAGTTTGAAACTCCTCCAAGTAAATTGGCATTAGGATACCTGCAGTTGTATTCTTTGCCTACTGGTCTTGATAAAAGAAAATTCTATCTGAATCTTTTATCAAATAAGCCTTTTTAACACTCAGTGCTTAGTCTTCCTCCCTCTCCTGACCCCTCCAACACTTTTAATTATGGCTTTCTGTACAGGGTGCCTGAGGAAAGCAGGCAGACAGGCATTTAAAAAAAGCAGTAGTGGAAGTAGATCAGCCAGCTCCTCTAGTTCTTACTATTATTATTTTGAGTTTGTCAAGAGAAAGAAGAAAACTTAATTCTTGCATTAGGATATTCACAACATGAGACTCTTCTCTCTTTCTCAGTGCAAAGAGCTTGTTATCTGCCTGTGTGAATTTGTGTTTATCTTGGCCTTAAGTGCATGAATTCATAGTGTGAGCGGGTTGCGTGGGAAAGCAAGACCACGTCCACAGCAGCCATTTCTTTCATTGTGAAAGGTTAGCTCACCTAAAGAAGGACTCGAGAGAAGCAGGACCGGTGAGGAACTGGATGTTAGAAACACAGCTGTAGCAGAGATCACAACGGAGGAGCTGCTGTGGCAGAGTCTGGGATGGTGACACCCCCCCAGCTCAAACTGCTGGCCCGGCAGCCCCTCCTGGCAGGGCAGTTTTTCAACCTACAGGAGCGATGATTAAGGGACAATTCAATGGAGATCTATAAAATCCCGAGTGGCCTTGAGAAAGTAAATGAAAATTGATTGTTCCCTGTCTCTTCCAATACAAGAACTAGAGTTTCAAATTAAATTAGCTGACAGTAGGTTCAAAACATCTTTGTGCCCTGTGTAGCGTAGCATTTTGCTACAAGAGACTGTGGGTGCTGAAAGTTTACGTGGGCTCAAAAAGAGATGGGAGAGAATTGGCGTAAGACATGGACTGAGGCATAGGCACCATCTATTAGGAAATCCTGGAGGTGAAATGGCCAAAAGCGTGAGAGCATTCTGGGGAAATACTGCTATACATTCAACCTATCTTATATTCCCTCCCGGGCGTCTGCTATTAGCCTCTATTGAAGACAGATAGTGGGGGTGATGGGTCTTTGTTTTGACCCAGTGCAGCTTTTCTAGTGGATGAATAAACACAGCTTTTTATCAGCAGCACTCTGAGCTCAAATCCCAGTTTCTGCTCCTTGCTCTGGTATGGTTGGATCGGCTCTGAGGAGTCAGAGGACACCACAGTAGCTTGTGCAAAGGGCATCTTTGGCCTGCCTTGGGCAAGAGCTGGGTGCACTGAGCTTGTGTGCTGGGAGCTGGGGCTGGCAGGCTGGGGACAGCAGCATCCTCAGGGTCTAGGATGGAATGAAGGGCTGAGTTGCTTCAAAGATTTCCTACTGCCAGCGCGTGGGGAGGGGAGTTAAATGCTTGAAACAAACAGTGAAACCTCAGGTGAATGACTTCAATGGAATAGCCAGGCAGGGTAAATTGTGGGAGACAGCCAGGTGTGTCTTGCATGTGTTCCCTCCTTTTCCTGAGCTGTGGACATTTTTTTTTTTTCCTGCCACACAGAGGGAAGGATCTAGGATGGGAAAACATTCAGCCAACTACAGCAACAGGTAGGTGCCATGAACACAAACCCACAGCATTTGCTTTGGCCTTGGAGTGAGGCCAGTTTACCCCTGCTCTGCCTGATTAATCAGGCACAAGAGTAAGGGACCGTTTGGAAGGGAGAGTTGTTAAGAATAACGTGGGGCAGTTCAGTCTCTCTTTGGATTGATGTTGATGGTCCTCTCCTGCTGCATTTTGTCTCCAGTTCAAGCAGGCATGGTGTGGCATAAGAGCAAATGCTGCTGCTCAGCCAGAGCAGCAGCCTTAGAGGAGCAAGAGGAAATGTAGGGCTTGTGTTTGAATATAAATACTGCTGAAAATGAAACAGCTTGTTTCAGAGGATGCTGAGGAACCATTTCATGAAGGGGGTTATCCCCCAAAACAGGATGATGGAATTAGGAGGAAAGGGATAGAAGGTTTTTACCTAACTTTAGGTAAATAAAGGAGCTCAGCTTCCAAAGGGTGGAGGGGTGACAAGAGCTGGCATTAGGTGTTGATTTGTACAAGTGCTGTCTGTGCTTAGAGCAAAGTCCCTGATTACCAACTATCCCAGAAGGTCTCAGCCTCTTGCTGGGTTTCTTGGTTATGGAGTTTTGCTGCTTCTATCGGATTAGTTAGTTGTAGGAAGCTTGATCATTTGCCCCAGCTTTTCTTTGAAAACATTTAAGTTTCTGAGGGTTTCTCTGCTTCCCTGCTGCTATTTAAAAGCTGAGAACAAAGTTGCTATGTGGAACTGGAATTCCTCCTGTGCTTCTCTATGCCCTGCAGGACATAGTCTGTTTTAGGACCACATGTGCTAAAACTCACCAGCAAAGCCTGGAAAAGTATGCCCTTGCACGCTCTGGGTGTGAGATAGGAAAAGCAGCAGATCACAACAGAGACTGCTACAGAAATTGATTTTCAAGTTAGTACCTGTTCACAGCAGCAAAAGTGTAGGTGGAAATACTGACCTTTGCCTCCTTTTGGACGAGTATTGTTGCAATTGCTGTTGATTTGCGTCATGTTCTGGAAAGCTCGTGTGAACTGGTGGTGATTCTTGCTGAAATATAATGAAGAAGCAGAGCATCGCTGTGATAGCCTTGGAGAATGGTTTGTATGAGGTGGCAGCCAGCTCTCCTGTGGCCTTCACATATCTGTAGAAATCAGCTCCAAGAAATCAGATCGTGTGGTTGGCTACTTTCCTTCTATGTTTTTACGTACTTGGCTGTGACAATGGAAAGTAAAATCAAACACTCTAAACCAGAACCTTTTTTTTTTTTTTTTTTTGTTCCTGCAGACTGATAGCTCTGCTAGTTTCCTTATTGCTGGAATGCACAGGAATCCCAAATCCTGCACAAAGGACATAAAATGTAAGGGGCTGTATAAACACAGAACAAAGAAAATACTGCTGTCCTAACGTGTTTGTAATGTATGTATAAATTATCAGGTGATAGGGACATAAAGGCAAATGGCTGAATGCTTGGAAATAGGGTAAATCCTATTTAAAAACCTGGTAAATCCTATCCAGGCTAGATTATCTTTTTTTTTTTTTTTGGGGGGGTGGTGGTGGTGAAGTTATGGCAAAATAAAGTTTAAGAAGGGGTCGGTATTGGACAGCATTCCACAGATGGGTGGATCAGCCTGTGGTGCAGGCATGGACACTGATTAACTACCCAGAGTGAAAGTAAGAGTAGGCTTCCCTTTGTCCCTTGGAAGGGACTTTCCATCTGCAACAACCTCCTGCCCCTCAGAGTTAATGAAGGGAGCAGGAGGGCGTCTGGGAACTGGGTCAGTGGCAGCTCCAGCACAGTGCAGCTTAATTAAGCAAAGGAAAATGAGTGAGAGGGCAGGAACCCCATGTGGTCAGCCAGGAAAGCGGTTGAGTTTGAACAAGCAGATAAAAGCTGCATTTCCACCTGCCCTGGTGAGCTGCCTCTTGATGTTCCCCATAGGTTGGAAGACAGAGTTTCCACTGGCAAGGTCAGCGCTGCAAGCTGTTCTGCTCCTGAACCTCTCCTTGTAAGATGGACTAGCCACATTTCCTTTCTGTAAAGCACACTCACTTGGCTCCAATATCCCTTAGAGGGCTAACGGTCTTGACAACTCTCTTGCAAGAAATCTGTTGCTGGGCTGATGTGGTCCAGCATGGCTTAAGCCACGTTTTCCTTGGCTTCTTTAACATTACCGTCTTCAGAGCCTGTCAGGGAACAAACAGAAACAAACCCTAACCCCCCCCCTCCCTCCCCCCCAGCCGCCCCGGGGCTTATGTCAAACCAGAATGAGGGAGAATTTCTGCTTTCAGACTGGGATTGTGAGATGAGCAACAAAGTTTGCTCCCAAGAACTTGGGTGGGGGTGGATTGAATATAAACCTCCTGAGATGTCTGAACCCAGATCCAATTTTCCTAACAGCGCAGGGTCAGTCAAATTGCAGTCGTTATGTGGATGCGTTGCTTTCCGAGGCTAATTTTCATTCAGTCAGTTCTCTATGCCTCATTAATGTGAAGGTGTTCCTCCTACCTCCACTATTGTTGGGGGGGACACACACAGGACTCGGAGCATGGCAGCATCAGTGCTGGAAACAAACACCTGGGAAGCGCTCTCTGTTACTGCCCCTCAGTTAATTGCGCAAGAGCCACACAGGCCTCTGGTTTGTGTTGACTAATTAGCTGAGTAATGCAATCTCCTTTTGAATGTTCTTCCTGTTCTAGATCAAGAATGAGACATACATTGATTAAGTTACCTACCCGTGGTCACATAGCGAGTGACTCATTGGCAGAGGCAGGAATTAACACCTGGTATCATTAAATTCCTGCTTCCTAGCCCCCATGGCCTCTTGTTTGTAGTGCTCTTCTCTTTCCTCTCCTGGCCTTTTTGCCTCTTGCCCACTACAGGGTATGTTACACGTGTGACTTCCGAGGTCACAGTATCTGACCACTGCCAAGAAAATGAGACATTTTGCTATGGTTTTGACATAGAAAGAAGCTAAAGTTCCTTTTAATTCTGATCTTTTGGGAATGTTTTACCATGTTATCCCTGAGCTGAGGCGCTGGCCCCGGTCTCCTCTGCTCCCATGCCTCCAGCACTGAACATGACAAAGGTGTTAGCCTGTCCTCTAACATTATTTTCTGTTTTTCTAGAAGCATCTTTGCTGCAGTCTCCCTGAAGTGGGAACGCTCTGCCCATACCCACTGTTAGTACAACAGTAATCGGTTGCAAAAGAACCAGTGGGTGGGTCTTGTAAATCCCAGCTCAGTATTCAGCGAAGTATAACATCTGTCGCGATCAATATTTTAGAGCAAGCCTGTTTGATAAAAACTTACAGTAAAGCCTTTAGCTTCCTCCTGAATAGCTAAATAATTCACGCCAGTGGCTCTAATCGCTTTAAGCTTCTTGCATTTGGAAGGAAGCAGCAAATTCAGGGTAATTCTGCAGGGAGGCAGCATAGCCAGCTGGAGCGTGTTTCTTGCAGGCTGCTGTGCTGGGAATGGAGTACCTTCAGGTCTGTGGTGGCTCCTGGGGTGTGCTGGAGTGCAGTCCGGCCCCAGATGGGCGCTTTGAGCAGTACGTTTCGATGATGATCTGGCTGGTAAGCGCTGGCCGTCAGACGTGACAGCCTCGCGTGTCCGAACCCTGCCCAGAGGGTCAGGGCAGAGGCACCGCACGGGAGCGCCCGGAGAACACGGGGGCTGGTGCGGGGCGGCTGCACGGCGCCCCCCGGGGCCGCGGTCCCCCCGGGCGAGGCGAGGCGGGGGGGCCCGCCCGCTGCGGGGCCGCCGGTGGCACCGAAGGGCTCCGGGCCGAGGCGGCCGCCCGGGTTGGCGGCACCGGGGCTCCGCCCGGCCCGCCCCGCCGCCTTCCCCCCTGCCGGGCGCGGGGAGGCGGGTCGGCTCCTGCCCCCTCCGCGCCTTGGCGGCCGGGCCGGGCCGCGGGCAGCGCCGCTGGCTGAGGGCGCCGCGCCGCCATGGCGGGCCGCCCCCCCTGGGCCGCGCTGCTGGCGCTGCTGGTGCTGCCGGTGCTGCCCCGCCGCGCCGCCGCCGGCTGTGCCGCCCGCGGGCTGTGCTGCCCGGGCCGCGACCAGGCCTGCCGCAGCGCCGGCTGGCGGCCCGACGGCTCCCGCGGGCCCTGCTACTGCGACCAGGCGTGCGCCCGCACCCTCGACTGCTGCCACGACTACGCCCGGGCCTGCCCAGGTGAGCGGCCGGCGGGGCTCGGCCCCGCTGCCCCCCGCGCAGGCAGCTGCCCGGCCGGCAGGCGCCGCTGGGCGCCTGGGGACGCGGGAGGGGGCGGCCGGCCGGAGGGATGCTGCGGGCACGGTGGTCCCCGCCGAGGCTGTGGCTCGAGGGGGTGCTGGGGTCCCCTGGAGCAGATCGCTGGCGGGACGCGTGGGGATGCTGCGTGCTTGGACAGGACAGGAAAGCGAAGTGGGACTGAGAATCCCCCGATCCCTTTCCCTCTTGTGGGTTGAATGAGTATGGATGGGATCAGTTCTGCTGCACCTGTTAGTGTGTGCTTCCCGGCAGAAGGCACCGACAGCTCCAGCATTGGATCTGGTGGCAGCCTTGACCACAGTGCCTGTGCGGCCGTGTGCCGGGTCCCCGGCAGCGCTGCCCTCCCAGGGGCACAGCAGCACTCCCTTCCTCCCTCCCTCCATCCATCCCTCCATCCATCCATAAATGCCTTCTGCTAAAGTGCGGATGTGAATTGAGGAGGTAAGTGATTTTAGTGAGTGGTGCAATCTCGGATTCCTTTCCCACAAACAGCACCTTCAAAAAGTCTTACCCGCTCGCATCATGTCATTTTTTTGAAACCTGTATGGCTGTGCCTTAGCAGCAGAGTTTTGCTCTAGGCAGATGGGCCTGCATTCCCGTGATTCAATTGCCCTTTTCCTTTCAAGTAAGAGCTGGAAAAAAGGGGGGAAATAAATTAATTCCAAAGTGATTTAAACAAGCCACGTCAGTGAATGAGGACAGGCTGGTGGGTCTGCGGACCAGCAACTCCTAAGTGCAGCGGAGAGCAGCAAGCATCAAAGTGTTGCCCATGGGATCCCGTACACCTGGCTCACCTCTGGCCTGGGGCAGGGCACCCCAGGTCTGTGGGGAGGGTGCAGCTCGGCTGTCCTGCTGTTGGGGCTGGATGCCCCCGTGCCTTTGGTGCCTGTTCTGCACACGGCTGGGCTGTTGGGTGCTCCTGCAGTCCCGCTGAGTCTGCGTCCCGCTGCCCTCAGCAGTCAGGGATAACCGGGATGGATGGGAACCCCTTGTGTCTATTCCTCACATGACAGAAGAGTAATAAGAAGAGTGTTTGCAGCCCTTGTTAGGCATTGTGAGGGGGTGGAAGGGAGCGGTGACTGCCCCTCGCTGCGCTGGGCACCTTTGCAGCCGTGCAGGTGTCCCAGGGCTGCCCTCGCTGCCAGCCCGGGGCACTGGGCTGCCTCTCCCAGCCCGGTGCCATCCTGTGGCTCGCTAGAGGAATAACAGCATCGGCGAGAAAGCCGGTTTTGTGGAGGATGAGGTATTTCTGCATTATTTCTTGTGATTCATTTGCGGTGGATGTAAGGGACCCAGTTCTACTTTGACTAGTATTGCCTTGGCAGCCTGGCCTTTTTTTCTTCCTCCCACCGCTGAAGAGCTGCTTTATCAAACTGAATTGTAAAGCAAAATATTAAGGCAAAGGCATTAACATCTGACACCAGACAAAACTGAAGAGAGCAGAGTATTCTGAGTAAATCAGATGCACAAAAGGATAATAACGTTGGGAAGCCTATGATCCAATGCACAGACTTTTTTATGGTGCCATTGCTGCATAGATGAAAAGTCTCAATCACTTAGATAATTGATTTAATGCCTGATCTTTGAATAGGTTTAAAAAGCTGTTTGTGGTGACTTTAGATAAAGAAGAAAAGCAATAGCATTTAAAAGATCTTCCTGAAGTTTTGAAAGATAAGGGCAGTTTCAAATGAGGTTAATGCAGTGATCAGGGGTGTCCTGATTTTGGTTAAAGCAGGACAAGGGCTTATCTGTGTTTGGTGGGAGAATAAACTGAAGTATCAAGCTTGAGCTGCTCAGAAAGGCTGGGATTCGCAACAGCATTTGGCAGTTCACATCCCGGTGAAATCACTGGGACTCAGGCTTTTGAATGGCTTTCAAACTGGGGTGCAAATGCCTGTTACTGTAAGGTGCTGAGCATAGTGGCTCTTCACAAATTTGAATGGGCTCGTAGAATCGTTTAGGTTGGAAAAGACCTTTAAGGTCATCAAGACCATTGTCTAAACAAAACCTTGCCCTGGTTTAACCGAGCACTTCCAAGTCCATCATTCAACCGTATCTGCATCTTTAAATTGATGTCCTTAGAAAGGCTGGTGTGGTGTATTGTCACACAGTGGCCCAGCTCAGTCACAAGATACAGAAATGCAAGGAGAGGGACTGTAGCCAACTGAGAATACGTAAGGCAAAAAGTAATATATGATAATATATGAGTCTAGGCTGACCTGCAAGTGTTTTTCTCCAAAGGTATTGTTCTTGATGGTGAGGTTGTGTTGGTTAAGTACAACTGATCAAATATGTCATGGGCTATGGCTCCAGTTGCCTTTGGGAGAGATCAGCAGGTGAATGCTCTTGTGCTTGAGTGATTCCTGTGTTATTCCTGATAGCTCTCCCCAAAGGTTCAATCCTATGAAACTCAACTATGGGCATGCTCATGGAGAAGAGATCACGAAGGGGATATGTGACACAGGGAGTGGTGCCAGTGTGTTCCAGACTGAGCGAATGGGATGTTGAATGCTGAAGGCAGGCATTTCTTTAGCTGCATTGGAGGTCAAAGCTTAGGAGTTTAGCGCCGTGGCTACTATGTGAGAGCAAGTAGGGATGCTCAATGCTGAGAAGATTTTTGAAGCACTACATAGTGCAGGTTTCCAAAATTTAAAGTCATGAGTCACATCCTCAGACTATTTTGGGATTGGTTCCAACACGTAGAAAGTGGAAGCCATTGTATTTCATTTTAGTTCTTGAACTCAACTCCAGCCTGCCATGCTGTGGTCCAGACTCCGTGGCTGGTCATCATGTGCTGTGTGACATCTCACAAGAGAAGTTGGTAAGATTTCAGGCCTTATCTGCATGAAGGGTCTACAACACCCTCCCTTTTCTCCTGCTCTTTATCCTGCTCTTCCCCTACCATGCAATTTGACCTTGTCTAATTTTAAAACTTTTCTCAGTTCATCCAGTGCAGGTCCCAGTTTGCAGGGGAGGGTTGCAGCAGTATAGGAGATAGAAATAATAGAAAAAAAACAAAATTAGGTGACTGGCCCCATGTAGACTGCTCTGGATGGCTGGAGCAGGTGATTTCCTGGAAGCAGAGCTACTGGGAACTGCTGAACAGAACTGTGGGACAAGTGTGAAATAAGGAAGGTTGTACTGAGCTTTGTCAGAAAATGTCTTTTCTAGAGAAGGTACATCACTGACATAACTTCTGTAACCTTCTATGTCCCTGTTTGTTACCCTACCTCCAGTTATCCCCTGTGTCGTGTCTCAGTGGAGCGTCTGGAGTGGCTGCGCGGAGCCTTGCAAGACCACGTATCGTGTTCGGAGGAGGCACATCATCCAGGAGCCCAGGAACGGAGGAGAGGCATGCCCTCCTCTGGAGGAGAGGGCTGGCTGTGTGGAGTACTGGACTCAGCAAGGAACAGAGTGCAAACAGTCCCTGAGTAAGTCCACTGAAAATGTAAGTGGCTGGATACGCGAGGACAGGACCCGAGTTTGAGGCAGCAGAGCTGATCTTTCTTTACTGTACTTGAAAAGAGTTGCTTTCAGACACCAGCATGTTTGCTGTGGACCTGTCTGGTGTAACTGAGAACTGTGCTCTTCACGCAGGGGCTTAGAGATATCCTTTCCTGGACAGTATTTGAAAGCAATGCCTGCTGTGGGCTGAGATCTGCTGTATTTCAAAAGTGAAATACTACAGGCCAGTTGTGATCTCGCTTGTACAAGTGTAAATGTCTGGCAATTTTGATAGAGTCGGTAGATTTATGCCTGTTTAAAACTTCTGTAAGTGAGTGTTAAGCAGGATTTTTTTCTTTTTAATATTTTTTATTTTATGAGTCATCTGCAAAAAGTCATGAAGGAGCAATACCCATCAAAGGCAAGGTATGCCTTCTCTGCGCTGGAGCAGAGTGCATGCAGAGGAGACCTCCATCTATTTCTGGAGAAAGAGCCTGATTTCAGTTTGTTCGAATCAACTTTTCATGATGTACCTTAAATGATTTTTAGAAGAGCTGCTTGTCGTTTTTACTGGTATTTTGGAGTCAAAATCGGTCCAGTCTGGATGCTGGCTACAACTGACTTTTTCAAACCTGTTGAGAGTTGTTAAGTGAATATTGCCTCCCCACTCTGTCTTTTGGGTCTGCCTGGTAAGTAGGCTTACTCTGCTTAGGTGGAAAACTGGCAACAGTACAGTTTCTCTTTTTAGTGAAATGGTTGATGGTCACAGATAATGTGAAAATACAAAGTTAGAATTGTTTTTGTCTCCTCCTGAAGATAAAAGCATATGACATTAAAGGCCTATCTTTACTGTTTTGCAGACGTTAACAGCCTTAGTGCATTATTGCCACTTACGCTATGTATACTCTTTCTCTTTGGTATACGCAGTCCCAGCATTAATAACAACAGGAGGGTTTGGAAAAGCGAGGAAAAGAAGAGCTGCAGCTGATGGCAATGAAAGAGCAGGGTAAGTTGGAGGCTCAGCACAGGCGCTTAGTCACACTCCACCTTCAGTGTCTCACTGGTTGCAGTTTTGGGCCCAGCTTTTTGCCCATCAGAATCAGCGTTTCCCAGCAGAAGGGTGGCTCTTTTCTAGAGCAGGGTGCTGCTCTCCCATCAGCGACAGCAGTAACTGCAGTGCATCTGAAAGCTGTGGGTCTGCCTTGATATAAGGCCAGTACAAGACTGAAATTCAGCTCTTTGTTGATGGCATTGCTGCTGTTTAAGGTTGTGTGATCAAAAATCTGAAGACCATTCATTCAGCACTTCCCAGTGTAGAATCTGGTGCAGTCTGGACTTTTTTTACATAAATGGGGTAAATTCCCAGGGGACAGGGTTTGCTCTCTTTCTGCATGGGAAGAACATCTCTCCCCCTTTTCAGCCCTTTCTTGGCTGTAACACTGCCTGTTTTCCTCTGCAGCACCGTTGCACCGCACAGGTACAGGCAGGGTTGTGCAGAAAGCTCTGTTGCATGTTGTCTTCTGAGACACAACCATCTCTGTGTGTGTGCTGCTCTGCCTTTGGGCTGGTGCCTCAGACACAGGGGAGCTGGTATCAGCCTTCCCAGTCCCCTTCTTTCCCAGCTGGGATCATGGCTAGCGGTGACACAGTGCTGATGGGAAAGGTTATCTTCCACTCTGTAACCCCTCATACACAGCTTTGCAAGCTCGTTATTCCCCAGGGGTTCTTGCTGCAACCCCTAGTGTTTTGCCTGTTTCTTGTTGAGATCTGCTGTTCCTGTAAACACTGTGTGGAGTTTCCCAAAGCTGCTCTTCCAGTGTGATGCAGCCATGCACTTGTTGATTTATTTCCCCAAATGCTGTTGTACATGTAAGTATTTCCATAGTGTGTGAGTGCATCCATCCCCCTCACTTTAGTGTCTGAAGGAAAGAGCATCTGTTCACCCTGAGCCTTCCTTGGACTCCTCATTAGTTGAGCCTTCTCCCTGTAAAATTCAAAAATGTGAACACAGCTCTATTGCACACATATTTATCCTTGCTCTCTTTCCCTCAGGTAAGACAAGGAAGCAAATAGCTCACACGGTTCAGTGTGCTGCTTGAAGGTGTTTGGAAATCCCCGTAATGACTGATACAGAACCAGTCTAGGCTAGAACCCAATCCTCTGCTGTGTTTCTAGATGGTTACTGAACTTCCTTGGTTTTCCCCTCCAAACAAGGCCAGTTCCTTTGGGCTTTCCTCTCGGGTCTGGTTAAAATCAGAAGCAAAGCAAAGTCTGAGCAGGGCAGAAGTGCTGTGTCAATCTGGTAGTCATCCCACTGAGATATGACAACCCCACTGTGTCACTTAGGAGGGGGATCATCACATCATCGTGTACAGACTGATTCTTAGTTCCTGTTGCAAGCTGCTCTGCAAAACCCGTTATAAGTAAGTGAGAGTAGATGATAAAGTGTGGTTCAGCAAATGGATACCAGACTTGCACTCAGAAGACCTGTCTGTTGGTGGGGTTTTTTTTTGCTTTAGTCAAATGCTTGACCAATCTGCATCTCTATTTGTAAAAAAAGATGCCAGTAATACCTGATATTTTTTGATATGTCAGTTGAAAACACCAGCAGAGTAGTTTTCTTCCCCATTTAACCTTGTTGAAGTGCAGGTACACCCCATGTTCTGGTTTTTATGACCTTGGGTGTGGGATTTTTTTGTTTGTTTGTTTTCTTAATTAGTGTCCTGTGGTCACTCAGTTTAGTCTCTCTCTTGTAGTCCCATGGAGGGCTCTAATCTCGTTACTGAGCTAACCTGCTTGGTTGTTTTGATTGCAGGTACTGTGTTGAATTCCAGCTTGTGGCCATCACGCCGGGCTGCTTGCACAGCCACCACTCATACACTCGCTGGATGCAGTATCTCAGGGAGGGCCACACTGTCTGTGTGGAATGTCAGCACCCAGCTTTAGACTCCAGAAGCCTACATTGTTATGGGGATGGCAGTGGAAGCAAAAAGTAAGAGTTTTAGCTTTTGTTTTCCTGTTGAATTTTTCATTTTTCTCCCTTGATCAGCTTGTCCCAGTTTCATAATGCACTGCGTGCAGCTCTCTGGAGCACTCTACATATATTAACTGGTCTTTGTTGCATACCATGAGTTTCTTGCAGATACAAAATAACCTGGGGAAGCTCATGTATTAAACCAGTGACAGAGCCAGGACTGAAGCGTGGGAGTACCTGCAGTTAGCCTGCTAAATCTCATTGACTTTTAAGTGGCACAGTTGTGGAGGTTTTTTGTTTTAAAGACACTCTAGCAATGCTTCTAAGGTTAATGGTCCTGTCTGATGTCAAACAAACCCAAATCTGTTTCTGATTTTTAAGCACTGGGGATTATGTTTCTACAAGTGACCCTTTGTGAGTGTTTCTGGTGAGTGGCAGCTGGCTTAGGGACTTGGTGTGTGTAAGTGTGCTGGCACTTGAGGTTGGATGGAAGTACTGTTAAATCTTTGCACTTTCAGCATCCTTTCCCTGGAAAGCTGAAGAAGCTTTGGGGTGACTGATGGGGACCACCCAGGTTGTACAAACTGAGCAGACTCCAGCAAAGAGGAAGGGAATGGCTTGAAGCTGCAGAACACATCTGTGGCAGAGCCAGAAACAGAGGAATCCTGGCTCCCGAGCTCTGCTGTGGTCACTGGAGGCACAGCTTTGCACTGCTTTTATGCTCATACTCTTAGCCCCATTGTTAGTTTATTAAAGGCATCCTCTGAAACCGGTTGGCAGCCCTGCCTGTCCATCAGTGCTGGGCAGGGATATTTTAGAAACTTATATAAATGTTGAAATAAGCATGTTCATTTGAATTAGAAACTCTAAATTAGCATTGTCAGACCTGAAGCGCACAATGTGTTGCACTACCAAGACTGCCAATAACGGCCTTTTTTAGGCAGGGTTTTTCTCAGGCTTTTTTGTAAGAGGAAGTCATCTTCTCATGCCTCTTCCTTCCCTGCCTGGGCTTGTTATGTACAAAGGTTCCAAAAGCTTTTAGATAAAGAAGAAAAAAATCACAGTTGGTTTGGCCAGGAGTAGCTCTTACCTGTGTTCAAGATGTAACTGATTATAAAAGCTTACAATAATGTTATTTTACTAAAACCCTGGAGCCAGACAGGAACATCAGATTAAGCAAAATAAAAATATGTTCAGGAATTCATTTCCTCATTGGGCTGCGAAAAGAGGCGAGCATTTTCATTTGCTTGACCTGGTGAACAGCACTGAGTGGAAGCACAGAAAATGGCACTGTGTCCTTTAGGATTGGTGATCTGATTGTCAGGTAGCTGGTAGGCTGAAGGCTGGAGAGGGGTAACGGTAATGGAGCTGGGGTGAACGACGACTGGTTCACTGAAGTCAGCACTCAGCCCTCACCTCAGCAGATGGTTTAAATCCATCCCAATTGAGCAGAGCCTAGAAATTGTTCCCAGAGTCTTGCTGGAGGTCTGTAAGCTGAACTGGTGGGACCCTTGCACTGCAGGCATGTGAGAGCCAGCAGGAAAGCCAACTCCTAACACCACCAGCTTTTACCCCTCCAGCGTTACTGCCTGTAATGTCAATGAGGTCATGTCTGTGGCATTTTCTAGGCAGGTATGAGCTCTGTGTGTGCGCCAGGCTGAGGTACTGTGTGTGTTCACTTGGTTTCATTGCCAGGGTGGTAACATAGACTTGAAGGAGTGGCAAAGGTGGCCTGAGCAGTGTGTTACCGAAATCTCGGAATGAAGAACTTATCGACACCAATATGATGTAGATAAGCAGACACTTCTTTATTGATGGCCGGGTGCGTTGATCGTGAGAGGACTCGCTCACGCACCTGGCCGTCAATAAAGAAGTGTCTGCTTATCTATATCACATTGGTGTCGATAAGTTCTTCATTCCAAGATTTCGGTAACAAGTGGACAAAGCTGCCATCTACAAAAGGCAATGGAGATGCACTTTAAGCCTCCTTGAACCAGCAGCGCTGGGCAGCAGAATGTGTGACTGGCAGGTGGAACATGAATGATGTCTCTGGTCTGCAGCTTCCTCATCCTCTGTGTGTGTGTGTGTGTGTGTGTGAAGCCTCCCTTATATTTCGCATGGATCTTTTAGGTAACTCCCGTGTACCCCCAGATGGGACACCTCCAGAACATGGTCTGGTGATCTTTATCACTGTATGTCCTTACAGTGGTGAGTCAAGGAGATTGTTGGCCAGGGCTGGGTATTTTGCTTGATTTTCTTGATATCAACATCTCAAGCGCAACTATTTGCTATAGGTATTCTTTATACGAACAGAGCTATCCTCTAATTTGTTTCAAGAAAGAATATACTTTTTTTTCGAGGTTGCATGGAGGAAAAAACTGGCCTCTGTGATCTCTGAGAAGATACTGGGTTGTTGGTGGGGACAGCCATTGAGTGGGATGAGGGAAATGTCTGTGAAAAGGCTTCTGCCTTCTGTTAAAGTGGCCATATCTGAGTGTGCACTCTGCAGGGGAGCAGTGCTCTGAGGGGATCGCGTGGTGAGCTCCTCAGGCTGGGAGTCGCTGGCTAGATGTGGAGGGTGTAAATGCGATGCTTGTAAAGAAAGGTGGAAGGAGATGGGAAAGCAACTGTTTCCCTGAGAGGGAGGTTGGTGGGAGGCCAGAGCTGATGCCAGAGCCTAGGATGCGGTGAGTGTTGAGTTTGCCTAGATCTGTTCACAAGTCTCTTGGCTGTATGCTCGGTTCACGCTCATTTTGACTTCTTGCTGGTGTAACTCTGCCAGGACATGGGGACAGTTTTTGGTAACCACAGAGCGCTGGTTGTGCCGGCTGACCTGCGCCGCGGTGGGCTGGCCCGGGGCTCTGGGGGTGCTGGCTGAGGCTGTGCGGGGAAGCATGCACAGCTGCTGCCGTCGCACCCACGCGTGCCTGCACTGTGCTTCTCACCCTGTCAGCTCGGCAGCTTGTGCCAACATTAGTTCCCTGAGATATTGTTCCAAGAGTGACTCTCAGGAAGGAAAACATCTGACAGAGTTTAAAATAAACTCAGCAGTGCTGGTATATTTTGATGAGTATTTCCTAATTATCTTCTTCTGTCTAAGTGGGGTCTGGCTTATAAATGCTTCAGGTCGAAGAGAGATGCTGGTTATCTGTGCCTTCCACCTGTCTCCCACTCTGTAGAAGATGCTGGTTTATTTTAACCCCTGTTATGCAAGCTGAGGAGGTTTTCCAAAGTCCTTGATTTTCGGCCAGACCTGTGGCCATCAGGTGAGGATAGCTAGGATAATCTAGCTTGCATTGGCTTCTTTCTTCTGGAAGGTTATGAGATAAACAAGGCAAAGCATTGAGCCAGGAAATTGATCTGTTAATTTTGGGTCATCTTCTGAAAGGTCTACAAATAAAGCACAGACTTGACATCTGTGAAATTGTTGCTCAGCCTGTGTCTAGGAGGATCAGCTGTTTTTCATCATCTGGAGCAAGATGTGGCAGTTGTAGCACATGAATGTCCAGACTGCAACAGTCTGTGGCCATGCTCATGGGATGGAGGGAGAGAGGAAGGGTGGACTTGATTTATGGCAAAATCAGTATTTGCCTTCCTCATCAGCAAGATGAGAGTAAGCAGGTTTAGTGTATATGTTTAAGGAGTAAAGCCTTTTAAAGGTAAAGCTGCAGCCCAGAGTTCTGAAGGGTATGGGACTGCTCTGTGCACAGCCGGCTTGATCTGGGATCTGAATCCCCCCTGTGCAGATTCTGGAATTTTGAAATGATCCCAAGCCAAAAGAAAAATACAGTGAGCCTTTTCCAACCATGCGTGATGCATAAAACTGTGCTCTGGAGCATGATATCTCATTAAACCAAGGTCAGGGTTATGTTTGTGGAGCTGGAGCAATCCAATTTCCAGAAAACTATAAAACAAGCAGAACTTAGAGGTCGGTTGGGCTATTCTGTGGGCAGCTGTCTGCACAGGGCAAGAGTTGATCCAGTTGTGCTTCTCTGAAGGTCAGGGCTGGGACATACTGACGTGAGAAGTTCCCTTAGACCACCAAATGCTAAAATGTGGGAAGGAGCACGGTGCTATAGCAAAACTTCAGTTTCTGTGGCCGTTAGGCCAGCACTGCCTGGGAAAAATGGCCCGCGGACCTGCTTGGTTGTTTTAACAGGATATTTCTCTGTTCAGTTCTGGTCAACGTATTGATGGACCTGGGAGAAAAAGTGGGTTTTGTCCTCTACTTAAGAGGCCTGTGAGTAACCTTGTCCCAGCACTTGTGGGTCTGGTACCTCCAGCTATTTGCCAGCCAGAAGCTGTGTTGGCGTGTAGCTCTTAGCAAGGCAGAAAAGCTTAGGCAAGCGTTCCACTAATGTGGTTACCCAGAGATGCTCCTGTCTCTGCACCTGCTCACACAGACACGTGCTGTGTGTTGCGTGCTAGGTACTTATCCAGCACCTTGGTGGCTATGGGTGGCCACAGAGCTCTGCCTGCTGAGGGGGAGCATGGTGTTATAAAGAAAAATGGAGAAAGGGGTGTAACCTGTCGGGTAACTTCGTAACCTGTCAGGTTTTTCACTAGAGGAGTTATGGGGATGTCGGTGTGCTTTGTGAATTGTTGCATGCAGTGCTGGGCACCTCGAGGGAATATTCCTGTGAATCCTTTTGCACTTAACATCTACAGTATGTGCTGCTCTGGGTTCTTCTAGTCCAGTGTGCCTGCCTGACTGGGGCTTTACTTGGCACTATTGTAATCCTATGGGGGTCACTGTGGTTGCTGCTTCCTTACAGCAGTAGAAAGGTAGAATTGGATCCATGGAGTGAAAATGGATGTTAGCAAACTAAATGGGATTTACGGGATGATTTAAGCCCTCGTTGCCCTGCAGCGGCGGTGCAGCACATTAACTATCTCCCTCTTATGATTATGTTTCAGGAATCAGCTGTTGCACTGGCAGGCGGTAGGGAACCCTCGATGCAGGGGAACCTGGAAGAGAATTCGCCAGCTAGACACTTGCTCCTGCCCTTCTGTTCACAGCTTCTTGTTCATCTGACAGTCCCAGCGAGCGAGTGCTGTGATGGCTGGCACCAGCGAGTGGCAGCAGTCGGAACCACAACCAAAGCAATGACTTCATGTCAGAGGCTGTGCCACTTACTTTCAAGAGGTTGCTCTCTGTACTGGGGCATCCTGAATCCTCTCTGTCTGTGTGTACTCCTCGATTTCCAAAGAAATCAGGGTGGCTGTGAAGTGCCAGTCTCTTTCTGCCCTTCTGTCCCTGAGAGGGGCCTGTCTGACCCTGATGACTTCTTGCAAATTCCCCCTTTCTTGAGAGGAACAAGAATTCACCAGATAAGGAATTGGACAAAAAAGGCCATATGAACTCAGGTTTAATTGTTATTTTTCTAAAGTCTCAATGAAGAATCAACAACACAAAATAAATTAACTCAAGTGCCTGCTTTTCATAGCAATGGCACTTCTTCATGGATGCTTCCTGCTTATGCTTATATATCTTCCCCTTGTTTTCACTCTCCCTGGTCTCACCATTTCATATTGATCCTCAGTCTTACAGGGGGTTGATTTTGTGCTGCTGAGACAACAGCAAAACACAGAAATGAGCCTGTTCAAATCTGTGAGAATAGAAGGTACCAGGGATAAATTAGCTCTTGGACTTCAGGTTTCAAGGAGCATCTCTGAGTTGCTCCAAAATGCAGTGCTCTCCTGGGGCTCTAAATAGGAAGTCATCCCAGCTGTACCGGGAGGGCTATCTATAGCTTTGTATTTTTGACTGGAAAATATTTGAAATATTTTCTTTAAATTCTTCTGATTTATATTCCTATTTTTCTATAAATGAAAATAAAGGAGACTGGAAACATTCTTCCAGTGTGTATCTATTTGATTAACCTGTGTAGTGCCGTCTCTTTAGTGCGTGAACCTGCCTAATTTGTTCCAGCCGATCCCGCTGTTGACTCCTCTGCTCCAGCAGGTAAGACTGGAGGAAAAGTCGCTACTATCCAGTTCCAGAATTAGTCAGGATTTACAGGTGTAAGTCCAGCACCACGACCTGCCACTATGCAGAAGTGGATGTGATGTTTCTTTTAATATACACATGCTTCTGGATCTGCTTAAAGAAAACTACAGAAAGGACTTGCGCTTTGCGGCAGGGTGCTGCAGTGGTGAGCGTCTGTGTAATGACTTTTGTCAAAACCCAGGTGAGTGGCTGGGGGTGGCTCCAGAAGAGAGTTTAAATGCTCAAGTCTGACTCTAGATTTGGATTCTGAAACCTGTGTAATGTCCATGTTGAGGCTCTTTCGTGGAAACATTAAAGGGCTCTGCGGATACGTGCTTGAGATGCTTGGAGGCATGTGTAGTATGGCAATGAGGGGTCTGAAAGTGCCTGATGCCTCTTGGCCAGTACAGTAGGGATTTGAGAGCAAGGCTCTGCTTTTCATTATATATTACAAGCTGTCTCTGTGGATTAATGATTCACAGTGGGTTGATCACATCCCAGAGTAGCAAGATTTTAAGGAAAAAAAAAAAAAAAAAAAGGGCTTTGTGCTTCACTGTCTGACATAATGTGTAACTTACTTGTGGCCTGCTCAGGAGTACTTGCTGGTTTGTGAGCAGAGGGATGCGAACCTCTGAGAGATGGCTTGGGAATAAATAACGGGAGTACAGCATTTCAGTTTTTGCAGTGAGGAATTCCTGTTGAGCTGGAAGCCAGTTTCATTTTCTTGGTGGAGACATAATCACGGTAGCATTTAGTCATCGGAAGTTGTTCTTTGTCCTGCAGAAACCCCATATTGGGTCACAGGACTGTAAAGAGGCAGCTGGTCACTTCAGGAGCAGAGTGGAGCCTCCTATTGGAAACATTTTTCATTTTCAAAATCTATCCAAACTTTTGACAACACGAAACCCTGCTTTTATCAGATGCTTTCAGAATTGAGTACTTAAGATATAAAGGACAGAATTTTTGCTTAATAATGCTTAAAAAACCTTAGTCTTCCGGAAGTTACGTTCACTCCAGTGCCCTTCTCCTATAACATCAGAACCAGTCAAGTAGAAAAAGGCTGTATTGCAAGGTTATAAATGATAATGTCAAGTGGGAAAAGCCTTATTGTCATCAGTGAAAGGATGTGGCAACTAAAAGCACATTAATTGCAGTACCTATTATTTACTGAGTATACTTGTTATCTGCACTATGTTTATGTGTATGACTTTTATTAAATTGTCATAGTTCTTTCTGTCACAGATTTAGTCCTGACACTAGTCTGTTTGGTTGTGAACCTTTCAGGGTACCAGACTGCCCTCCTGATTCAGTGTCTTGGGAATAAGTGAACCCTAAGAGACATTCTTTTGATAATACTTTGTCCTATTCTGGCAGAAACTGTAGGAAACTCTAGCCAGGTTTGGTGTAAATTTGATGTCTAGGAAGTTTGCAGAATCAGTTTTTTAAGTGAGCGAAGGTAGCTGAGAAGTTTGAGAATAGGCTGCTTAGATATAATAATCTGGGTCAGATCACTACAGAATCTGGGCTTCATTATATGTTTTGGAGTTTCATGGTAAGTTTGCTAAAATGCACTTTAGGTTGACTGAAACTGCTTGTGGATTCATGTCACATTTGATGATTAGTCCTCGTAAATGGAGACAGAAGAAAAAGGGGGATTTAGAAGTGGTGGAATGTTATTATACCTCCTAAGAAGTGCTTTGATCTTTGATTTTGGAGTTTTATTTCAAGAATGGAAACAACATGAGTCAAACAAAGTATTTCATTCAGCCTGCTCATTGTTTCCAAGCTTCTGTTTTGAGGAAAATGTCAGAGAAAAAAAGCCCTCATTTTGAATTGACCAAAATGAGTTATTTACCAATAGTGCTCTCTTTTGGGTCCTGCTTGTGAGACAGCCGTGATACTAAATTAGTAAGCACTAAATAGTCTGTTCCTATGGCCAATGACTTGTTGGTCAGCATTTTTTTTTGCTGCTGCATTGGCCCTGAGAGCTGATAACAGAAGTTCCTAACAAGAGCTGCTGATGCTGGCTTGGTAGGACTTCCAGTCTTTGCTTCTGTCACCAAAACCCTGGGGATGCAGGAGTATGAAAGAATTAGTCCCTGAGGGACCCTCACAGCAGCTGTGGTTCTACACTGGCTATGTCTCTTAATGAAACAAGACATTGCAAATGTCTCATTGCATCAGCACATCCTAAAAAGGGCTGTGCAGTGTGCTGGCTTCACCTCCACGCTTTGGGTGACTGTACAGACAAATCCTGTTGGTAAATTCCTGGAGGAAGGAAGGAGATACAAGTGTGTGTGTGTGAGAGAGAGCAACAGTGAGCCTTTTACTTTGACGAAGATAATGAAGCTGTCAGATCACTTTCCCTGCAAATGAAGATCCACTCATGGTGTAGACATGTACTGGGTCCTGCCTGTTTCCTTATAGGGGCTTTATCACCATCATCATCATCATAACCTCCATCATTTCTGCTGCCTGAGTTTTGGGAAAGACTTGGAAATCCAAAGCAAAATACTCCTGAAAAAATGGCTTTGTACAGTAAACATGCAAGGCAGCCAGACGTTGAGGAGAGGCTGTTCACCAAATATGACAGTCGTTCCCATGACAATGCTAAAAACCTTTCACCAGTGGGTATCACCAGGAGAACGTCTCCCAAGGCAAGTACGTGAAGCCAGGAGCTTAGTCCTTATCTTCCACAAATCATCCTGTTGGGCATGGAGAATGAGGCGCTGCCAGCTGTGCACATGCAGCTCCATCTTTCAGGCACCAGCTTGGCTCCAGATGAAAGAAGAGCAAATAAAGCCAAAGAACCAGTGAGCCTGATTTATGCAAAAGGAAAATTAAGCTTGATTGATGTTCCTAACTTCCCTCTGCTCTCCAGCTGAGGATCTCAATTTTTAATGATGAAAAGCCAAGCAAGAAATCCAGGCCATTTTACAAACTGCTGAAGAAGCCATGTGATTTTCTCAGTTGTAGAGAAATCTTTCCAGTCATGATGGAGATAGAGGGAGACCCTGGGAGAATTCTGCTTTTCTTCACCTTAACCCTGTAGCACCCAGCCTGTGATTCAACAGTTTTCTTCTGCATTTGAAACATAAGGTGGTAAAGGACCATTCAACAATGAATGTATGAGGATCTGCTTCCTTTCTTAGGGAGAAAGCCCTTGTGCATTTGGAAAAAAGAGATAAGATATGCCCAGAAAGCTCAGGAGCCAAAGGTAAAGGTAAAGAACAGTAAAAAAATGTGATTTTCTTAAATAGCCTTGTTGCTTTCAGGACAAACTACTTTTTTTTCTTTTGCTCAGTGGCCAGAGAAGTTGAGCACATTCTGTATGAATGGTAGGAGTCAGCAATACTCCATAAATGAGACTACTCTGTTATCTTTAGCTTTCCAAACCTGATTTTTTTTACCCTTCATTTTGTGTATTTTGAGTCCTTAAATATTAAGATCACTGCCTTTTTTTTTCTTTCTTTTTTTTTTTTTTCTGTGAAGAAGGTTTTTTTAAGTCCTTTCCAGTTATAACATTAGTTGCTTGGTGATAGTCGTGACACTGCAAGTGGAGGAGTAGAGGTGAGAAAGGAGAGGAGAGTCTGAACCAGCAGAGATTATTCTGTTCTGTAAACATGTCTCCTGCAGCTTAAAACTACAACCCCAAATATTAGCAAGATATTTTTTTTTTCTTTTTCTTTTTAAAATACTCTGGTTCTCCCATTCTCAAGCTGGGTGAAATACATTCACTTGTAAAGACTGTTCTATGCATCCATCAAATCACCAGCTTTTTAAATGCCCAGGGCTATGCAGGGTCTCCAGGCTGCTGGGCTGTGGTACCCCCAGCTGGGCTCGTCCTGTGACACATGTGCACAGCTCGCTGTGACACTGTGGGACCTGGATGTGCATTCAGGACAGGACGTGCTCGGCTGCATCTTGTAAACAAATTGATATTGGAAAGGGAGAAAAGTGGAACCATGGTGCAGTTTGTCCGTGTCTGCTGACCAATATCACAATATCACCCTTTTTTCCTGAGTTCAGGCACAGTGTGTGACCCCATACTCCCCCAAAGCCAGGAGTTCCACACCCTGGTCCGTGCCACAAAGGAGGTGCAATGTTTCTTTTTACCACCATTCCCTAATCCTCAGGGTTGAAGATCCTGTGCTGGGACCTGGGCAGAGGTCGGCGTCGCTCTTTCTGTTCACTGTTCCATTGCTGTTACCTGCTGTGCTCTGTGCTCGTTGTACTTGAGCTCTGTTGTGCCCTTTCCGTGCTGCTAACGGCTTTTGGATTCCTGGAATGGTGGTGTAGGATGATGCCAGCACTATTGGGCTTTCACCTTCCTCCTCTTCCGTAACGATCCTCAGACCAATTAACCGATTCTTGATGTATCCCTTGCACCATTTTTCAGCTGTTAACAGGTGGAGCAGAAGCTGTCTGCAAAATGGGAAAAATGGGAGTTCCTCAGCTCCTTCTGCTGGCGGGGGCGAGCCGATGCTGCCTGGCTTGCTGGATCCTGTGCCTTCCTGCTCACCCACAAGCTGAGGCTGATCTGTGAGTGCTTGGAGCTCCTGTCTGACAGCACGTAGTGCGACTGGACACCATCCCCATCCGAGTGCAAGTGTGCTTGTGTCTGTGGGGGGCTCCCCTGGGGCAGCACCTGTGACCTGATGCAGCATCCTGGCTGCTGGGAGAAATGGTGGGATATAGGAGAGCATCTCCAGGAAACAGTTCTCAATTGTGTTAGAAGGATACTAGGTGGAGAAACGGGGTTTCTCCAACATGACAACAGGATGCTGTTATTTTTCCTTTCTCTGTTTTAACTGTGTCTGGCAGCTGGATGCAATACAGAAGCAGATCCCTGAAATTCTTTAAGAAGGAGTGTGGCTTAAAGCTCGATTTTGGTTCAAGGGGATAAATGAGCGAGCTGTTTCACAAATGATGCTCAGGCACAAAGTGAGTCACCTCACCCACCTCTCCCTCTCAGCTCCCCGCTGGGGGCATCGGCTGTGCTGGTTTGGGCACAGCAGTGTGAAAATGCAGCCTGTGATCACCAGTGGAAAGAGCCGATCGCATGTGGTTATGAAAGCCCACAGCCACGGAGCTCGTGTTCTGCCGGGCTTTTCCCCCTCGGTTTGCCTGGTTAGGGTGAATCCTGACAGGTACATGCTTTTGTGTGCTGAGCTCCTCTGCGTGCTGCACTCTGAATATTAATGTCATCTGCCCAATTTAGGAATAAAGTCCTAAGCCATTCATCTTTCTACGGCAGAAATAAAGCTTAAATATTTCCAAGAAACCCACCAGTGTTTATCATGCTGGCTAAGCTGGAAAGCCTTAGTTACAGTGTGTACTGAGGACTGACAGCCAGCCCCAAAAGACATAATACACGAGCCCCCGGAGCACAGCACCACCCAGGGTGGCATGCTTGTGTGTAGGGGAGACAAATGCAGCGTAAGGCTGCCTTGTTTTACCTCTGACATCTAAACAAATGGGAAAGGAGCTGTGCTGTGAGAGACTGAGCGCGCTCTGGGCACCGGGGGGAATATCAAGGCTTTATGCAGGAATAGGTTCCCCTAAAAATGAAATCATCATCAGCTGGGAGGTTGCCAAAATGAGTTGCAGTCTTCTCTACACAAAATGACCTTTTTAGAGCCATAAGCTTGCTACCGGCACAGGGCTATGAAATATTAAGACTTCTGCTGTAAGATGCTATTTCTTCTTGTTGTTTGTCTTCAGAGCTGCCTGGCTGCTGGGAGAGACTTGTGAGACTGCCCCTCCGCCCTGATGGGGACGGGGTGTTGTTGGCAGGCCGGGGGGCACCCCAGACATGATTTGGTAACAAAAAGGTAGGACAAAAAAGACAGCCACGGAGAAGAATCTGCAAGACCTTCTTCCACAGAATAGTGGAGTACGAACTGCAGGACCTGGTGAACATAAACATCTCGGCTTCCAAAAACTGGTTAAGCTTTTGCCATCAAACAGCAAATGTCAAAACAGAGAAGTAAGTATATATGGTAGCCCAGCCAGCCCTAGCAGTGCCCCTCTGTGCGTCACTGCAGCTTTGTTCCCCACTTACACTGCTTCCTTATATGAACATTTTCTTTGAAAATATTATATACGTGGAGAACACAGAGGCAGATCAGTTTTGTATCCTATATAGCGATGTTCACGCCTGCTTTGTTACTCCAGTCTCATTGTCTCAATAATCCAATAGATCTTTACCTAGTTTTAAGTTTTGAAGGTCTCAGTTTTAATGATTAAAGGCTTAGACCTAATGGGAATTTCTAAACCAGTTTTTAAGAGCAGTTTCTTGACTGGAGCAGGACTGCCCACACTGGTAATGTTAACTACGTGTCAGGTACCAACAGAAGGACAGGTCCATCTTCAACAGCATCTCCTGTGCACAGAGCCCCAGCTGGTGGCAGCTCAGGGGACCAGGTAGATGCCCTTCCCAGGGGGCCAGAGGTAATTCACTCTGAGCTAGTTAAATTTTGAATTTAAATGGTCTCTATTTGCCAGTGATAGTTCAAATGCTGTTATTAATATATTTATATATTATATATATATATTAAATATATTTATATAAATATAGAATTAATATATGAAGCCGTGGGCAGAATTTACTGTGTACTTCTCGTACCGTGTATAGGGCAGCTGGCCTGCAAGTCAGTAGTAAACCCCAAAGCAGAAGGATCCGGCAGGTAGCTGTGCTGTCGGAGACGCTGAGCGTGCAGAGGAGAGGCTGTACGCGCACCTGGGCGATGGGCTGATGGTGCAGGGCATCTCCAGCGCCTGGCTCAGCAGTTGCAGTTGTATCTCTCGCGGCTCCAGTCGCAACCGCAGCGTTTCGGGAATAGCTGTGGGTTTGTTTGTAATGTGGATGGGCTTTTCTTTCTTTTTTCCTTCAAATGCAAATAGTCTCCAAGGTTAATGCTGTTTCTCCGAAGGATGGCCCTGCCTGTGTGAAATCATGGGCAGCTGACCACCACATCTTGGGTGCAGGCTCACAGGGCGAGTGTGGGGACTTCTCTAGCACATCAGCTGTGTGGCTTAATTTCTGTGTCAAAATGCAAAACAACCTGATGGCAAATGGGACCTTTGGATGTGAGAAATCATTCAGCTCCACTAAGGTGGTTTTTTCTGGTTTTGTTTTGGTTTTTTTTGGTAACATTTAGAATTGCACTATCAATAGTCGTTAACAGAGGTTTCCTAGAAATGAAAGTTACATGTAAAAACCAACGTACAATTAAATTGATGTGATTGGGGTTGTCAGAGAGAGGGGAGCGTTTACCGTAGCTGGCATCAGTAATTGGTGTTACTAATGTAAAGGCATTGACGTGTCAGGGTGTGTTACAGCTGCCCTCAGCTGGAGTTTGAAGCAAGCCATGCAGTCACGGTGTGTCACCTGTGTCCTTGAAGGAGAAGGGAGCAGAGCTGGCGGTGAGGCAGGACGGCACGTCTGCTGCCTGCCCGCTGCCTGGCGCTGCCTGAAACAAGTCTTTTTTTAAAGAGTTCCTCACCACACAGCAGCTGTACGAGCCCCGAGCAGCACTGAGTCATAAGCAGTCATGGGAATAAACCCATTCAATAAGTCGTAAGTGTCACAGGAGTGATGGGCAGTGTCCTCTGCCCGGTGTCCGCTGGGTGAGGGGGAGGAAGGATGCCTGGCTGGAACAGGCAGGCAGGGAAGGGCAGGAGCAGGGAGAGGCGCTGCGCTGCTAATAGGTAGCAAGAGAAGCGCCCTGTGATGTTCTGTGTCTCCAAATGCACTTCTGACCAGCATTTCAAGCGCCCAGAAGTGGCTTCCAAAGCAAGAACGCTGGAATGGTTGCTACTTTAACCTATTGGGAATGGGTTATTAAACAAAATGTGCAAATGCAATGGCCAATATGTTAGCTTTATGGTAGTACATTTCAGTAAAAATGGCTTAATGACTGTATTGAAGTTGTTTATTGGGAAATGTGGAAGCCATGCAATTAGGCAAATACATTTTCCAGGATTATGATCATCCATTTTTTTATATATCCTGTATGCCTGCAATGGATCTGTTCTGTCCTGTTGTGCACCTTTGGTAAGAAGTGGGTAGATGTAGCATAAATAGAGTTGTTCTTCTAGCTCGTGGATATGCAAAAAGCCATTTTCTCTCTTCCATCTGGGAAGTGACCTCACTTTCATGGAAGAGTACACGGCAGGCTGGAGTGTCTTTAAAACCAGCCAAATCCTTTAACCCTCTCCAGAAATGCACAGCCTTGGGCCAAACCAAAAGGCAATGCAGGTGATAAGGTCCATCCTTCTTCCTCTCACAGGCTGTCTTCTCACTGCTGCGTGCAGGATTTGATTAAAAAACTGATCACTTCAGTGCATTGGGGTCTTGGAGAAGAGCTTGAGGTGATCAGCAGAAGCAGCCCTTTGCTTGAAATCAGGAGTGAAAAGGTGTTATGTAGAATCAGTGTGACAAGTAGATGTTCAAACTCCTCATTAGTAGCGGAGGTTTCTAGTGTGGGGCAGAATTTCTTCTTTCATAGTCTGGATTGTGCTTTGTGTTCCCGCCTTACACTAAACCCCACCAAATCTCAGAAGAATCTCAATTGCTTGGAGCAGAGGCTTTCCACAAAACTGGGTGGGAGTGGGCTTTCTAAGGGCGCTGGGGCAAGGTAAAGCTGAACGTTTAACTGCCTTCCATGCTTGGAGCAGCCAACGTTGTGCAGGAACCCAATGGATGTTGGTGGTCTCCAAGGGGGCCGCAGACAGCTGCATGGTGGGGCCAGCAGTGCCCACCCCGGCCTCTCAAAGGGTCTGGGAGGGTGTAAAATGGCCAGATCCACAGAAGGCTTTAGGTGCCTAAGATAAGAGAGCAATGTCCATGATGGAAGGTTTCTGTCACCATGACTGTCACCTATTGGTCAGAGATGAGAGGGAAGGGGGGACAGAGATGATCATGATCCCCAGCGGCGATCCTGCCTGCTGGCTTTCAGGTCTCTGTCCTTTGAGCATGGAGGGAAATCAAACCAGTTCTCAAGTCGGCTCATGTTCAGTCTCCTTCTTGACCTCTGTCATGGAGGGGGGGCAATGGTAAAACTTAATAAGGAAATTCATTTTACGCAAGATCCTAGACCTGTAGTTAGCTATGTTATAATTGACTGTGTTAATTTGTGTGCCTATTTTGCTCCTCTTTTTAATCTTTGCATCTATTAATTATTGCAGAACAGTTCTTACTGATAACTCCCTGGCAGTTTGTGCTGCTGTTCCAAAATTACAAAATGATATAGTTGGCAGAATGGGTACAGACATGTACAGTTAATTGGGTTTTTGCAGAAGGAAATTACATAGTATAATAATATGCCCAGGGTGCTATGGGAAGTGCAATTTCTTATTGCTTTAATAAATAGGATTGAGAGAATATGAGCTCTGGATTATAAACTGTCTTGGAATTTATCCCAACGTTGTAGAGGGTTTCACAGCCCTGTCACTGAGCCCTGGCATCACAAACTCATTGCTGTGAGTGCCCCTGGGTGTTTTTTTTTTCCTCCCCCAGCTCATTCATGCAGGTAACAGGTCTGGCTTTAGAGTCCCGGGGTCGCTGATCTTGTTGGATGCTCTCTGCCCAAAGTCATGGGGGTCACTCGATTGTAAAACAAGTGGTGGGTCATGGTGGCCAATGGGTAAGCTGTGAAACCCCAGAGCTTTGCTGGGGGACACAGAGCACTTCTATTTCTCATCTCTCTTTTTTTTTTTTTTTTTTTTTTTTTTTTTAGGAAGCAGGATTGGATAGAAGTTGTTGAGGAGGTTTTTCTAAGTGAGAAAGGTTGGTGAGAATGAATGTTTTTCATTTCTTGCTAAATGCAAGTCTCAAAATCAAGGCTTTTTTTTTTTTTTCCCCTCCCCAAACCACAATCTTCGGTCAACTTGAAAGGTGTTAAACAAACTGGGTAGTTTTGGTGCCTGTGAAGACTTTCTTAAATAAAAACATGAACAACTTGAAGGAAATCTGAAGGGCAAATGGAGATTGAAAGTTTATTTCTAGTAAGAAGCCATTTCCTTTGAAGAGAACAACTCCCCAGAAAAGTTTGAGTAGCAAATCTTGATTATTGCTACCTGCTGCCTTAGCTGGAAACGTCAATAATTTGACATCAGCCTCCGCAATTCGATGTCTCACAAGTGCTGCCAGCTGCAGCACAGCACAGAGACATGGACCCTGATTCCTGTTCAGCCTCTGGTCTCCTGCATGCCTCTGAGACTGCAGCTCTTCTCTTCTCCGTTTCATCTTCTCAGCTGTCAAAGGGGGGGTTGTAAACTTCACCATTTTTGTGAAGGGCTGAGTCCCTCAGCGAGATGCTCTGGATGCAGGCGGCATGCTCATTTCGTCCTGCATATATATATACAGCGTGCAACCCCCTCCAGCCGTCTCCACTAATCTCATTAAAGCTCTGCTTTTATGAGTCGGGAATTTGTAATATTTTTTGTTGTTGTTGTTGTTGCTGCTACTGCTGGTTTTCTGCATCACCACCCATTCTTATAATTAAAGTGACAGCTCTTGAACTAGTATGTCAAAACAGCATGGTTGAGGTAGAAAAGTACTGGGAAGATCATCTTTAATCAGAAGCAATGATTCATGTTTAACTGGGTGGATGGTAAGACCTCGCTCTTGCTGGCTCACAGGGGTTTCCCCATGGACAGGCTGTTGTTAAGAGTTTTACACAACTGCCTAGTCCCCACCGCTTGGGGTTTTTGATGGGAACTGTTTAATATGCAGTTTCTGTCGCATCAGAGCTGTAGCTGGAGAGCTCTGAACCCTAGCAAATCTTTTCAGACTTATTTTCTAGAAGCTGTACAAAAAAAAAAAAAAAAAAAAAGTAAAGGAGATAGTTTTGGTTTGAAGATCAGCTGAGCCCTCCAGCTTGGTTGGAAATTCATCGTTTCCAGGAGTCCCAGCTCTTTGTTCCCTAGTCTCTTAGCATCACAAAGTCAGCAACACTAATCCTGAGGGTATCTCAATGGAGAAGTCCCAAGTGCAGGTAATGTTTGCAGCCACATGAACTGTGCATCTTGCCTGTGGTGTGCGGGGCACGAGGGGCTCCAGGGCAGAGTGGCACAGGGCTGCACGGGCATCCCGGGAGCTTCTGACTCACGCTTTGCTCCCACTCCAGGCTTAATGTTTGGTCTTGTTTTCACTCTTCCTCCTGCTTTCCCTGCTGTCTGCTCCCCTGGCATCGGCCCATGTGGCTGTAGATACCATGGTATATGTGTAGATGTACACCACAAATGGCTGTAGATACCATGGTATATGTGTAGATGTATCACCACAAATAAATAACTCTTGCATTCCTTTGAAGGTCCCACTGCTAGGTGTAGCTGCTTTCCTAGAAGGGTTTCTTTTTTCTCTGTGCACCCAATGCAGGGCCATGCAATCTGCTGTAACCAGACAGCTGAGGTCCCTAATATTTCAATATATTCCAGTTCCGAAATAGCTGGTAGCACCCAGCCAACAAGTGTATTATACTTGTTTTCCCTTTTGTACAGTTAGGCTGCTGACCCCACTGTCAGGGAGGTAATGCAAGATCTTGGGGATGGCTGGGGATGTATCAGGGTATGTGAAGATTAAGGGCTTGTTTGGCCTTTGGAAACCCTGGGGCTGAGGAAAGGGACTCAGCACACAGGGAAGACCCTGATCAGCTCTTGCTTTTTAAGGTTCTTTTGTCTCTCTGGGTTAATAAAGCTTCTTATTGCAGATTTCACCTGAAACTCTCCTCCTCCTTTGAATTTCTCCAACTTTTTGCAAAGGCTTCGTGAATACGTGTGGAAAACACCCCCCACCTCATGTGTTCAGCTGGGCCTGATTAACTGGGACCTTTGAGGTAGACCCATGGGAAGCAGGAGCATATTCATTGTTCATTTAAGATGCCCTGTGACTCTGCAAAGCAGTATCATGGCAGCCTGCATATGGGGAAGCCTTTAAATTTAACCTGCTTCTGCAGCAGCCTGATTTGTAGGGTACAAGAACCCTGGATGAATGGCAGTATCTTTATATTGCCTTAAATAAACTCTTATTCTTGACCAGAGGTTTGTACTTCATTACATCGGTATGTTAAATGCAGTATTTATTTCCAGTGCTATGCAATTGTACAGTAACATTTGATGCTACTTCAGATTAGAAGGCTGAGGTTTCAAGAGGTGAAAGGATTTCTAGCTGGAAGGAATCAGACCTCCAGTGCTCAGATTCAATGTAGCACAAACCTGAGCTAACAACTTATTTTCCAGCAACATTTCCAGCACTGAAGCTGCTGACCTTTGTGAGAAGATCACTGGAGCGGATAGCCCGGCGTGGGTCCGGCGTGCCCGCTTCTGTATTCCTGATGGGTTTTATTTTTGAGACGATATTCTCCCTTTCTCTCTCCATATATGAATGAAATCTTTGATTTCAACACTCTGGATTGGTAAAAAAAAAATACCTAAAGTGAAAAAGAGGGGTGAGTAGGTGGGGTGCAGCTGTTCTTTACACACGTGCTGCCCACTGAGGGTCACTGAAACGGGAGTTTGGTCCTCAAGCACAACAGCTGGAGTAGTGCAGTGGCTACATGAGGATGCTCTGGGTGAGCTGAGTGCTGCTAGGATCCCTGCCAGAATGGAGATGAATATACATGACACACTTGTGAATTGCTCAAAGAAATTAGTGGGTGGGAGGGGAAGGAGAAGGGGGGAGGTGGGGCTGCCTTTTTCTCCTGTGACTGGGAGCTATTGAAATGCTTATAATTGTCTCATTATGGACAGAAAATGTAATTAAAAGGGACAGCAATCTTTCTTCAGATTCAAACCACTGCAGTCTATCTTTGAAAGCAATTTTGGCTATTAGCACAGGTGGTAATGTCCCAGCAATTGAACCCAATCTAATTTTGGTATCAAACCGCTAAGGAGAAAAAATGAGTTCCCTTCTAGATGCCACCTGACACAGCTGCTGCATCTGGAGGGAGAAACGGGAGCATGAAGCAGCACACAGAACTCGGGACAGGCAGCCTGAATGCGGGAGCACCTGGGCATGTGGGTGGGCACCCACCAAAGAAGAGCAGAGGCGTCTTTGCCAGATCTGTTTCCCCCCGGTGCTGCCTCTCCCTGAGACGGAGGTATGATGGGTCCAGAAAGCAGCACGCGATGGTGCCGTCTGCAGATGGCATCAAGTGTATTAGGTTTTCTAGAGATGATCACTTCAGCCAAGTGTTCTCCAGGACAATAAGCAAACCACTCACATCTTTGTCTTGCTTCGCTTACATGTTAAAGCGACCCCGTGTCCTGGGAAAAAGGATGCTCCTTGAATTTGTCAGCAAAGCTGAGATGTGTGTGAGAGAGACACCTGGGTGAAAACATGCGTCCTCTGTTGGACTCAGGGTGGCTGTTTCCTTCCCTTGCTTGGGCAGGGATGGCTTCAGACAGCTGTGTCCCTCCTGTGCAGAAAGAGGGAGGTTCGCCCGGGCTTGCAGGGAGCACCCTGGGTAGGTGCAGGGATAGCCCAGCAGAAAGCTCTTTGCTGCTCTTTGTGGCTTTCAGAAAGACCTTAAATTTTTTGGAGCCCTGAAATTGCAAGAAATCAGGTTTCACATTCCTCAGGCATTATGAGGTTGAACAAAACATTTTTGATGGAGTAACCAAGAGGACTTGACTTCAGCTGCTGGTGTATTTTCTTTGAAAGAAAATCTACAAAACTCTCTCCCTCTATCGTTCATTTACGTGTGTTGCTTTTCTTCTGGGATCAAAAGCAGAGGAGCTGAAGTGCAGAGAAAAAGATCATCTTCCTGGAGCCTTTTTCACCCTATGAAAAACTGAGTTGTTAGAGTTGCTACAGGTAAAAAAAGTCCCTCTACCTTGGTCCCCAGTGCTAAGCTGTGTGTCAGGGGGAGTCTGGCTTTAGCGGAACAGGAGCCTTTTTGTATTCAGCCATGGAGCTATGCTGAGCATGCCCGGGGCAGCCAGAGGCCACCACCGAGAGTGACCAACTGCTCTTCTCTTAGGTAGGGACTGGCAGAAACCCCGCTCAGAAAACCCTGTGCATGAGTATAGCATCACCAGGGGAAGGTACCATCTTATGGTACCCAGCCAAGAGCTCGTCTGAAAGGTGTCTTTGTGGTCTCTGCCCTTACTGCTCCATGTCTCTGCTTTGCAGCCTGGAAAGGGGAGGATGCTGAAGGAGATGGGAAGGAAGGAATTAGCAATAAAGGTAAAGTAGCTAATTTTTTGTTTCATCTCCTGAGACATAAAACAAGGTTCTTTTTCAGCTAATGAACTATTTCTGAAAACTAGTAATAGCTGCAGGCAACATTAACTTCAAGTTCCCAATGAGCAAGCATCACTTATGTACTGATTTAAAATTCTAATGTATTTTCATTTGCAGTAGCTCAACTCTAACGTGACTGGGGGTCTGGAAAGAGGCCAGAAGAAGTAGCCATGTTTCTGACAGTTTAGTGATCTCCTCAGATGCAGCAGCGGAGAACAGTGGCCAGATCCTACTGAAGCCTGGGGCAACCAATTAGCTCAACAGAGAGACTCCAGAGCCCTTCGTTAGTGCCGGGGTGTTTCTGGTTGCTGTAAGCCCAGTGGTGCTCTCAAGCTAAGCAGAAAATATCGTTGTGTCAGAGGTCAAACAGCTCTGCTGCTATCTGCAAACGCGGGATGGGACCCCAGCCCTGCTGAGAGCGATGCAGGTTTTGCTCTGGGCTTCAGGGACACCAGGGTTTCTGCCTCCTTCCCAAAGAAACCCTGTGGCCAAGCTGGAGTTAAAATCCAGCCAGGAGCTGGACTGGAATACTGCCTGTCCCCAGAGGGTGAGGTGGTGATCTGAAGTCCCACCTGGCAGCTGGAGCTGAGGCTGATGGCTGCCGGGGGCACGGGGAGGAGGGACGGTGCTGCTCTGGTGAGGTTCCAGGGTTGGGTTGCCATCCCAGTGGCACTGCTCGGTGACTGAGGGATGTGTCATCCGAGAGAAAAAGAGAAACAGATGGTAGAGGGAGTTACAGTGGGAGGAAAACCCAATTAGATGTCCCAGCATGGTTTGTGGTAGGGATATGGATCTTATACCTTAAGTAACAGCCAGGAAAAGAGAGGCACCGAGCTTTTTCACCCGTGGTGGAGAAAATGCTTGTTTCAGGCAGAGAATGATATTGAAAAAAGCTTTTGCAAGGCTTTGGAGAGATTATTCTCAGAAGGGAGACAGTAAGGGAGATTCAATAGGGGAGATGGACTTAATATGTCCAGAACGTGGGCTCGTTATTCCAATATAGGGCTGGGAGCTGGAGGTCTGTAATCCTGCCCCTGGGAATCCCCCCAGTCCCTCCTGGCATAGACACCCAGTGTCTCTGGGGTCCTGTTTTGGCCATTCAGAATTCTCCTCTGTGAAGCAGTTTCTGACTTCGCAGTGCGCGCAGGGAGCGGGCACCAGCTGGGGGGGGGGGGGGGGGGGATGTATGCCAGGAGGTTGTTGTGGTGTGATCCACAGCCTCTGACGTGGGCTGGGGTGATGTGAGCCAGGCGTGGGGTGACAGTGTGGCAGGGCTTCACTCGCTCCCCGCCATGGGGAGGCCACAGGGTGTTGCTAGCACGCAGCGTAACGCTCGTCCCTGTGAGGTGGCAAAGCAAACACATAGTCTCTCAGAGTCCAGAGACTGTGAAAAGGCTAAAGAAAACACATTTCATGTTCTCAGTGAGTGCTTGGGGGATGCTGGACACAAAACCAGCTGGGACAGTGGCTGTGGAAGGGAAACTGTTCTGAACAGGGGCTCACAGGCAGCTCTGTGTGTCCAGAGGGGAGAAAAAAATCCCACCCCCCTACCCATTTGGGGACCTGGCTGTTACCGAACTTGCAAAATACAAATCCTGAATTTCAGAACATATCCGATCTGTGCGATTCCTGCACTGTCATGGATTTGCTCATGCTTTATGCTGGAGCTCAGCCGCCGCAGCCTGCCCCCAGCCATGCCCAGCAGCTGCAAGAGCAGGCGAAGGCACGACTGCTGTGCTGGTGCTCTCTAACTTTCACATGCTTGATTTGCTGTCAAAGCCGTCTCTTCTTCCCATACAGCTCCGCAGTCGGCAGTGGAGTCGCTTTGCAGGTGAGCTGCACAGTGTGTACTGAAGCATACTATTTATAGGAGGGCAAGGTGTCTGTTTAAGAACCGGGGTAAATGTTCTGGGAGCAGGATGAAAAAGAGCAATTGAGCAAGAACGAGAGAGAGCTGTCTGATTTTATTCCCTGACAAAACGGCTAGGGAATAAAATCAGAAAAATAATTCCTGAATAACATAAGAGATGGCAAAATTAACATATTTTTATTTATTCTTCCTCACTGTATTTTTTTTCCCATGAAACCATATTCCTACCTGGTACTGCACTTTTAATTATCTTGCCAAACACACTATGTAGTTCTCAGATCACATAAATTACTCTTATGAAATAGGTACGTGTTTTCTCCCCATGGAAGGATGCTCAGGAACAGAGGGTCAGAGTTAAATATAGGACCAGCGCTCAGGCATTCTCAGGCCTCAGCATTATGCCAGAGCCATCAAGTCATCCTAGAAGCTCATAATAGCAGCACCGATGGAAATCGCCTATCCTTAAAGCTTTTGGCTTTACATAAAAAAGTCCAAGAAGTGCTGTACAAGCGAGTTTATTCTGGAACTCTGTGAGGGCATCAATTGCACAAACTATTCATGATGTGGGCATATATATTAAGAAAACTGCAACACAGTATGGGGCGCTTGGTGTCCTGGAAATCCTCTTTAAGTACCCCAGTATGTCTATAATATCTTCCTACAGCTCTGGGGGTGGTCCAGTCCGCAGAGTATCCCACCTCAGCTTCCATTCATCCACCCTGACACCAGAATGTCAAAAGCATTTAGTGGGGAAACAGGCACTTGCAAATTCAGTCCTCCACTTTCTCTCAATTTTTGTTATATAATTTCTATATTTCCTGGAATAGAGGCTCTGAACTGCTGAACTCAGTCTGAAGTCAACCCAGCTAACAAGCTCATTTATATTAAAAGGAAATCAACTGTTCCTTTTTTGCTGGATTCCCAGTGGAGCAGCTGGTGGTCTGCTTTTTCCACGCAGCCATCCTACTCCATACTGAAATGCCTCAAAAATATTTGTTTGCTAGAAATTGTTAGTGGAAACCAATGCTGCTGATGTGAAAAGCGAATCAATAGAGAAAACCACAGATCCTTCTGGTCAATTAGACCTTCAGAAAGTGGTCATATTTTTTGTTTACTATGAGATAGCACTCAATAGCTGTCTTCCAACAGCCGGATGGCTTTTAATGACTAATCATAAAAAAACCCAAACAAACAAAGAGAACAAAACAGAGTTAAAGTTACGGCCTCATTATTTGCTAGGAGCTTGTATTTAGGTGTTTGGGTGTAGTTGCTGTAACACATCAGACTCAGACTTCTTCCCCTTACCTAGCCCAGCTGGTCAGCACTGGCTGTTTGGGGAAGATGCATAAGAAAAAGCCACACAGGACAACTTACGGGCTACTCTATTTGTGGAGGAGAATGAATCATTTTTGCTTTATACCATTAGCCAAAGGGTTGATATACCTTCTAACTTGTTCTTTCTTTTGTACTGCGATTTTTTCTATTCCATTTAGTTGCCATATAGAGTGTTTAAAACCTTTGGAGCTCCTGGGACATCCAGACATCCCCACTAGCGGGGTGGGCAGCACTCAGCTGATCTGAAGCTGGTGAGCCACTCTCATCTGGAAGGTGGAACGGGGCCCTGTGGATGGCCCAGGGTAGTGCTCGGGTCCTAATGACAAGCAGATTGCACATTTACATAACGATGCGAATGAGTGACCTGGCCACAGCAGGAGTGGCATGTCCTTCCCAGACCCTCATTTCCATCGTACAAAGTTGGACATTAGCCATCAAGGCTAGAGAAGAGATCAACTTCCCCTGCTTTAACAAAGCCGAGAGAGATCCAGCCACTCTCTTGGGATTTGTTTCCTGCATTTTCCTGCATCGTGTTGCCTGAGGGGCCATGCTGGTGTTGCAGGAGCCCGGGGCTCCCAGGTAGGGTGGTAAACCCTGTGGTCTACTGGCCTCCTTGGCACGGCTGCAGTGACTTTCCTCTACAGGTCAGCCAGACGCCTGGTGTCATGCACACCATGCTGGCTGTGACAGGGTCACAGCAACGAAAGGTGGCAGTTCTGCACAGCCACACAAGCACTAGGTGTTACCACAGGCTCGGAAGGTAAGCACACACTTCTGTAGCCTTGTAGGTATTTGATAAGCTCTGTCTCAGGCTCCTGCACTTGGGGGACTTAAATTTTTAAGGCTTTTTTTGGCTTTGTCAGTCTCTTATAGAACCATAGAATTGTTTAGGTTGGAAAAGACCTTTAAGATCAAGTCCAATCATTAACCCAGCACTGCCAAGTCCACCACTAACCCATCTCCCTATGTCTCATGTCTGGTTCAGAAAATAATGTCTCAAATTTATTTTATCATCTGCCCATTAAATCTGCCTGTAAAAAAAGAGTAAAACTAGACCATGAATGTCTATGGGAATTCATTTTTGCTAAATAATTTACGTTTACGCTTTCTCATGCCTGGATCAGTCTTCATCTCACTGTCCCCTAGTGTTTGCCTCTCCACCGCTCAGGAGAGTGCTAGAAGCTGCATCACCGTGCAGTTCATTTTAAGACTAATTATCATCAAGACATGAAACCAGCATTTTACATTATGTATTTCTTATGTTCAGCGCATCGACCAATTCATTTTACCTTCAATTATTGTTAACCGTGTCAGCTAACATTATAAAAATGGCATTGGGAATATCTAAATATAAACCTACCTTTAGATTAGAGATGTGGGTTCATTGTTTAATTATATAGGGATTAAATTCTATCATGTCACGTTGCACAAATTTGCTCTTATTTTCCAAAGCTAAGGTTAATGCTTAGTGCTTGTGTTTCTAAGCAGAAACCGCAAACTTTCATTGCTGTAACACATCGGTCTCAGCTTCTGCCTGGATGGTTGCAGATGATACTCTGGGGCAAAGTTACCTCTAAATGCTCTTGCTTGCTGAATAATAATGATGTCACATCTCAGTAGCTAAATTTCCTTGTGGAAAGTAGGAAGGAAGGTATGTACAAAGAGACAGTATGGCAAAATCTAATTTATATTTTATAAGCAGAGATTTTCCTACCAAAAACCCCCTTGTAAATTATTTAAATTGTTACTGACTCTTTTGAAATGATCAGAATATATGGAAAAGCTGAACCTTTCCTCATGTTCATCTGTGCTGAAATACCTGAACATCCTCCTTGGGTTTAGTGCCACAATACGCTAGTGTGTGGGAGCAGAAATGTCCCAGGAGAAGGCAGTGACATCTGTAGGAGCGAGGGCCATGCGGCACCATCTGTACTTGCAGCAGCCCAGCTCCCGGCACCGCACGCCAAGTTACACTCTGGAAAAACTCCACCAGCTTTGCTAAAGAGAGAATTAAAAGTAACACAATGAAGTGCCCGTGGCCAAACGGAGCCCAGCACGCCCTTGCCAGATGGTTCCCTGCTACGTGTTTAACACGTGTATGATGGCGTGATGCAGAGCACAGCGCAGTGCCGTGGTGTCGGGCAGTGGAGGCAGCCGGTGCAGCCCAGCGGTGGGTGCCTGGGCACCCGTGGGGGCTGCCTGCGCTCCCTGCCTATGCTCTCCCTGCCTGCACTCCCTGCCTGCGCTGCCTGCCTGCACTCCCCGCCTGTGCCCCCCCAGCTGCGCCGCTCACCTTGGCTTGCTCTGCCCTATGGGGGGATGGCGAGGGCTGGATGAGCCCCACCAGAGCTGGGGGGGCAGCGCTGGGGCTCCTGTGCCCTGGCTCAGGGTGTTCATGCCCTCGCCAGATGGTTTTGTTTCGTTAACCTTTGGGATTATTGGCTGTTGTCCAGCTTGGTGCGAGGCAGACATCAGCTTGGTCTGGGTGTTTGGAAGACAGAAACAGGGGTTTTGTAGGTGGTTTAGAGGAGGGTGTGTAACAAAGCAACCAAAAAGAGCCTAGTTTGGCTTAATTAAGAAGAATCATAGGAAAATGCATCCAGGTGGGAAGGAAGATTTAGTGAAGTTATCGCTGATGGATGCAGAGGAGAGATTGCCTGAGGACGTGGGCTGGAATAGGTGAAGGAGAGGAGACTAGAAAAGTGAAAAAGCTGCTGCATTTCATTAATCTGTATAAAGTTTGGAAAATGCTTTATGTTGTTGGTAGATAAGTAAATCTACTGATGTTGGCCCTGGTAACACTTGGCAGCTGGTGCCTGAAGTAAGGCTGTGGCTGGTGCTGAGCAGGTGCTGAGCTGCCGCTGGTGCTGAGGACTGGGAGGGAGCCTGCTGCCCACACGGAGCTTCTGCCTTGGGGTTTACTTTTGCATTGGCTTGGTGTAAAGCACATGTGAGTAACGGGCGAAGGGCTGTGGGGTAGAGGATTTAGGCAAAGCAAAGCCAAGTTTCTGTAGATTATGTTAACTAGGGCAAAAATATTTCATAGCCATAGATTTGGCACACAATAATGAACCACAACGCCTCAGGAGACAGGCATTATTTTAATCGACTTGATAAAGTAAATCAATTTATAAAGAAAACCTCCTCGGACAGTATAATTACAGATACTGGATTATAAATCAGGAGCTTGCATGCTGAGGCTGGCAGGCAAATAACAAGAAAAGTCATTCGCAGAAAGTGGAAGAGGAAGACATATGTTATAGGAATTTCTCCACTTTCTAGTTTTTCATTTGTAAACTTCCCTTCAGGTTCAGTGCCTTAATCTTATTAGATGTCATTGCCACTGCTTGTTAAGAAACACCCAACTGATCGTTTAGATTTTCCTTAAAATGACCTTACTAAACTGAAAATGAACACAAGCAAATACAGAAACGTGCCATTAAAATGCTATGCATGGACTTCCTAAGATTTGTCCACTTGTGCATTTAACTTTTTGGTTTCCATTTGGAAATGTGGAGGCTCTATAAAATAAGATGTAGAACTGTGCACTTGGTGTTTTTAATTTGATTTGTATGTGCAGGAACCTGTAAGGGTGCATGGAGTGCAGAACCATATAAGCAAGCTGTCAGTCTGGGTAGAAACCTGTGCTTATTTGTTCTTTTTACATTTCTAAATGGCCATCAATTAACGACTCCATAAATCAGGGGGTTCAGATTAGAGCTTTGAGGGCTCTTACAGAAATTGCATTCCGGTATAAAAAAATTCTGATGTAATCAACTTAAAGAAAATATTCCTGAGCAGTTTGAATTACGTTTGCTCGGATGACTTGCATAATTTAACCATCCCACTGCTTCAGTTAATGGGGAAGAAAACCACGGTGGCTCTAGTAGAAAGCCCAAGTTTTTGCCTCAAGTAGCAGCCAAAGCAGCTTGTTTGTATAGTTTTCACACCCAAAGCTCTTTGTCTCCAAACCTCGGCTGTTCTCCCATCTGCATCTCTCTCCACATCTGCACGATGAAGACGCCGATTTCCAGGTGCTGCGTGTGACAGGGATCTGCCCGTGCATCGCGCACACACAGAGAGAAGCCAGGAGATGCCCCGGTCCCCGAGCCCGGACATGGCTATGGCAGATGAGGGTAGATTTTGTCCGTGTAGGGTGAGGACTGAAGCCCACAGGTTCATGCACTGAATCCGTCAGGCTTAAAACAGGAGGAGTCCAGCCCAGCACTGCTTTCCTGAATCACGGCTGTGCCCGTGAGCAAATAGCATCTGCCTAAACCTGCTGTCAACTGCAATGAGCTAAAGCAGAAACTCGGTGCCAGCTGATGTTGGTTATATTTTTGGCCAGTACATATGATCATGAAACAGAGCAAATAAAGGCTTTGGTTTTATCCATACCTTTTTATTTATTTCTGTAGTCTGTAGTAAGGGACCATTGCTTTAAAATCCTTAGACATTTGGACATATTTTACAAGACAGTACAGTTTCTGAATGTCACACATTGATCACAGTTTCATACTACTACATGCATATAAAGACACTGATTTTTTTTCTTTTTTTTTTTAATAATTTGTTTACGGAAACAACTGGAGAGGTCAATAAACTTCAACAAAGAATGACTAAATCAAAGTTACAAAAAAATGTAAGACTCTAAGTACACTAGTATATGGCTAACGTTGCTGTAATCGCCCCAAAGTGCCAGGGTATTGAAACATTGCTTAAAAGGGGAGAGAACACCTGCTGACGTATTGCCCCTTGGGTCGATCCAACATAACCCAATGAAGAGATTCTGCAAGATGTGCAGGATCTGCTGGGCTGGGGCAAGAGGCACTGCCCTTCACTACAGACACGCTGGGCTGGGTTCCCCAGTGCTCCCCCATTGCGCAGCTTCAAGACTAACTGCGGTGCAAGGCAATGGAGGAACCTGTCATGTTCTGCCCTTTCTCAAGCCAGGTCACAGTCAGTTCCAATTTCCAGCTACAAAAGCAATTTGATCTACGTGTACTAGAAGAGCCACAGGAAAGTTACATTTTTCCAGTTTTTATTTGTTGTTAAACATGACGTTTTTCTTTTAAAGGGAACCTCACAGCTTGCTTATCCTTCAATGACTAGGGATGCTCACCGCTTTGGAGATGCAACAGGGAAGCCCTCGCCCGGGGCTCGCGGGCTGCTCTGCGGGTCCGGCAGCTGGCAGAGCTCTGCGGGTGCAGCAGCTGTCCTGTGCTTTGGGAGAAGGGAGACCTGAGCTGTTCCCTGGCCTGTGAAACACTGAGCAGCCGCGATGTGCAGCACAGCAACGGACTGCCCCAGCGTCCTTCCGCGGGCATGGCGCTGACATCAACAGCACTTGCAACAGCTTCTCATCGAGTGTTTTCTCCCCATTCAGGAACTGCTTCACTGGCCTGATTAGAAAGCAGGATTGTGCTGCGGTAAGTAAGTTGGGGTATCTTTTTTTAATGCTAATCTATTTGGAAAGCGAGTTTGGTTGGTAGCTGTGGCTGGCCTTTCTGATTGCAGTATCATGGCTTCAAAGTTCAAAGTAACATGGAGATGCTGCTCCCCCCCAACACCAGTGGGGAATGTTTCAATGCAAAAGCAATTTTCTGCACCCACCACCAAAAAGCCAGAAAGAATGGGAAAAAAAAAAGTTCTTTGTCTTTGCCACAAGCCAACAAAACTGATATAAACAGAACAGATACCAGTGGTCACATGAGCCGACATGCGGCTAATGATACTTAGAGGCAGTGAAACATAACAGGGAGGAGTGGCATAAAGGGCAGAGCTCCTAAATGAAATATGGAGATAGAGAAGAACTGATGAATCTTAAAATGGTCTTAAATGTAGATTACCAATAGGACCAGAGGCTGTGACACAAAGGTGACCAATGGCCCATCTGCTGGTGGTGTCCTCCCAGCATCAGTAAAATCCCTGGATCGAGGGCTGAGACTGTTGAACCGTGTGGCTGAGCTTGTGGTCCTGCTGCAGGGACAAGTTATCTGCAAGTCTGGGGTGCCACTTGCAGCATCAAGCCCGCAAAGAGTGAGCTGACATGGAGGGATGCTCAGTCAACATTGGGATGACGTGATTATCATCCTTATACCTGAAGTATTCTGTCCTTTCCCTGTCTCCATTTCCCATTCCCTCACCCCACTGGTTTCCTTGTAGGTGCTGTGGAGAGACACCTCCATCCCTGAGGTCATTCAGAGCTTTTGTTTGCCATTAGCTTTTAGAGCTACGGGTCCTAATTCTTTACTGGGCTAAATGGGGCACAGCTCCATTGACCTCAATGGACTTTTACTTACAGCAGCAAAGAATTTGGCATTTCATGCAAATTTGGCTCCCTGGCTTCCACAAGGCTCTGGTCTGGGTGGGTCTTTGTACTGAGCCTAGCCCGATTGTTATTTTCTTGAAGGTCGTGTTGCTACAGCCTTGCAAAAAAAACCCTTTACAAATGTCAAAGGTTAGTCCTTGTTCAGTCTTACAGAATATCAAGAATATTATTTCTAGGTATAAAGTGAAGCTTTCTCTTCTAAGCCTCTAGACTGAAAACTTCTTGTGCGATGAAGCCAGAATCAAGCAAAGCAAAATTCTGAGTAGTATTTACAGATAGGAACACTTGTGGCACCCTACCATTGGTGTCAAAGGACACTTATTTGTGGCTTAGGTAACACCAGCAACGAAGGGGATACACACCCTGAATGCAGACTTTCAGTTTTTCTAAGGTTTCCCTTGTCTGGCCAAGACAAAGTTTCAGTGCAAGAGCCTAAATCTGATCAGCATGGGGTGTGAAACACATGCTGGAAAATAACCGCCTCTTCTTTGAAGGGCTGGTTGGTATTTGGGTCGTTTCTGTCGTGGGTGGGCTACCTGCAGGGGCAAATTTAAGACTAGTCTGACTAGAAGCTTTCTATGGTTTTGTTGATTATGCTCAAACAAACTAACTGATATGGAAGGTGCCTTTTGAAGGGATTTATGTGATCGTTAATGACAGATATGGCAGGCTATTGCATTAACTGCTTTCAAAAAAAGAAATATCCCACCCACTTTTAAGACCTTCATGTGTGAATGGGTCTTGCTGACACATCACCACATGCAGAACTGTATCTCGTTGTTATTCTGTTCATTTGGGTGGTATCTGGACTGTCTGAAACACACGGTTTCCCAAATTAATTGTTTCAAGTTAATTGGCTCGTGTGGTGGGCGTATAAGAAAACCACACAAGCAAACAAAAGGAAATGGGACCAGAAACTCCATCTTTGGAAAAACCCATGGTCACTGACCAGACTGCTGGGTGGATTCAAAGGGAAATGTTTGTGCGGAGCTACAGAGCTGGTCCAGAGCTCTTTGTCATGCTAGACTTCAACAAGCCATGAGATAGCTTCAGGACACACGTTTATCTCATGGACTTTTTATTCAGTTTATGTGATGGTACAGCTATAAAGGAGCAAGGAAGATCATTAAGTAAGCAGGTGTACGGATGGACTTTACCATAACAAAATCCAGATCCGGTCCCTTTCTGAATGTATACATTCAGGTTTTTCATTCCCCCATAATTTTTTCTTGTTTCCTGATTTTGTCTGGGGCTGAAAATAGAAGTTCCAAAACCCAGTGGGAAATGAAAGTCTTGACCCTTCTGTTTTAACCCAGGAAAAGCTCCCCCGACGGTGGGAGCTTTGCCTGAGCATTGTCAGGTCACTGCCTTAAAATAAGAGCCTGAATTTCAATGCTTATCCCAACTCCACCATAATGATGAGGACAATCAGATTCAAATCCTCTCTCTCTCCTTTATGCTCTGAGCTTAATCAACGTAAATCTGGAAACCCACTGAAGTCCGGGCTGTGGCTAACACTAAAGCCAGAGGCATTTGCTGACATTTACGCTGCCATAGCCGAGGGCAGAGCCTGGCCCACGCTGTGTTTCTCAGAAGGAACACCTCGGTTTCCATAGCCAGTCCCTGGGTATTTTTAAGTACCACAAACAGGAAAATACAAAAATGTGACAACATCAGACAAACTCAGTGACCTTTTGCAGACGCACTTCCAGGAGGGATGTTGCAGGTGTTTTTCAGAACAGAAGAAAAAAAATGACAACAAAAAGGTTAAGGGATCAGCTATGTAAATGAACACCAAGAAAGCATCTAATATATTATTCTGTAATACAAAAAGAAGAAATCTGACTTGATTACCCTATTATAAATTTGCTAAAAATACAGATATATATTTATATTTTTATATATATATATAATTTTTTTTTTTAAATCTGAACAGAAAAATAGACTACTCTGGAATGCATGAAAGTCACATGACTTTTCCATACATCAGATACTTATAAAGCCAACACAATGGCAAACAGGAGGTACAGAGGTAACTAGAACATCTGTACTTTATTCGAGAACTATTTAAAGCCATATTCTCCCCAAGTGGGTGATCCTAAAGCAACCTAAGGTAACACTTGTTCAGTCTGATTACCGTAAGCAGAAGTGACAGACCAAACATGAAGACATCGGAGCTAATTTGGTCGCCAGGGAAGCTCCCCTCCCCATCCCGCTCCCGACTGAGCTGCACAGGAGGGCGTCAGTGCCACACGGTCTCCATCGCTTGGCTACTTTATTCAGTAATTCTACTATGCGCTTTAAAATGAGGTGTTAGAGACTATTGGAGATCAGGTAATGTGGAGCTTACCGACAGAGAGAGAACTTGGCTTTAGAAACCTTGTCTTTGCGATGAGTTTTAAATACCCTTGTGATTTACTATAAACTGTACCAGTCATAATTCTGTCAAGACATAAATATACAATAGGTACAAATATTAACAATACATTACAATTTTACAGAAGAGAATACTGTTTTCCTTAGAAATGTGTATCTTATTAGCTGCAAGGGAAGAAAAGGCTACAGTTTATCACAGCCATAGTTGCCAAAGAAACCGACCGCCTCGGATGTGTTTCTGTGTGACTTGCGCAGACAGATATTCCCCGGCATTTGACACACAGCATGTTCAGGAAGGGAATGTGCGTTCCGCAGGTTTTCTTTTCCTCTTTTTTATTTTTCCTTCTTCTACCTTTATTGACTCTCGAACCTTTCAGAAAAATACGGATTTCACAGGAGACTCTTTTGTTTCGTGGTTTGGTTTTTCTTTTTTCCCCCGTAAGTGTGCTTAGGTGAAGTTTCTAAGAAAAGGCACTGAGAAATCTACTGCAATGTGACTGCTGTTTTCCTCTATTCAGGGCTAAAACTCAAAGGAGCTTTGCCTCCTGGTTAAGAAAACTGCACCCATTCCTTCCGCGCATATATATATATTATATATATATATATATATTTTATAGATATGTATTAAAAACGATGTTGATGACGTAAGATACAAGCAAGTGCAGGCATCACACGTACATAGTCCGTTCAGATATGATGTCTTCTGCAGCAGCAGGTGAAACTCTGTCAGCTTGCTTGATACATGATGCACAGTAAATTCGCAGACCTGAATGCCAAATATCAGTGATTAAACTGCACGCTTTAGCTCGATGCAAGAGATATTGCATATATTCCCCAACTGTTATGAGCTTTGGGAAACACGTATCAAACAAACTATAAAATGAAATTGTCTTTTTAGTGTCTATAGGATTTGATGAGCGTTATGTTTTCAAAGCACTGCCTTTCCTTTTGTAATGAGTACAGATTTAGTCTACCATAGCATTATGTTAGAGTAGATTTCCCAGTGCTTACATTATATATATGTGTATTATGCACACACACACATATATAGATACATACTTCGTATTCAGACTTTATTTCATTAAAATAAATTAAACATACTTCCTTTTTAACTGGGCACAAAATGAGAGCTACATCTTCATACACAAATAAGAAAGAAATGCTCTTCAAGCATATTATATGCTTAATTTTAAATTATTTGCTTTCTATAAGAAATCTATAGGACTTTGGCTATTCAGACTTAAAAGGTAGATTTTTAATGATACTTTTGAATTTGGCTTTCAAAAGTGACTCAATAAAATGCTACTTTAAAGGTAGGACTAAATAGATGATATAAGGTGTGTGTCATGAGTGATCACACAAGGCAGACAGAGGGCCTTTGGTTACAAGGAGAGTTGCACCAGTTGATTATCAGTTAAAAAATGATAGAATTGTTGATCTATACATTTTTGTCAGTGCCATCTATAAACCAAATACATCAATTTGGATGAGAGTGTGGTAAATACTACACTATATGGCTATATTTAAATACGTTCACTTTCGTGATATGTAAAATATGACTTTTTTTTCCACATGAAAGCATCAGCTCTAAAAATATTTAACTTGGAAATCACTATTACTTACTTTATCAAAAAAAAATTCCCTGATTTTTCTTCTTTTTACATTTGTGCTGATGGCAGACATGAATGATCACTGAAACATAGAGATTATGTTAAGACTGTTCTTTTTAAGATTTCTTGTTGCCGCTCTATGGCCTCGGAAAGCCACAGAATAAATCAGTATTTAAAGCTTATCTGCTGGAAAGTCACTTTACTTTTTTGTGATGACTCAATCTTAACTAGTATCTCAGCAATACGTTGGTTCCTCTAAGTACACTTGTATTTACTATGGCCAAATCCTAAAGTCCTTCACCAGGCAAAGAGCCCACTCAGAGGAACGGTGGTTTTGGCTGAGTGGAGGCAGAGTAAAAGCTAACGAACCTCAGGAATTGGCCCTGTGTAAATACTCTGGAGAGTATTTTTTGCGCACGTAGGTGCCTTGAACTTATTTCGAGTACCTCCCGCATCACTCTTTGCATGGCACGAGGTCTCCTTCGCTGCCGGCGGGCTAATTCGTGAGGTGGTGGCTCAGGTCTTACTCACGCCTTCCTCAGGGTCTTGCCTTGCTGGGGCGCAAGGGTGAGTTCTGAGTGGGGACCTCGGGCTGCGTCCCGCCACCCGGGGATGGGGTCGGCTGAGCAGAGTTAACTCCAACGCGTGTACAGTTTTGTGCCAAGGAGAGACCTAACAAAGCTATCGTCGTAACCCATAATAGTTCCTAAAACATATATGTGCTTATTGCTTTTGTCCGTACATGCTGCATTCACTATTACGGATTACAGACAGAAGTACTGTACAGCTTGGACGGACAGACATTTACATTCAGGACTAACCAACGTGGTTTTTGTTTTTTGTTTGTTTTGTTTTTGTTTTTTACAATAGGAAGGAACAAAACGCAGCAGGCTCGAGCGGCTCGGGGTCTTCCTCCCTCCTGTGCACCTCCGCTCCCACGTCCCGTGTCCCGGCACGTCCCCGGACCTGCTGCCTGCAGATCGCCACATACCCCGGCAGGTACTCAGAAATAGGTCAGGAAACGCTCATTGACAGAGTTATTTACAATTGAGTTTTTACAGTAGAAACAGAGAACAACAGAAAAGATTACCATCACAGTTATCACAGGACAGGTTGTGACTTGCTACAGGCGTGTAACAAATCACGGTCACAACAGGAGGCACAAATTAAAATAGTGCTTGGTTAAAGTGCTTGATTGTTACACTCTGCTATCCTACTCCAGCATCACAACAACAACAACAAAAAGTCAACGTAAAGTGCTTTCCCCCCCCGAGATTAAAAACCAAAGACAAATTATTTCCTACACAATTTGACATAACTTTATTGAAACAATAATATTTTAAAAACCTAGGCTGGTGGCTGCTAGTTCTGTTCATTTAAAATGGTCAGATCTTTTTTTTTCTTTTTTTTTCTTTTCTTTTTTTTTCTTTTTTTTTTTTTCTTGTTTCCTTTAAAAATGACTGGATGTTATTAAAACATCAGGCCTGATTCTCCTGTCTCTCGCAGCTGCTTGACGCCACAGCTTTGCAGGAGCCTCTCCTGCCTGACCTCCTCACGAGAGAGAGCACAGCCAGGCCCGGGGCGGGTCGCTAACGAATCCCTCTTTTTGCATATTTATTTAACACTTGCATATCTTTCACTGCGCCGCTCGGGCGCAAAAAGCTTCAGACCGACCGGTTCCTCTCCTACGCCAAGGGCGAGCCTTTGGCTGAGGCCTGGGGTCGGCGTGCGGGCGGGAAGGGGAGGCCGGAGCCATCCCAGTACCCCCAGCACGCACCGCAGGGCCAGCCGCAGCATCCCCGCCACCGCGCTCGGCCATCCCCACGGGGCAGGGCAGCCAGCGCCCCCCGGCCACGGAAGGGTAGGGCGAGAGCTGAGCTCTCCTTCCAGCCCTCCGCTCCCCAGCGCCGGGAAGAGGGTCTGGCTGCGATGCCCCCGGAGAGTCCTGCTTCTGCATGGCTCCTTCACTCCTTCCCAGCGTGGGCTGTGGGTCCCCTGAGGGCCACGCGCTGGCCCCTGGGGCAGGGATCAGCTTTTAGCAGAGGGTAAGTGCAAGTTTCACTATGTCCTAGGGGATGTTTGGGCTTAGATACAAGTGGTGCAACTCACCCTGCTGATATTTCAAAAGAAAACATCAGGTCCTACAGGATATCGTATTGTTAAACACACACAGAGCATTTTAATAATTGGTTTCTCTAGACCGTTACTAGTTTTAAATGGGTTTTGCTTGGATTTTTCCAATAATGTAAGTGTTCCCTGTTACCTTTAGACATAATATCCATCAGAGAAAGCTGTAGATGGGGAACAGCTGCCCTGAAGCAGTGAGCATTGTGTTTTTGATAGCTTTATACCAACCCCAACAATTTATTCCAGAGTTCAAATCTGGCTGCCTTGGCATCCTTTATGGAACTAATGCAAATCTGATGTTACTATTTCCAAAAGGAGCTCTAGCGTTCAAGGGGAATGGGTGGATATTTGGTCACATTGGCTTCACTGGACAACATGAAAGGAGATCAATGTGTGATCATGATTTGCAATCCTTATTTTTGACTGATGTGGGCAACGTCTTTAGAGTTGTTTCAGAGAAGGACATTTTCACAAACCCACACTGGACCTCCCCCAGACTTTTAGAAACAGGTGGCTTGTTTCAGCCAAGTTCATGCCATGCAGAAGCTCTTTTTTTTTTTTTTTTTTTTTTTTTTTTTTTTTTTGTGTGTTGACTGTAAAGACATTCCTTTAAACTTTCAGTAAGTTCTTTTGGAGGCCATCTCAGATGTTTTGCTCATGTGTGTTAGCATGTCCTCCGCTGCCTGGTAATACATGGACTTCTGGGGAAATGTGATTTTCTAGTCTGACGGTCTCCTGATTGCCCTGGGTTCTTCCAGTGATACCTTCCATAGAGTAAATGCAGTTTTGCCCTATCAGCTTAGGGGAGGTGGGTAAAGCAGCAGCTTCTAGATGATTCTTCTCTGTTCTATAAACATTGTCCTTTTGCTTTAGATAGCCACTGTTTGTAACATTGTACTTGGGACTCATATTTCCAGGTGGGCTTGAATCGTAGAGCAGCTGACCTTCATCATCCGTGTCAGCATCTATATATTTGTGTATACCAGCATCGTGGAAGTTGAATGCTATGGCTGTCTGCGTCTCTGGTGACTTTGGGGGTGTTCTCGCACTCGCGGTTGTGTAGATGGAGGTTTCTGGGCTCATGAGAGATCTGTCGGAGAGTAGGGAAGAATCTGTGGCGGCAGCAGCAGCTCCCTGGCTCTTGAGAGGGCCTGGATATATTCTCAGTACATTTGATGCTGGTACTAATGTGCTGGTGTCCTCTTCCATGAAGTTGACTTTCAGAGATCGTAGCTTTAGAGGGTTAGTGGCCTTTATGGAGCTTTTGGGGCTTTCTATGAAAAAAGCAGAACGGTGGCTGCCTTCAGAGCTTGGGTTCATTTCCACAAATCTGGCCCCGCTCCCCTCCGGCCTGCTCTGCTCCTGAATCACGTTGATGCCACCTTTGCAGGGAAGGGTAGCGAGCGGGCTGTGGGAAAACCTCCCAGAGTCAGGGAACTCCGCCGCGCAACTGATGAAGCTGTCGATGCTGGACATGCTCCTCATGTCAATGATCCCGTCAGTGCGAGTCGTCAGCAAGGGCACCATAGGGCCGGGAAGGGTTTCCATTTCCAGCTCTTCCTTTTGCTTTCCAGGTTGACTCGACTCTTTAGTATTAAGGTTTGGCTGGGACTGAGTCTTTGCCATTTTGTTATACATGTCCTCTAGCTGTTGGACATTTAGGTGCTGGGGACTTGAAGACGACCTGGCTTTTTCTGGAGAACCTTGTTCCTTAGTTTCAAAAGATTTACTAGAGCTAGTTTCCGAGAGCGTTCTCTTCGTCCATTTCCATTTGCTGGGAGATAAATGATTGTCCTGAACTTTATCCTTTTTGGCTATGCTTTCTCCATTCTTTTCAACCACAATGTCCATGAGTTCTATACTGCGGGCAAATGCATCCTTCATGTTCATGGAAACAATACTGCCATTCCTTTTTGCCCTTTCAAGAGCTTCCCTGCGCTTAATGGCTTTCTCCTGCCTCTTCTGCTCTTTGTAGAACTCAGAGAAGTTATTGACAATAATTGGGATGGGAAGAGCAATCACCAGCACTCCAGCAATGCAGCACAGTCCTCCTACTATTTTACCTAAAAGTGTTTTGGGGTAGATGTCTCCATAGCCTACTGTTGTCATGGTGATTGTTGCCCACCAGAAAGAAGCTGGGATGCTCTTGAATTTTGTATCATCCTCATCCTTTTCTGCAAAAAACACTAGACTGGAAAAGATCATAATGCCCATGGCCAAAAACAAGATGAGTAATCCAAGCTCATTGTAACTCCTCCTCAGTGTAAATCCCAAGGACTGTAAACCCGTTGAGTGCCGGGCGAGCTTTAGAATCCGGAGTATCCTCATAATCCGAAATATTTGGACCACTCGTCGTACGTTTTGGAACTGAAGTACACTTTTGTTGGATTCTGTGAGGAAGATAGTGACATAGTACGGTAAGATAGCTAGCAAATCAATAGCATTCAGCGGGCCTTTGAAAAACTTCCATTTCTTAGGTGAGGATAGGAACCGCAAGAGGTATTCCATTGTAAACCATGCGATGCACACCGCTTCCACGTGGGCAAGTTGGGGATTATCTGTGGTCTGTCCAAATTCATCCACGCCTTGTAGTTCAGGAAGTGTGTTAAGGGACAAGGCAATTGTAGATAGTACAATAAACATGATGGAAATGATTGCCAAAATCTGGAAAGGAAAGAGAAAACAGTGAGTTCATCTCCGAATGTATTATGCTGTCTACCATTGCCATTAACACATGGCTGTATTTCCACTTCTACATTTCAAGACCAATTTTGCTCTCAGCGCGTGGAAGTCAGATAACTGATGCATCCTGAGGTAGTTTTGTTTTGGAAGCTGCTTTAGTTATGCCAGATTCATAAAGGAGATAAAGCATCTACTTCAGCTCCTGCGCCTTCATCTCTGTGTAGTCAAGGAATGTGTACCAAGCAGCTAGGATGCCAGGAGGGCTGTGAAGCAGTTCACAGCAGGAGCTTTTGATTAACTACTAATGAGGAACCCAACAAAGCCCATCTGGACAACAGGCTCTGAAATCTAAGCAAGAAGGAATGTGATTGTGAATGGAAGATTCAATCAGAGCGTTCAATCCTCCATTTAATGCATGGTTACATCTGTGATTTTGGGTGCCTATGGCTAATTACCGAGATGTGTGCACAATTCTGTTAGATAGAAGCGTACAAGTAATACACTCTTTTTTAATGACTCATCTCTAATCTGAAACTTGATGGTTGTGAAATACACAAAAACTTTATCAAGCTTTCTAAACCATTTTGAACTCTGAGCTACTCTGCATGCGGTTGACTGGCCATCCTAGTTCCTCACTGCAGCCGGGGGAAGGAGCAAACTCATCCCGGCAAACCAAACTGCACAACATGAGACAGCCAAGGTGGGGCAGGTCCAGCCACTGGGGACCTCATCCATTGCCAGAAACCAGCGCCTGGGCTACAGTGCAATGAGAGAAGAAGGGTCTGCAGTGAGCAGCCTCTCTAAAAAGCCACGTAAATCCGCTCGGGTCCAGGGCCACTGACTCTGTGCAGAGCTGGAAAGTGTGAAGTGCTGGATTAGTGCATCTGTAGCTTTCAGGTGGTGTAGGCAGGCTGTCCTTCCATACCTGTTTTATATATACGTTAATGCTGTACTTTCTAGTTTTCCCTAATTACATCTTCTTTTAAAATAAGTTCAGGGAGGTTTTAGAACTGACAGACAATTTGAGGAGTGTTTTTTTCTATCAGTGAATTCTTTCTTTAGTTAGTTAATTGGGTGGGATTTATCTAGTTTCTTAGGTTACTGCCAAAATACCGCAATGATTTCAAAACACATGTATATGTGACTCATGTTTTATGTATTCATTTCAGTGTAAGCTGGTCCCTTATGCTCGCTTTTCTCCTGCTTGATAGAAAAGCAGCATGAAATCAATTGCAACGTACGTGCGTGATGACTAGATACACAATATTAAGCAATGAATTGTAAAACATACACCGTTCTGCATCATGAATTGCAAATCTGACACAGTCTTCCTTTGCCAATATAACTAGATTTTAGACTTCCTCACAGTGACCTTTCTCAGCCAGCGTTGCGATTACCGCAATATCCACAGTTACCACCTGGAGCACTGGAGAAAGGAATTCTTGCAGGATTTCTCTTTAGCCAAGCCTGGCACAGATATTCTAACAGTCAGGAAATATCAGGCTTCTGAATGTTTAGCCCCACATGGACAGACACTACAGAGGAACAAGCCTTGCTGCTGCAGGAGAAACATGCAGACCCAGTACAGTTCAGAAACACCGCGGTCTTCTCGAGATAAGTGTCCAAAGCTGAAAGGCAGAAGTGCTCAACAAAGGCCGTAAGCTTTACTTGAATTAAATTCATATAGTAAGCTTAAGCTATGACTTTAGGAGAAAAGCCCATATACCTTCAAAAAATCCAAAACTAAGGCAAAGAGTTTCAATTCTGAAATTTTTATTTCAACAAGCATTTTGAAATCCACTCGCTGTTAAGAAAATCCCTTCCAAATCCATGTAATGAAACCATTTACCTTCTAACTCACTAAAATGTACTATATAACTTTGATTTGTACGTTACACTGCAGACCTAGTAATTTAATCTGAAGAATGAGATTTGACTAGAAACAAAAATTAACTCCATTAAACACTGGTTTCATTGTCTAAATTGGATTAGATGGAAGAAGTGAACACTGTAAATAGCCTCCTGTGCAATGCTCTAGTGCTGGGAATTTTAGAATAGCCTCGCTTGCAGTTGCTAAATTGTTGCCAGGAAAAATGCTGGGAGGATTCCTTTTCCTTTTTAAAGAGGTTGCATAAAATAATATTTGTGGCTCGCTGTGCTGTGCACCCTCATAGTGCCAGTGAACCCTTCGCCTCCTCCTTGCCACCTTCCTCTCCCATAAATTTGCTGCTGAGATATGAACAACCTCACAACAACTTGTGCAATGGGGCATTTGCCTTGTTGAGAGGCTTCGCAGGTCAGTGAGGCAAAGAAGCTGTGGGAAAGGCTTGGGGGGTGCAAAAAAGGGAGAAGAACCACGGGATGAAGAGAAACAGAGAGACACAGGGGAAAGTGCTTGAACTGATGGCTTCAAGCTCAGGAGAATAAAATGTAAGTATCTCATGGCGAGAAATGCAGATGCTAACTACTTCTGCACAGTTGTTTGTTTCAAAAGACCATTTTCTGATGACCAGGTAATGCCCCCAAGAAGCAGGGTGCCTGATTTGCTTTCCTAGAAGGCTCTTCTAGTGTTTTTGCTGTCATTTCTTTGTTTACAACCCAGCATTTCTGAAGGTGTTTGGGATGTTTTCAATGGCAATTTCAATTTTTTTTTCACTTGGTTTTATCTCTGCCCACTATACACAGAAGGGCTTATTTGTAGACTTAGGTGTACCCAGTGTGTTTTATCTCTTTCACTTTCGGTGTAAATATTAACACTCCATCTTTATTCAGTGGATGGCATCCAGCAGCAGTAATTGGTGTCAAAGCTTCTGTTTCCTTTGATATACCTTCCTGCTTTGAAGATCAAGACAATGCCAGATGAACATAAATTTGAAAACTAGGAGATCTGAGGGTAAAATTTGTTTTTGGTTTAGCAGATTTAGCCACAGAGCTAAGCAATAAAAAGAGAGAGACATTTATCATTTCTTCTGCAAGTTGCAGCAAGATGTCACCTGTGCTCCTAAGATACAGATTTTTCTCCCTATTGATCTACTGCAATCATACATCTTTGTGAATCTTGTCAGGCTAAGAAAAACTTCTAAATGTGAGGTTGACTGTTCTCAGGTATTCAAAGCACTTTTCATTTTGAGAGTACAAAAACCTGAGAGATGGAATATCTCCAGCGGGGATTAGAGGATCCTTCTACTTCTCTAAAGCATCTAAAGCATCCATCAGCATGTCCTGGTAGCATCCACCATCCAACAAGAGACACCCAAGGAGCAGCTGTCTATGGAAAACTGGATCCAGCTGCTGTTGTCAGGCATTAACACTGCATCCAGTGGCACAGGGCTCTATGCCAATGGATTTACAGTCTGGGATTTCAGATTCTAGAAACCACCATCCGTCTGTCTGGTAAGGTTTTCTATCTTAGCAGCTTTTGTATTTTCATATTGTCAGTAGTAAGAGACAGAAAGCTGAAGGGAAGACATTTATACCACTGAGAATGCCTCTAGCCATGCTCTGTGTGGCAGGCAACTTTTTCATTTGATTCCTGGCCTTTCCTCTGTCCTTTCTTCTTCCACTTGCTCATTTTAACAAGAATGGGACAAATCTGGACTTGAGCAGGAACGATCCCTGTGCAGAGAACGAGGCTCTGGCTGCTTAGGCAAGCGGTCACCAGGAAAAAGCGCCTGTTGTCCCTGCTCCAGAGTGCTGACCCAGAGCCTGGCTGCCGCATCAGCTGCTGCTTGCAATGGAAGCAAGAATGGGCCAGGGGCCTCCTCCTGTAGCACTAGTTTCCATGATTCCTTGAAAACCATGCAGCACAGCCTTGTGCTGGTGAAAACTTTTGGGATGGCAACCGAAGAGCTGAGGCTGAACAGGCTTAAGCACAGAAAAGTCCCTTGAGTGCCAGCTCAGACTTGCAGAAGGAACCAGGAGGGGAAAGTTAAGTATTAGGGGCCGGTTAAGAGTTTGTGAGTGCTGCTGAAATGTGCATATTCCTCCTTATAGAGCTAGCTGTACCCCCTCCTATATCTTGCTGATGGCTTATCTGGCATATGCTGAGCTGTTATGGGAGCTAGGGAAGGTACCTCCAGTATCCCTGCAGGCACATCCAAAGCTTCTGACTTGTCTGCCCCATGTCTGCAGTAGGTCCTATAAAACATGTAGCTAAAACCACGAAAAAGCTTGCAGCCTAAAATTTGGAGGCATAGGAAAAAGATTTGGAGGCACAAAAGTCTGAAAGAACTGGCCTGAGGACAGGCTACATTGGTGGCAGAGGCAGGTGAGAGAATCCATGTACTCCTGGTGCCACCTCCATGAGCGCTGCTCTCCAGCATCCTCACACGGGCTCCATTGGAGCTAACGCCAGGAGCCCTGACAGCCCAGGTCTTACTGGGCAAGTATCCACAACAGAACATCACAGACACGCCTTAAGCAGCTCATGAAGCTGGCAGGGTTTAAGACTAGTTTTTCCCCGCACAACTTTCAGACAATTTCCGCAGCAGATTGCCAGAGAGAAGCTGTGTAGCTTCCTCTTTGCTTCTGTATTTACTCTTACATTTCACCTGTAGCAACATACTATAAATTGTGAAATACCCCATCAGGTACTTTTCTAGGTGACTTGCAGAGGGTGTTGGACGGGCTCCTAATGACAGCACTGGCTCGTAGTGCAAGTCTCGGTGTGTATGGGCAGTATTCCAGAGAAAAAAATCTCCACTAAACTGACTGTTTCAGAAAGATTTTTGTTGAGTGAATCTCTGGATTGCTCTTATGGCTCCTCTGTGAAAGCTAAATAACCCAATGACAGGCAGGGCAAGGTTTTGAATGAATTTAAAGCAGTTGCCCCAAAGTGATTAGCATGATTGTACATACATGCTGGTTATTACACATGCAAATGAGACAAGCAAGCTGATTATGTGAGTAAGTGTAACCAGTTTGTGTGCAACTGCTGCTTCCTGAGGCAGGATGGATGTGCCATGCTTGCAAGCCGCTAATCCCCATCTCCTCCAGCATCTCCCCAAAAACTGGGCAGGTAAACCTGTCAGGAGATACTCGCCTGCTCTGCACCTGGTGCTTGCTGGGTGAGAGTGGCCCCAGAGACTCACCCTTTGTGTTGGCAAGGTCACTGATATTTATCACTTGATTATCTGCTCTTTGGACTGCTAAAGACCATAACTAAGGTCAAGGCATAAGACCAGAGACTTTCAAGGCCATTAAAATTAGTGAGAATTGGCTGTCCCAATCCTATAGATGGCTCTAAAATCTCAGTGTGTAAGCACTCTGAGATCTATCTGCTCATGGCAACATGCCCTACACTTTTTTTGTCTTCATACTCAGTAATGAAGCTGATATAGCAAGGAGAAGGGGTGGTGTGTGGGAGAGAGTAGGAGGGTGTTTGAATATAGATTCAATATTCTTGGAAATACGATGAGGAAATTGTTATGTAATCAAGAAGTTCAATAATGGTTTTGTCTAATGCGCTTTTTTAGCTCCATCAAGGCCTGCAGAATAAACTTGGCATCAGGAACAGGTTTCATTCATATGCTCCATTTACTAAGGGATTTTTCCTGCAGCCCCCTTACTTCCCCAAGCAAACAATCTACTTTTGAGTCAGGCTGTCCAGCTCCAACCTGCCATGCCTATGCCAGCCTCTGTCTCCCCAGGCTCTGAGAAACAGAGCGCAGGGTGTATTTTGAGTGATATCCAACATGCTGCAGAGTGCACAAACAGATGGAGAGTTCCTTAATCTTCCCCCTGCTTCATTCTGCATGGGAATAACGTCTCCTGCTCATGGCAGCTATACATGCCTATGGTATTTATTGTCAGGGGCTTGTTCTAGGAAATAGTTCTTCACTAGAAAATGCCTATCTATTCATTAACTGGAAGAGCTCACAGAAAATGCTCACTTCTGATGTCATGATTCTGACCACTGGACTTGCAGGACATTTTTTCTAGAAAATGCTGATGCCATAACGAAAAGTAACATTTGCTTCTTGAATCATGGCAAGAAGTTGAGGTCAAACTTGGGGATAGAGTTGCAAGGGAAATGCAGAGAACCTTTATTTTGCTTTTTCATGTGGAAGGATGTTAAGATGCAAAATCAACATTCTTTGTTGAATCTCCAAAACCCTTAAGGCCCACTGATTCCTGTGGAGTATAAACCATGCTGAAGAGCTTTCCCTGGTGTAGCGCCTTACATGCCTCTTCTGCATCCTGCCCCAAGCGGGTCCTTGAGACCCATTTGCCCCAGGAGATCTGAGCTCTGGAGGGGTAGGACCCTGCACACACCAGCTCACTCACATCCCTATGGTGTCCCCAGTGACTGTGTCCACAGTCTATGAGAAAGGAAACTATGCTCTTCTGTAAGCATCACTGCATAGTATAAAAACCATAAAACCAAAATCAAGGTTAAACCATTCATATTTTGCTTTGGAAATACATGAGATCTTAATTGTAACATTGCCTGGAAAAGTCCAGATTGAATAATGGTTAATTACCTAATTTCGGTTACACTTGTAATGATTTTACCTGTTGAGGGGGTTAGTCTGGTTTAAAAGGGGATACAATACTTCTGCTGATTATATGCCAGTGCTTCGTTTGCCTACAGGCACCCAGAGAGCTGCAGCTACAACTGCTGCTGACTAAGCTAAAGTGGGCAGAAAAGTAGCCTTCAGGCATGGCTGCCTGCAAATTCCTTAATGCTGTTAAGAACATGTTTAGTTGTCAGAGAGCTATCAAGCCCCATTAAATGATAAATGGTGTCAGTCTTCCTTCTGAGCAAAGCCCAGATGCAAATGGTGTGCTGGAGAAGAAAATGATAAATGAATGAAAATACTGAAAAGGCAAACTTCAAAGGCATATGCTGCCTTCAGACATCTGTGCAGTGATAGTGCTCAAGAGAGGATGAGAGGGGAGCATCTGTCCTATTTCTGCTGCTGTTAGCCTGGGGAAAATCAAAAAAGAAAACAAACGCACGGCACATGGAAACTGAAGTTTCCCATTTTTTTTCTCCTGGCCTTGCCTTCTGCCCAGAAAGACTGCAACCCCAGCAAGCAGCACTGCTGCAAGAGACTCAGCCCCAGCAGCACCAGACAGACCCAAACTGCGTGTCCTCCCTGCACGTCCATGCAGATGAACCTTACTGCCATGCTCAAGCCACAGCAGCGTGCTCTGCTCAGGCCTTGCGTGTCAGAAGGCGACACATGCTTCCAAGGAGGGCTCCAACCGTGCCAGTACCTGCTGTCCCCAGCTCCCCGCCAGCCGGAGCAGGGGGTCTCCCTCCCCAGCCCTCCTGCCACCATCCTTCCCAGCCCTCTGGCCTGACCCACTATGCTTTCAGCTTGCTCACACCTTCCCACCCTCTGTGCCATGCAAAACGCTGGTCTTGCAGCACAGAAGGTGGAATGGCAGTGCGGTATTGCACAGCCTGGGCTTTCCCTGGAAGACAACTAAGGACACAGACACCCCCCCACCCTCACCACTCCCACACACACACACACACACACACACCCCCATGCACAGAACATCCCAGCAGCTCTTCAACCCTTTGCACTGCAGCACATCATTAGCTGTTACCAGGGTCAGGCTCCAGACCACCTGCCCAGGCAAAGCCTTCCCTCCAGCTTGGTGCTTCGCTTTCAGGTATCTCTCCCACTCCTGCTATATATATTGCATTCAAGTAGATGATGGTTTGGATTCAGAAAAATAGAAAATAATTACAGAAAAGAGTGCTGTAACCCTCAGCACTGGTAAACGCCTGGGAACATCTCTTCAAGATGCTTTTGTGATTTTACTCTGCAACAGGGACAGAATATGTTCATGATCAACTCCCACTGTCCCAAACAGGCTGCTCAGCCTCAGACACTATTTACAGGGGATGCTGTGCTTAAAGTGTTGGTGTTTGCTGGAGTAGTTGTGGAAGGGGTTTTTTTAATGGTTAAATTCAATCAGGAATGTGCCAAGATAGCATGAAATCAACTAAATGTAATTAAGTAAAAACTATTAGCTTGATTGCTAAACCAGTCTTCCTCTCATAACTATGCATGAGAATAACTGATATTAATTCTTTTCAAATCTGAGCCACATTAGTCCTGCATATTATAGTGTGGAATTTTTTGGAAGAGTAAAGCAGTTCCACTGCCACTTTCTCACCAAAAGGTATAATTAATGTTGCTGCAGGGAGATTTACCTAGTCATTGATACCATACTGGGTTGCCACATAGAGAGGAAATTAGAACAGAGCTGAAGTGACGTTTTGTCTGCAAAAATGGTGACCTGTTTAATATTTCTCCCAGAAATGTGTTAGGAGAAGTGGCAAATCCGGTTACCAGCACCAGCCACACGAATGACATTACAAAGAGGCAGGGGAGCCTGCAGGAACAGCAAATCCCTATAGATAGGAAGGCAGAGGCAATATCTTCTACCTGTTTAATATGTTTGATGCTAGCATGGCCCTGATACCCAAGCACCTGAGCATTTCAGGAGGCTGTTCCGAAGGGCTGGCTTTAAATTACTGGGGCTGCTGCACCTGGGCTCCTGCTGCCGGTCATGGGAGATGTCTCCATGGGGTTTTAGAGGTGGTTTTTTTCCATTCATGCTTGGAACAAGGGCACAAAATTCAGGCTGAAGCATTTCTACTGCCTCACAGGCTGGGGGAGATAGACTTCTTTAGGGAAACAAATCCTCCTGTACCTTGGGTACAGCCTTCGCCTGGGCTGCACCGCCCCAGACTTTGCCCATACACTGTAAGGGGGGCTTTGGTGGCAAAGCTTGCACTGATGAGGAGGCCTTGGGCTCACACAGGGCATTACAGCTATTACTTGTCTCTTCCTTGCAAGTAGCCTGCAAGGAAATTGAGTACTAGCACCCCTCTTTTTGCAAAAGAGACATAGAAAACCTATAGGGAGCAGGAAACATCTCTGCAGGATCCCTCCAGTCTCTCAGCACCTTCTTAATTCTTAGTCCTTTATTCTGCTAAAACCTCTTTATTTCCTGATCAGCTTCTCTGCTTTCCATCATGCCCACTCTCACCTTCGTACTTGGCAGGCAGACCCTCAATCAGACTGAAGGGCTTTGGTGCAGGGACGTGGCCACACATGGCCCAGCCTTCCCAAAAGCGGCTTCCCAAGGTTTTGCTCTAATACAGCAGAGCACGGAGCCCTTGGTGAGGGCTTTGGCACAACATGAATCAAGTGTTTTAATCTCAAACGTGGATGGTTCCTCCCTTTGTAAGCGCTGGATTAGATATCACATATTTAATAAAAAGCAACAACTGTATACAAACTGTGTAGAAAAGCAGCTAAAAGCTAATCCTTGGCAATTAATCACTCAGTACGAGGCAAGTGGTAAGCAGAGACAGTGGATAGCGAATCTGTTTGAACACAAAAATAAAGGCAGCTGTACATCAGAATTTCAACAAGAGAATTTCATCTCAGCTCAGTAAGACAAATTTGATGCATTCTAGCTATAAATATAGAGGACGAAACTGAAGTGTGGAGATGCGCACTTGGTTCTTTATTGGGATTTGGTTGGGTTTTTTTGGTTGTGTTTTTTTGCTTTTTTTTTTTTTTTTTAAACTGAGCTCAGAAAAAGCTCAAACTCTTTGAAGTGTTGGCTGGCAATCTGGGAACGCTCACTTGGGTACTTACTGACTTCTGGACATTGACACAACAATAAACCTTTCCAAACCACAAGAAATAAAAGCCTACCTCAGATAGCCCTTGGCTTTCTGATAGCTTTGAAACCTCTTCTGATAGCCTTTCCTATGTTGCTGCCTCCCAGCAGGCTCCCAACAGACACTGCCCGGGCTGGCCAGCAACGGGACAGGCATCACACAGCATCACACAGCGCAGTCGCTTCCCTCTCCCATCCTCTCCTTGACCCAGACCCCTGAGATCACCCCGCTGCTGTCACCCTCCCTGGGTGGTCACAAACAGCAGAGACTCATTTATGCTACTGTGGTACCTGAGAAGTCCTTTTACAACAGGAACTTACCTTTTCTTTACTACACCTTTTGCAGTGGTCAGGGGACTACAGAAAATCAGAGCTGAACAAAAAGAAATTAAAAAAAGCGTGGGGAGGAAGAGAAAAAAAAAGGAGAAAAAGAAAAATAAAGCCACTTTGTTTTGATAGGGAGCAGAGCTGAGGTTTGTACTGTTTCTTGGGTTTTTTTGGTTGTTTGGCTTTTTTAGTGGCTGTTTTACTGATATTTTGCCCTTTACCCTAATAAATGTCACCTGAAACTGGAAAATGCAGGTGTGCTTCCTTTCAATGAATGGTTTTTGAAGAGAGGGAGAGGAGTAGACAAGGTTCCCTGTAAATGGCAGCCGAACGGTACCAGGTGGCATATCATATTTTAATCCATGTGCAGAATAGCAAAGCCAGTCCAGAAAATTAAAGGGAATGATACACTTCCCTGGTTTTAGCGCGTTTTTCAGTTGCCTGGTTTTTTTTTTTTTATTTGGGGTTTCTGTGTTAATATAGGATGATACCATGGTATATACTGGCTGGCAGAAATTAATCTTGTCACGAATGTACTTCTTTGAAAGGCTGAGCCTTCCTGAGCTCTTAATTTGAGCTGATTTGACTGCCTCATTATCATAGCAGCAGATTTTAGAATAGCAAAGTTGAACCTTACTTGAACTTGCTGGCTACATTAGCACTGTTTTTCTCTCTCCTCCCCACCTCCATCCATGAATAATAATAGCCAGAATCACTTTTTTTTTTTTTTTTTAATCCTACCGAGGCCTCCTAGTAACTGTTTGCTAAACAAACACACGCTAACATGGCGTGTTGGGGGAGAAGCATATTAAAGAGCCTGAGTTTTGTTTGCCAAAGATAGAACTTGTCATTCCAGGGAAACGTGCGGTTTTGACGTCCTGGGAAACTCGGGATTTTCTGTCAGGCACGCGGTCCCGTTATCTCGCACACTGAACAGACTGCAAGCACGACAGCTTCAGCGTTTGCGAAACACATACTAAGTGTGGATGGGGGCCAGGTCACTTGGTTTTTGCGGTTTTGTTCTGAAATGTCATTGCGGTTCAGCCGCCCAGCCCTCGCCTGGCCCCGCCGTTTTGCCCCTTGAAGCCTCTTTCAGCTTTCTCCCTCTGCCGGACTTGCCCTGCTGTGGCTCCCGAGCTCCAGCCGTGTCTGGGCGTTTCAGCCAGCAGAAAATAACCTGTCCCTCTAAACACACACATCTAAATCCTGAGTGCCACCGTCCTCGCGGCAGAGGTGCCCATCCCTTCCATCTGCAATAACTTTCTTCGGAAAGAGAGAGCGGGTCCGCAGAGGCCGTGCCCCGGGGCGACACCGCGCAATCCAGTGCAAGGTCAGACAAAAGCCACCCTGTGGGTTCCTTTAGCCGCTGGATAAAGCTCTGTCTCCCATCGGGTTGCATTATCCCTAACGAGCTCTGGCAGATGCTTCAGCTCTCTGCTCTTCCATCAAGACAAACTGGTAAGACCCACCTTCCCAAGGGCAGCACTTCACCTTTTCCATGCATGCTTGCGTGCCCACGGGGAAGCCCGGCTATGAACTGGGTCCAGAACAAGGCACATAAATTGCTCACGGTCCTGCAAAATGCTGGTTGCTGAACTGGGGGATTTACCCCAAAGCTTCCCTGCTGGAATAGGCGATCCTGGGTTCTTCTGGAATGGGCACCTATTTGTAAATACATTTGGCCTCACCATGAGTACAACACCAAATGCCAAAACTCCCCAATGGAGCGAGATTAGCAAAAGATCCCAGCTCCTCTCTAGGTATTAAAATATGGCTTTTTAATGCGTGCAATACCCAGCATCTCTCATCGACAACACTTGTGGCAATTATCTGCTGCCTGGTGCAAGCTGGTCTGGTGAGAAGTCACCCAGCACATTTGGAAACGAGACACAGAGGAAGCCTGGCACGGAGAGAAACCCGCTGCTAGGTGGGAAAACCAAATCCAGTCTAAACTGGGAGTCGTTTAAAGAAGGCAAAACACTAACGGGGAAAAAAACCCTCAGCGTAGCAGGGAAATAAGTTTATAGGAATTACTAAGGAATCTAGGAATAACCTTTCAATGGTTGAAATCTGGCACGGATGTGAATGAGAGTCCTCAGCAGCTGAGGGCTCTCTGTGCGCTACGTGGAATGAGCTGGCAATTCCCAAGGCAGTCCCGAAAGGCCAGGCTCATCAAAGGAGCTAATCCTGGCTTGTTGTTTTCCTTTATTTCTTAGAGAGGAAAAAGCATCCTAAGGGTAGTGATACTGGAGCTGTGTGTCCCAATTAACCTGCTGCAGGTAGGGTCAGTCTGCTTTCTCCTGCATCCCCTTCAGAGGGCACAAAGTGTGTCTGTTCCCATGGCCACTCTCCCCTGGGAAAGAAAGAGGGGAAGGAAAAAAGGTGCCGCTCTATTTATGTGATAGTCCTGCTTTATGGTGCTGCCCTTCCTGCAGCCTGGCTGAATGAGCTGTCTTTTTATTTTTTTTCCTCTCATTTCTCTGTCAATTGATTGCTCACTGCCAGAGGGTATTGCTGGCTTCAAAAGCTTCGTTTTCTGGTTCCTGATCTGCTCATCTTCTCGTGGCTCATTGCTGCTGCTGGAGGTCAGATCCAAGTCCCAGAGTCATTAGGCCATTTTGGGTTTGACCTTGAGAGCTTCCCTTGCTTACCCATCACACGAAAAGCCCCTTTGATCATTTCAGACACACAATTTTTAAAGAAAACTCCAATGGCAGGAGATGATTATTTCACTGGTAGGTAGAAATAAGCTGGAACCAAGATGTCCCCAGCTAGGGTTAAAGAACCCCAGTGTCTGGGGGTGTTCCTGCTCACTGCTGAGCTAGGGGGCTGCAGCAGCACCCCTGCACACACCAAAAACTTGCTTCAACTCTATAAACCAACAGCAATTGTTCTCTGGTGCCAACTGTTGCTGTGGATGGATTCATGGGTTGCAAGATGTTTATAGTCTGCATGAAAACTATAGCCTGTTCCTGAAGGTTTTCCACCTGGACTGGAAATTCCCAAATTGTAACTTCCAGTTAGTGGCTACTGAAAGCACAAGCTGAAAAGAAGAAGTGGTGAATCCTAATCCTGAGCTTCTGTGCTCTGCTGCTCAACTCCACCCTGTCCAGCTGGGTAACTACGGAGAAGAAGGTGCAGTGGTAAAAATGCCTTACAGAGAACAATTATTTTCTTAATTTAACACCTTATGCATTGCTCCCTGCAATATTGCAGAGGATTAGCTTGTTCTCTGCAGAGTTTTGCTAGCAAGGTCTCATGAGATTCAAATCTTTGACGTGAGATTTCTGCTACCTTCTGGGCAGGAATGTCTTTGTCAGGTTATCGAGCAGACAGTGGACTTGTTTAGGGAATGGTTACTTAGAGCATAAGATCAGCAGGGCAAGGAGCAGACGCTTTCCCTGGGCAGGCAGGGAGCCAGGCACAAGCTCTCCTTCCTTCTGGGGTGAGCAGACTGGACATGGAGCTGCTACTGCTGCGGCTAAGCTTGACTGAAGATGTGTGGCTTGGGGCTGTCTATGCGTTAACTCATTTCCTCTAAGGCTTTGTACCTTTGCAGAAGGAATAAATAATGTTCCGTTCTGGATGGTCTCATCTTGTTTTGCTGCAAATGTGCCAGCGCAGGCTCCCAGCCAGAGGCTGTTAACAGGAGCCCCAGACAAGCCAGGCTTGTGCTGACTGTATCTGTGGCCCCATGGAAGACACAGGTGAGATGCACGCTCTGTGGACAGCTGGACTTAAACATTGACTTAGCCAGTTTAGGACCAGAGATCACAGGTGTCAACTCAGGAAAAGCACCGAGAAGGATCTAAGGCAAGGAGAGAGGCTGTTCACCTGTGGGACACAGCTGGGGACAGCCCACGTGAGGTGGTGTTCTCAGGAAGGGCTGACTTCTTCAGGATCGTTCTCATTTATGAACTTTTCCTGCTTCTGAAACTCTCTGAACATTCGATTTAAGGCAAAAAGAATAATAGTTCAGGGTTAAAGAGGTCAAAAGGAAAAGCTTTGATAAAATAATTAAAATTTAAGATGAAAATATAACAGAAACATGAAAATAATGAAAAAGTAGCTTTGTTTCACACCCTTCTATAGCACAGGCAGCTTCTGTGTGTATTGCAGTGTTCGTGTGGTGAGTCCTCAGTCACCATCTGTTTATCTTGATGTACAGAGACGTGTCTGGAGGAGAGATGCAGTGACAGGATCCTGCTCCTGACCCGGCTGAGGTCAGCAGCAGAAATCCCTTGCTTCAGTAGGGCACTGTTTCACCAAGGGTCTTTCCTTCCCGTGTTATTTGCCAAAATACAATTCAGGGTGGAGGGATGAAGTCTTTTTCTTAACAAAAAGGATGCAAACACCGGGTCTGGCACTCGGCATGCTGGCAGGGTGGTCACTGCCTGCCCAGCCATGCCCCGCTGCCCGGCTCTTGCCACCAGCCCCATGAAGGGAGGCTTGAAAACTTCCCATTTCAATCCTGGCTTTGGGAAAACTGGATACCAAATCAGACAAAAATGGGGTGTTCTGGCTGAAACACTGCTCTTGGAAATATGAATAGTTACTCAGGCTTATTAAAGCTGCATGTAAGAGATGACAGTATTGGAAACCAAATAAAAAATCACGAATACTTTGTCAGCAGGGCAGGACGGGAAGGGATGGTTCCTATTTAAAGGTGTCTTAATCAAATGCAGCCCCTTCTACACCTCTAGATTATGCTCCAAAATGCAGTTAAACCGCTAAGCTAACAACGATCGCAGTTACCGAAGGGAGAGATAATGAAGATACAAAGCAAGAAAATTAGCCAGCAATGCCATGCTCCTGGTTTATTTCACTGCTCCACGGGGAAGCACTGAAATGCTGACAGTTTACCTTTCAAACCTATCAAATCAAGCAACTCTTGAAAATTGCTAAAATATTATTAACACAAACAGCAACATAGCAGCAGGGTTGCTTTGTCAAAGTGACAGCAAAGGCCACGTCTCCCCACGCTGCCAGCAGTAGTGTCTGACAGCCACACCAGGAGGGATTTGCTCCATGCACACCTGGATGCAGGATGCGGGACCCTCCGTTCCTGCACTGTTGCACTTCTGTGGGTGGGAGATGCTCAGCCTTGCTCATACACTGAGTGTGCTACTATTGCAGCCTGAGAACTCACTTAAAGAGAGGATTTTCAAAGGCTGTAACGTGTGAAGTAATGGACCTCTGCCTCTCAGCTCCATCTTTTGCAAAACCTCCTCTCTGCACCAAAAAATAATTCCCAAAGAAGTGAGCTTGAAATTAGTGTGGGACCATGCTCAGCCCCTATGAAAGGCAGCCTGGAAGGAGGGGTCTGCCTGGAAGGAGGAATCAGGAGTGCCTTTTGCAGGGCTCACCCGTCTCTTCCAAGACTTCTCCCTCCAGGTTTGCATGCTCAGAGGAATCAAGGTCGGACCCTGTATCCCCCTCCAAAGTTGCTGTTTGCCAAAACTAATTGCAGCCGATCTCCCTCTATGCGAAGACGGCAGAAAACATAGAAGAAATGGGAAATTTGGAAGGAACTATACAGTTAGTCAAAGAAAAATGTCAAGTGTTATTGTTAAAGAAAATTCTGTTGAAGAAAACAGTAACAATCACCAGCTCTCTGCATTTGCAGCTCGGTGTCTGCTGCTTTGAAATCAGGCTCTAGTTGATGTTATTTTGAGGTATTCAAGCCAGACTCTTGCTGTCACCATCTCAACGTTCTTGGCTTTGTTGCTGTTTCTCTGTTTTATTATTCTGAAGAAAATAAGTCTATTAGTGTTCTTTTTTTGGCAGAGGAACGGCTGCGTGAGCACCAAGTGGACGGACTCCAGGTGGCACAGTGGCTCAATGCATGAGTCCTTCCTGCTACAGTCAGGCACAATGTCACGGGATTTCCCTCCTGTGGCACAGGGGTTTTATGGGCTCTCAGGGTGTATCCCTGCAGCATTAAGCACCTGAGATGTGCTCCAGTCCTGTGGCCAAATCCTGCCAAATGGCTTGTGCAGCCTGGATGTGATGCTGGGGGCCAGGGAAAGGGATGCACATGAGCTGGCACCTGTGTGCACATCCCACCTGGCCCTGGTCTACCCCATCCCTGCCATCACGAGGGTCTGTGCCACTAGACCTGAACTTCACGGGAAAAAAACCCAATCCTCGTTATACTGCCAAAGTTAAAATTCTCTGTAAGGGTCACTGTGTGCATGTGCACAGTGCTAGTGAGCCTTTGCCTGCCTCCAGACACACAGGGCACTGCTGCTCCCCGTGCACAGGAGTGCTGGGTGTAAATAGATGCCAGCAGCAGAGGTGACTCTCCCGAGCACAGGCTATGAACCAACCTGTCTTCAACAAGCTGTTCTTAAGATTACCTGGTAATAGCCCGACAGAGAGCCAGGCAGATCTCCTCCCTCCCAATCACTTTCTTTTAAGAGTTTATTAGATGCCTGCTGTTGTAGTAAAGACTGGTGCTGTTACAGGCTCTTGTCTCCGAGCGCTCCTTAATTGTCCCCTGAAAACCCCACCACCCCTCAGTACCCAGGCAATTTACCAGCCAAACGTTGATGCCTGTATTTAAAAGGGTGACCCTAGTTTGAGAAAGCATTTTTTGGGGGGCAATCTGTAATTTGAAACGGTTTAAACATATTTTTAAGTAACCTTGTAAAATAACCTGCTGCCAAGCAAGAGCTTTGGGTTAAATTATACCCCCAAGAAAATCACAGCATGGAAAGGCGGCTGCTGGAAGTTGACAGAGTGTTAATTATGGCAGCCCCAGTGGGCGATACAGCAGCGGTACAATCAAGCCTTGGAAAACCTGTGCTTTAAGGCCGCCGGTTAATCCTGCGTGCCTTGCGCATGTCCTGCTTTGGAGCTGTGCCGCTGGCGCCAGTCATGAGCCCTGAACGACGTTTTCAAGGGAAACAGCTTCAGAATAGCCAAGCGCATCCGTCCGCTTGCTGGGGGAGGTTTCTGGGTTTTTTCTTCTCCTAGTTCAGGCTGCTCCAAAAAATAAACACAGAAACTGCTCTGCACAGTGTTTCTTGACACGAAGCCACCGCTCTGCTGTGTTGCTTTGCGACAGCGGCATCATAAAATATACGTTCCTTGTGCTGCTCTGTTCTGACATCCCCAGCTTGCGACTTAAAAGTCAACATATTCCCCCTCCTCAGTCCTCTCCCACATCATCTCCTACAGAGCCAGAAGTATAAAAACACTAAGCCCTGTTGCTAATGGCCTAAGCAAATGATTTAATCATAGTGATGTAAAAGGAGTGAGGAGCCTGTAGGATGGAAAAAATGCTGGATAGACAGTAAGACTAATGAGGTAATGTGTAAACCCAGGCATTTTCTAATAGACGGGACGTGGCAGAGCTGACATGTATATTCAAAGGGACATAAAAACATAGACAAAATGATAGCCGGGGTTGGCCATAGCTTGATTTACGCAGTGGAAACATTTTCCTCTAAAGGCGAAGGGGAGAAGCGTAGAAGGCACCATGCTTGGTGGTACAGTCACAGCATCGTGACTGGAGATGCAAAACACCTGTACCCAAGCACACCCAGCCTCTGCGGCTGCAGTGCGAGGCTGTCTCATGAGCACTCATGCAGTAAGTTTCCCAGGGCTCTGCGAGATGAGCCAACATCACTGTCCCCACAAGGAAAGGGGAGCCCAGACAATCTGTTAGACATAATCTGTTAGACATAGTGTGAGAGCGCGAGAGCCATCACCGAAGCAGCAGGCTGGTGCACAGGAGCCAGCCTGCATTGCTCATGCTGGCCACTACTTGCAAGGTAGCTCCGAAAGCAAACTCAGCTGCTCTGCAAACTGAAGCCCACCCCGTGCTGTCTGTGCAAAGCAGAGGGTGCCCCAGTTCACACCTCTGGCTGCCACAGGGTAACACCCTTGTGCAGGCAAGCTGTCTGTTCACACCATGGTGGAGTTTGGGTAGCGCGAAGAAGCAAGCGCTCGGCAATGCTTATGGGCATGGTGGTACCACACCAGTCCCAAGGTTGGGATGAGACATCTGCTTCCCGAGCCAGGTTGGGCGCTGCTCGGCGAGAGAGCCAAGTGACACAGCTCCTGGGACTGCCAAACATATGGTGTGCTCCACGCGTGAGCTCTGTACATGCTTCTTAAAAACACCAGCTGCTCAAGGTGAGAGCAGGAGGACTGGGGAGGAGAGGACAGCTCAGGGACATGAGCACTTGTGCCCAGTTTTGCTATGGGATGGCTAATGAGGAAAGTCTGTGGTTTTGCCTGCCTGTTTTTACTGGAGAAGCCTCTTGGAAATTCCTGGTGGTACATGCAGAAAACCACGAAGCAAAAAATCTGAGTCATCTGTTTCAAACTGTCATAGCAGCTTCCCCTGTCAATCTGCATGACCCACTCAATTCTCATGCATTTTCTCCATTTTGGGGGAGCTGTGAAAAATAAATAAAATCGTTCCAGCTGATTGGTTATAACATGCTCAAACTGCAGTTATTTGGCCAAATTCTCCTATGGCTGTACCACAACTTGAGGTTTATATAACCCAGGCAATAACACCAGACACAAATCAGAGAATTTGGTCTGACTGCATTGCTGCTGTGCCCTGGACAGATTTACCACAGTTCAGTGTTCTGCAAGTAGCTTAGCCAGGGCTAAAAAAAAAAAGGAATTTAGTTATTAATGTCATTTTCCATTGAGATAGTGTGTGAAATCAATCTATCATGCTAAATCTACAAGTTCCAAACTGTATACATAAGGTATATTAAGGGATTTGGAAAGATTAAGAATAGCTCCTAAGCGTCTGTGTGTGTATAAGCACTGATTGTTTTATCTATGAATTACCTGCTGCTGTGCAGAAAAGGCAAAGATAAGGGAACCGGCCTGAATCGGCCTTGTTGGGAACAGCATTAGTGGGATTATTTGCTCGCAGCTGAGCTCTGCTTCTGCTTCTCAGGGTGATGTGACAGTATCGCAGAGGGGTGCTGCTCTCCAGAGCCAGGGGAGCCAGACAGCTACCTGCCACCCCTAAACCAGCTGGCATCTCTCCTTACTGTGCCTCTCAGGCCAGCGCTCACGGGATATGCCGGGGCCGTGACACATTAAAAAATGCATTAAAACCCCACAGCGTTACAATGCAGGAGTGGCTGGGGCCAGTAGGAAGAGACCTCTTGCTTCCAGCGGGAGCCAAGGGTGCCTGCTGGCACCTCGCCTTCAGCATGGCGCTGCAGGGGTGTTTCGATACCCTCTGTGTGCACCAGCTCCATGGGCATGGCAGCTCCAAAGCAGGATGGGTGGCTGGGCTGTGACATGGGGCTGCAGAGCCACAGGAGGGTCTTGGTGTGCAAAGCCCACCCTGCACGTGTGCCACGGCTCGGCCAGCTGCCAGCCTGCACTGCTGAGCGGGCGGGTTTCCCAGGTGGCAGCTCTTTTAAGAGCAATTGGGACAGCCTGAGGACTGGGCACTTTTAAAATTCCATCTTGTTTTCAGTGCAGCTTGCTGCTCTATGTGCATGGATAACTACCGGGGGGGTTGTAGCTGTTCCTGGTTAGTGACAAAGCGTCAGGCTCAGCCTGGCCCCGCTCCCAGAGGACCAGCAGGACTCTGGCTCTCATAGGCAGTAGCCCAGGAGTCTTGTCTCTGCTCCTAATAAGACATGCTGATGAATTAGCCATTCAACACGAACACCATCCTGATCTCGCCTTGTGGTTTGCTGGATCTCATCATTCCCGGAGGAAGGCAGACACCCGCCTCCCACAGCCACCGGGCAGCTGTGCTTACTGGTTCTATGTGAGCCTGGGCAGGCGAGATTCACCCGGGCTTACACAGCTGGAGGCACCTGGACTTCAGCTCCAGGATTAGTATCAGGGGAAGCACTTATAAGGGAAGACCGTTCCACAGGATAGCAAATACATGACTTGCGCCGTTAGTGGCAAACCTCAGTGCCCCTGGCACGGTGAGACATGTGCTATCCCACAGCGGTTACCTGGGCTGGTTCTGGCAAACCTGCGTAAGGAAGGATACCTTTCCCCAAATGCTCATAGCGTGCGTAACTGTGCAGTTTATAAAAAGCATCCTCTGAAAAGATTTTCCTACTGGGTAAAGGCCCATTATGAGGACTTCCTGGCTTATGTGGCTGTATATAGCAGCAGTAATCCTATTATGCTTATCCTAAACTGTCCTCCACCGAACAGTGAAATGAACTTTACAGAATGCTAGAAGCTTAATTAAGCCTCCAAGCCTGCTGCGAGCAGCACAATTCTGCCTCTGCAGCCACATGGTCATGTTATCACAGAAAACACAAACAGCACACCTGTACCACAGCCCCCTCAAAGGCTGCCTCCCTGTCTTCATTCTGATTGTTCTCCACAAATTCAAAGCAAGTTCTTTGTAGGAAGAGTTGTCCTGCTAATCCTTTATGACCGAGAGCCCAAATCCACAACCACATGCATATGGCAATAACTGCTCTTGCGAACAGCTCTGTTCCGGCTGAAGACTAGTTGCTCATGCATGTCAGTATTTTCATTGCACGGCTGTGAGGATAAATAAAATTGGTAATGACCAGCCAGGCCCTGAGCCTGGCCTTTCTGGAGGGGCTTTGCAAGTCTCTAAGGAAGCAAGATTACACCTGCAGCTAGTGAAAAACAGCTGGGTAGCAGCATCCCCAGTGCTCCTATGGACAATTTTTGCTGAACATCAGCATGAACCTTCAGAGCACTCATGCAGACTGGAGAACTGAACAGCTGTGTCAGGCTGTGCCATGGGTGTCAGGGCACATTTGAATGTCCTGGCCATTTCGGTTCGGCCGTGTAAGCTTGGCCGACAACATGCATGTTTCTCCCCTAACACTTTTTCACACTTTTCACACTTGACTGTCTTTGAATTGCTCCAGAAAAAGCTGAACATCAATGAAGCTCCTGTGCAGAAACCAAAGGGATGAGTAAGAGCGTACGAGCTGCAGCTGGAAGGGGCTATATTGGTGATTATCCTGCAATCTTAATATTGCTAACTAGTATCTTAAATATTGCTTTAAAAACCACAACGCAACTCACAATCCTGAAAATTGCCCATCTCTGACTGCCACAACAGTCTGTCTGTGCCAGGCATGTCCTGGATGGGACAAGACCTGACCCGAGGATGTCACAGCACATTTGCAGCATGGCAAGAGGTGCTGGTGTCACCCCGTGTGTGGCCAGCATGGCTTAATTGCTAACCATCACTAAATACCTATTCCTGTGGCCTTTTCAGACCTTCCTTGTGCCTTTTTGCACATCTGAGGTTTAGCTCTAGAAATTAGTATCTTCAAATGCTTGCTTTTTTTGGTGTAACAGACTGAGACAGGCTAAATATTTTGTGCTCTTGTCTTGCCCAGCTGGTAACCCAGATACTATTAGTGAAGCACAACTGGGTCATGTGAATTAATATTAGCATCTGCGTTAGCTGCTTTATTTACAGCACTGTAGCTGTCAAAAGTTGTAGGTAGCTTAAAAGTAATATGGTTTATTCATGTTGACACCAGCAGTAAAATAGCTAGATGAAGGAAGGCTGGCTCCTCAGGACCAAGAGGCCAGGCTGGGCTTGTGGCAAGCACAGGGCCAAGGGGGGCAAATGCCCGGCGAATGGTCTGCCCAGTGCAGGGTGAGGGGGGCAGCTCGTCCCAATGGACCAGCAAAAGACGTGGCCAGCGACACAGCCTAACAACATCCACTGGTTTTCTGTATTGCCCGAAACCAGAGTAAGTGTTGTTGAAATAATGGAGGATGGATGGACCCTGATTTTCCCAAGCCCCCTGCTTCAGGTGAGTCCTGTCAGCGCCATTCTGGCTGCTGCTGGATGCAAACACGTGAAATGTGTGTGTCCTCATGGCTTAGCAACAGGGATAGAGGTCGATACTGATTGTTAAAAAGGGAGCTCTCATGCGTCCTAAGCTAATGCCAGGTATTCTGGGTGGGGATCTGTGTTGCTTCGAGATGTGGACCTGGCAGGTCTTCATCAAGGTTCAAGTTGAACCTTTTCTTGACGGCTGATCCCTGGCTCTGCTGCTGCAAACTTCCCCACGTGGTGCTGCTGTCACATCAGGATGAAGGGACACAGGCCCTGTTATTCCCAGCTCCTGCTGAGGTGTGTGCCCACAGTGGGGACGGGGGAGACTGCCCTGCAGCCCCCAGGGCACCCCCCCACCAACGTCCTGCCCTGTGAGCTAGAGTCCTCCCATGGCATCTCACTGTGCTTCAGCAGGGCTCTGTCAGGGCAGAGGCTGGGTTTGAGGCATCGGGTAGAAGAGGTCAATTTTTAAAACCTCTGATAGCTGTTTCAGTATAATTAAGGAATTAATTAACTTTTCAGCTCAGTAATTATGGAAGCTTGAGCCATATGAGGTAGTCCCTCTTTCCATAGGTCCCTGTGGCTCTTACAGTGGTCAGCAAGTACCTGAGAACACCCTGCACGTCCTGTTTGGAGTGGGGGGAGCCAAGCTGCGGGGTCGGTGCTCAGAGGGGGCTGGTGTGAGTGAAGTCAGACTGGCATCAACCTGAGCACACAGCGTGTGGGGAGAACGCTTAGTCAAAGCCCAGAAGGTGCCATGAAGAGCAGGGCCAGTTGCACCTCTCTCCACTGAAGCCTGCAGCCAGCTCTCCGACATGCAGGTGCTCAATCACATCTCTGAAGGGATTTAAAAGCCAGGGTTTTGTCTCCACCTTAGAGCCTGCTGTGGTGGGAGACTGGGACTACCAGGTAGTGCATCTCATGGTGGTTTCATTCCTGGTAGGTGGCCACTACCTTCTCCAGCAGATACTGTGTCCCTGCTGTGTTCTGCCCCCTTTCCAAGATGCCCTGTCACCAAGAGCCAACCATCCTGTAGCCAAAGCCAATGCTGGGCTGCAATTTTATAGGAACCAAGGTAACGCAAATTTCTGATTAATAGAAATCTCAGCAAGGTGGTATTTAAGTAACTGCTGGCAGGGTGCTTTTTATCAGCAGAATTCTTTGAATTCCTTTTTCTTATAGGTAGAAATTGTATCAATACATTTTTCCATTCTGCTCAAATAAAACCTTGGACAAAGAAAACCAGAAAACAGTTACACAAACCAACTTTACTGGGCAACAATACTGTTAATTCCCTGGGTGCCTAAAACTTGTTTTGAAACAGCATAAACCAGCAGAACAAACTCAGTGTCTGCAGGGCACAGACATTGCAGACAGGCCAGGAGCTTGCGTCAAGCAGCTGCCTTTGCCTCCGGTTCAGGCAAGGGATGGAAAGAGCTTTGGAGCTACCAGGGGTGTGTGACATTGCAACAAATATCTCCCTGGATTCCCTTAGCCAGTCACAGCTGGATGGCTTATCATGTCACCGCATGGATCATATAGATCACCAGCTGTTCCAGCAACCTGCACCAGGAATGCAATCACTTGACTGTCGTAGAGTCCAGTTATCAGTGAACTAACCAAAGCAGAAACCACATCCTCCCACACGGGACAAAGAAATTACTATAATCCTCTTATATTACTGTCTCAGTTGTTATCTGGATAAATTCTTAAGCCATTATATCACAACAAAGGCAACATCTATTTTTTAAAGTGAGCTAGTAAAAACAAATCTCCAGGAATCAGGTGGTCCCAGAGCCAGAGATATTTTTCTCTGTTGGATTTTGCTACTACTGGCTGCTGCGTTTCTCTTTGCCTTCAAGAGACACAAGTAGCCATCTGGAAGCTTTATCAACACACCAGAACAGCAGCTACAATTGTGCTTATTGAAAAGAGTCTAAATCTGTCCCAGAGAAAACAAAACTCTCCCTAGGACCAAGCACAGGAATGCCACCCTGGACCCATGGCAAATCTGACCTCCCAGTAACCACCAGCATACTGGTAAGAAGAAAAATTCTGGCTGGAGCATAAACTTTGGAACAAGAGGGACAAGCCCTACTGCACTCCGCTTTGCTGGGTGCTCTCTGGCCCATGCACTGACCTTATTCGGTATAAATATTCCCAGACTACAAAAAAACAGGGAAAGACAGTGGCTTTCTCTGATTGCATTTTAACATGGTGAGGCGCTGCCAGTCCTTGGGATTACACTGATCTCCTTACGCTGAGAATGAGCAGAGAAGAGGCAGCAGCAGTCAGATCCTTCCCTCTACTTGTCCCAATGTGTGATTTTGGTTTTAGGAGCAGCGTCTGCCCGGCAGTACAAGGACAGCACAGTGCACTCTGTGTTTCACTTGGGAAACCACCCAACCCCAACCAGCTGGTGCCTGCTCCTCCATCCTATCCCTGCTCAGGCATTCCCCAAACCCAGATCCAGGGGAGCCCAATGTGTACATCCAGTGGCAGGAATTTATCCCTAGAGACTCTGAGCACCGAGACATGTGGTAGAGAGAAATAGCTATTTGCATACAATCAAGTGTAATTAACCTTGAGAATACATTATGCCCTCAAACCGGTGTGATTTTTCACGCAGAGTTACACAATAGCATCTTTTCAGTTCAGCCTTTAGCTCCATTCTCATTTTTAAGACTCCGATTCCTACTATCCTTCTCTGCCATACAAAACTCAGTTCCTTTTGCCTGATCAATCAGTGTGATTGCTCTGAACTTGACCAGGTCAGAAATATTACAGTTACATTTGTGACAATACAATCATTTATCAAACCAGAAACATTCTGGGATCAAGAGTTGGGTTCCTATGGTCTGTGTGAAAAATAGATGCGTATTTTTGCACGTTCAGAATGTTCCCTTTCAACAACATTAAAAGAAAACCTCTCTTTTGAGCTCAAAGTGCCTTCTTTCCCTAGTTTGGTTAATTAATTTTTTTTAAATTACAGATGTTTTTGAAACGTCCTGGTCTGAAATTACTTAAATAAAATATCTTGAATACTCAGACCCAAAATATAGGATCTGGGGAGAAAAATGGTTGCACAATTTGGGGAGGGAAAATTTTCAAAGTATTAAAAATTATTTTAGACAAGAAAACTATTTCCTGCACCTCCCCAGTCTACCACCTGTGCCTTAAGAAGATCTGGCGCATTCCCTGCTTGGACCTTCTCGGCCTTTGGGTGGTTTGATGTCCTTCTCAAAGAGACAAGACACAGTCACAAACGTATCTAGAGATGCAGCTCCTGGGATGACACCCAATCACTATCAGCTCTTTTTACTGTATTTGCTGATGAAAATTTACATTTTTACAAGCAGCCTTCAGGATTATGCAGGAATTTCAATTAAATTTTCAAGTTTCAACCAAATTAGCATCTCTCCTATCAGACTCATCAGCCTTGCACTCAGCTGTGACACTGCACTGTGACAGACATGCTGGGTTCGTGCTAGAGCTCGCACTCATCCCTGCTGCAGCATTCCCATGAAAGCCCTCTGTCCTGGCCAGCCTGTGCCTCCTTTCTACTTCAGTAACAGGAAAAGGCAAAGCTTTTCCCCCCTTAATCAACTGCTGCCTCCATAGGTGTTCCCCCATCAGTTGTTTCCAGCAGTAATCACAGCGTTAGCCTCTTCTTGCCTTGCACTAAATCTAGACAATTCCCTACCAGGCCTGTATCAGCTTTGCTCTTTGATCTCCAAGGGAAGCCTGAAATAATTATGGATTTGTGCCTTTTTTTTTCCTTTCCTTTTTTTTTTTTTTTATTTTTTTCCTGGCAGGTTTAACAACCCTCTGACCGGCTCTTTGGACACTGTCCTGCCAGCTGTCAGTCATACTTTGTAGAGGCAAGTCCGTAAATATTACCTCACCTTGTCTAAAAATCTCACAGAGGACTTTTTAGGGGATGATTTGTTGGTGTTGGCTGCGCAGCCCCTGCCAGCAGAGCCCTTTGAGCTGACTCTTACAGATGACTCTAAAGACAGCTTTTGAGTTACTGCCTTCATCTCTCACGGTAGTACCGACCCCAGCCATTGCCCCCGGGAAAGGAGAGAGCAGGGATTCTGGAGTTAGTATAACTTGTGCTGTTTATACAAATACTTCAGTGTAAGACACCTTGCATAGGACTTGCTCCCCCCCTACCTTTCCAGAAATGCCACCCTAGGCCCCCAGATCCTCTTCACGGCAAACAATTTCTTTGAACAATAAAGGCTTCCAGAGACTGAGAGGCGATGCTTCACTGCATCCCCTCTCACAGACACTTGCACATCCCACCTAATGATTACACAGACACTTCTCCCTGCATTAAAACTCCCAGAAGTACATGGTCAATTATTTGGAAGACTTGGGAATACCAGCAAGTGCTGCTCCTGATTTGAGGAATGAGTTGGAGCTGTTTTGTTGCTCTTTGCATTGTTGTTGTGGGGCCAAGAAGGTGGTCTGGGGGCTGCTCTCCTCCTGAGGTCCACAGGAAAAGAAGTGTAGGGAGGACACAAAATACATGAAGAACTGGGAAACAGTCACTCTGGCTGGTTATATTTGACTGAGAGCTCTGAGCATCTGTTGGCTTTAGTTTGCTAACTGTACTTTTTAATTTTGGCAAGGATGCCTGGAGCCCAGGAGAGGAATGCACTGTATATATAATTATAAATCAAAATATAATATAATAAGTAAAATGAGCACTGAAAAATACCACTCACTAACTGCATATGCCATCTACCTAATAGTTCCAGGTTGTGAGTCACCACTTGAATTAAAGAGGTGCAGCAAAGCGGCAGAGGGCCAGCTCTGCAAAGGTACTCGGGGTCTGGCGCCTGCCATGGCATCTACCCCTCGCTGAAGCCAACAGCTCGCAGCCCCAACCCAATCCATCCCCCCAGGGACCCTGAGCTCAGCAGTGTCCTACCTGGCTGCCCTCCCAGAATCAGTGCTGGGTTGCACATCTCCTGCATTGTATAGGCAAAGAGTTAAATGCCTGAGAAATGGGATCACAGACCTGACCAGAGATCAGCCTAAAGGAGTGAAAGAAATCTTGGGCTGGGGCAGAGCTAAACATCACCGTAAAAGGCAGACGGCAACTTGCAGGAGATGGACACCTCCACCAGGGCTGTCTTTTCCCACAGGAAAAAAGGGAGAAAGAGAAGGTGGTGGCATACCCTGAGGGCTGGAGCACGGTGTTTGGGACTAGGGGGGTCAGTCCAAGCTCCGGGCCCTGCTCCGCTGGGCTGGTGCAAGCCTTGCAGCAAGGGAAACAATCCGACTGCTGAGAGCTTTAGTCCTGGGGCATGGGAGGCTGTGAGGAGCAGGGTGGCTCTTAAAAAAAGTTACACAGGCTTTTTCTGAAGTGACCACTTAAGGCACTAGAGAATGGAAATGTGAGGGCGAGAGGGAGAAGGATGCAGATATGAGAGTTTTCTGCTGTAACCTTAATGCCCTGAACACAAGATCAAATTTCCGTGAAGATAACGAGCAGGAGAGTGTGTGTAAGGGTCTTTCAGGTGTACAGAAGCAAATGTTACCCCATCCGCAGTAAAGTGTTCCCGTAACACATCTGCACGCACACAGGCTTGCACACTGAGCTGCAACGCCCAAGAAAAGCCACCAGCCAAGGGCTAGACCTTCTCTGAGACCCCCATGTCCCTGGTGGTCCTGCAATAGTAGGTGCTTAGGAACTTACAAAAACCACCAGTGCAAAATAATTTAGTGCTGCTTCACTGACAGATGTCAGGATCCCATAAGAACAAGTCAAGATGATTTCATAGCAACTTTAAGCCAGACAGTTTCCATCCTGCTGTCAAAGCCGTGGACACATGGACACTTGGCTTTGAACCACGTTCTCCCCACTAGAATCCAGCCACCTCTGCACTGGGACACACTGGGATTTTAATCCTGTAAATGACAGCATCCGTCCTGGCCTCAGGGGCTTCCCTGGGAGCGAGGGACTTGCTGCAGGATCCTTCAGTTCTGTTTCCAGACAATTAAATATTCCCAGCAAGCTGTTAATCTTTGAGAACTGAGCTGGGCTTTGGTCATCATTACTTAAATGGAGTGGATGGCAGAAGGCAGGCACCTGAAACCTTAATAAAAACCCCAGCCAAAAGGTGTGAATATCTCATTCCTCTACCAAAGCAGCAGCTCCAGTGTGTGGCAATGCTCTAATGACATGCTGTCTTGCTGTTCCAACTGGCCAGAAACAGAAAAAAAAGCCATTTTGTGACACATTTTTCTTTACAGGATTCCAGAAAAGCTCTAGGTCTTTTGGAAACATTAGCAACAACCTCAGAAGACTTAAAGTTATTTCCCTCACAGGTGTTTTTTTGTTCCTAAAGTGCTTTACATTTCTTATGTTTGGGAATGGCAATAACAATGATTAAAGCCCATAAATCTAGGAGCGAGTCTCCTAACCACCTTGTGTGTGGTTTAAATGAAGCAGATTTGTTTACGGTATATTAAGGGCACTGGGAGGTTTGAGCATTTTTACCAGCTGTTCCTTGTGATTTTTTGGCAGCTCTCTGGATGTCATTGTCATTCCCAACATATCTCGAGATGGCTCTCAGAAGCCCAAGGAATGGCAGCCAGGCACTTCGGCACCCTCCCGGGAGGCTCAGCGTGCCTTGCATGCTCCGTTGTGTTTGCTAAAGGAAAATCCCCCACTTAGCTGTGCCTTGGAGCATGAGAGGTCTGCAGGTCAAGAAGCTCCTCTCATTGCATGCAAGATGCAAAGGCAGGGAGAAAGAACACTTTTAAAAATACTATTTTAGTAATTTTAAAGCTTCTCACTAGGAGCTTTTGAATTGCTGAGAAAAAGGTGTTAACTGTGATGCTGGAAATACAGCCCCTTGCCCTCAGGCTGAACCTGGACACGGGCTTGCCAGATCTCACAGCTTACCTGGCTCATGCTGATTGCCCTTACACTTACTCTTTCTGATATTTTTATCAAAATTTGCTTTATTCTGCAGGAAATTAACTGCTAAGCTTGGTGATTGCTCCTTCGTCTGATGGGGGATGGACCTTTATGATTCTCATAAGACCTTCAGTACATCCAGGTTGCGATTTGGGTGTTCCCTTTCCTGCACATTAAATGCACTTCTGATTTGTTTCTGCAAAAAAAGCTAGAGCGTTTGTTGTGGTTTGTTAATGTATTTTCTTTCTTGATTGATAACGCTTCAAGAGAATGTGACACATCTAGCTGCAAACTCTGGCAATACACCATACATTTTGTCCTGCGACAAGCCTCATCCAGTCAATGCACCAAGAAGTTAATTTTAATTCAGATACTTCTGATGATCATGTTGATGCAGTACCTGCTCTTGACACTTTTAAACATGATTACAGGCAAAAGGGCCCTTTGCAAGGCCATCGGGATAATCAGAGTTAGCCCACATTGACTGGGAGACTGAAGAGCATGAGATTGGAAGACTTTAGTGTGTCCATAGACTGAACTGATCTCAGCCACAATTTGGGTTGATGAAACAATCAGTTCCACTACTTCACAGAATCAGCTTTAAAAACCCTGTCATTATTAAAGGTTAAAAAAAGCTGTAGTCTCTCAGGTAGCTCTTCCCAAAGCAAAACAGAGCACAAATTAGTATAAATCGGTGCTTCAACACAACCGTGTAATTTGCATTTAGACTCTAAAGAGACAAATGCAAATCTTACTTTGCCAGACACGATGCTACACTGAGACTGAATGCTTCGGTGTGTGCCGTGGTACAGCTGAGTCAGAAGTGAAGAAGTAGGATAGGTACCAAATGAGAAAGGGATTGGGTGTGGGGGGGATGACAGGGTGCCCCAGGGACAGTAAGTCACAGTGAGGAGGAAAAATAACATTTGCTGTTAAAACACAGGAAGGAGAATTAGGCAATCTGGGGCCTTTTCCTAATTATGGCATTTTGGATTTGTTCTGTGACCTTGGGTAAATAATTTATTCTCTTTGTGCACAGTTTCCTCATCTGTAAAAGAAGGTTAATAGCTACTGCTCAAAAAGGTTGGCTTTTCTTGGCTTAGGTGAAGGTATGAGTCAGGGCAGACTTTGGCACGCAGCAAGTCTGTGATGTGCTAAGAGACACTGTAGAGGTTAAAAGTGGAAATAATTACTATTTATTTTACTTGAGGTAGGTGTCAGATACAGCTGTATCGATGATGCAAAGCTGACCAGAGGGGCTGCCGGCACCGAGAGCAGAAGGAGCTGTCAGGGGGCTCTGGCTTTTATGGGGGGTGAGTCTGGATCTGCTTTGGTCACTTCTGCTGTGGGTTTGCATTTTTGTTTACCAGAGGACAGCGTAAAGTGGAGCAAAGTGGGTTCTGACAGCTTTAGTAGCACAGGGAGTGGAGTAGCTACGTCTTGCACTGTGGGTAAGAAGCTGCAGCTCACCCTATGACCACCTGCATTTCCACCCATCATCTTGAAATCCATAGTGCTATTTTGGAAGCCAAGCAGGAAGAATAACACAATATTGTACTTTCTTTAGGTCTTTTTCAACCTAGCTATAATGCACGGTAGATGTATTCACCTTGCAAACTTGCTAGCTGGCTGAGGGTGATGCAAGACGCCATCAAATACAGAAGTTTGGGTCTGACCATGTTTTCAACCCCTTTTATGTTGAAGCTGCCATTCCCAACGTGCAACACCTCTCCCCAGTCCGAGGAAATAAGCTCCCTACAGAGTTTTCCTGTCTGGCTTTTACTGCCTCGGAGAACCAGTACCTAGAATAGATTTATGGGATCCATGAGCAACCATTCTTATTGCACTTCAGCCCAGAGTAACTGCTCATCTTGGTATTCAGTGACTTGATCAACACAGCAGTTGATGAAGCTGATAGTATGGTTTAACCAAATTACTGAATTTCTATAGATACTCAGTGTTTGCACCAATATACATGAGAAGAGAATTCATCTCCCAATGATAAGAAACCCTTTATGAAAAGCTATAAATGTTGACCTTCTGTGTAACTTTATATTCACTTCTTGCCTCCCGTAATATTGATAATGTACAGAGTCTCTTTAATGGTAAGTCCCAGTAGAACACTAACGACAAATCTGCTGTACTACTTACCCTACTATTTCTTAGTGGTGTGAAAATGCAGAGCCCAACTCATTCATAGTATATTAGCGCTGGCCTGAATCCCTGTGAAGTCACTTATTTTAGTTTCAGTGCACAATAAAAGAAAATGCAAGAGCCCTAATGCTACTGCGGCAGGGAGGCATCAGCCTCTGGCATCCTCTCTCTCGCCACATGGAGCAGTGGGAACTGCACACGAGGGAGCAGAGCTGGTGGGGTCTGACCCATCTCCAGTGACAGCACCGTGTTGCTCTGTGCTCTGTTTGCTCAGGATGATAAAATAACTGCTCTGTAACCCCGCAGGCTGTAGCTTCATGCACTGCTAAAGTGAATAATAAACCAGCCTGGACAGCAGATGGGTTCTCCTGGCCATATAACAATGAACAGCATCCTTATATTTTTAGTGAATTGCTTCGATTTCTGTACCTTTTGTAAAAAAAGAAGCTATGTGCACTTACAAGGCAAGTCACATTTTAGGAGTTTCCTATTATGGATGTCATTCCCAATGGTTAATAACTCATCCAAGTGTGACTTGAGTAGCCCACATCATCAATATTAAATGTGACATTTACTATCAAGAGCAAAGTTTTGGGGATGCTGCCAGCCCCACTCACTGAGCTGTAAATATTTTGATCATTGAGCAGGAAGGAGAAGGAGCTGATCAGCCTGCACTCACGCCTGATACCAGCGGGGAGTAAATGGGTGTTTTCAGAGAGCCCCAAGTGGCTCAGCAATTGCAGTCTTGGCAGGAGCATCTTTGGGCTGGTGGAGCCAAGGCAATGTGTAACACGCCTGTGACCCTCTGCCCAGGCTGGTACCCTGCACTGCGGAGACTGTGCTGCTGCTGAATGTGCCAGTGGGCACATGGGGGAGAGATGGAGAAATTCCTCTGAGGTTTTAACTGCATTGCAGCTGAGAATACTCTGGAGCAGCAGTTCAATCAGTCCTGCAGATGTTTGCACTAAACTGGGCACTGGGCACTTCTTGGGAGCGGAAGAGCCCCAGTGCCCTGGGGAAGACCACCTGGCCCACCACAGCATCCAGTTTCCAACAGGTCTCTTGGATGGAATCGGTGACACGTCACCTTCCCTCCTGGAGACCAGCTGAAGCCTGGCAAGTGATTCATGCAATAATTTGACCCTCTCATGATGTTTTACACATCCAGTTTGCTCATGGCTGTGTCCAGCCTGGAGCTGCAGTTGTCTGGGATGTCTAAACATCAATTAAATCCAATACATTGATTTCCATCCATAAACATGTTGGTGCCTACATCTGTTTACTATGCAATATTGTTGCTATAGCTACTTTATGATTGGAGCTGGTTGTTGCAGCGTGATCCCTGCTGAATGATACACAAAGGTGCAAAACCAAGAAGCTGCTGTTTTTTGAAATATGCGTTGTTACTCTGTGGTTATACTTGTCCCACGGCCATGAACACTGCAGAGCTTATGAGAAGAAAGGCCCTTGTGAAAGACCTCCACATCGGCGTTTCCTCCTTGTATTTCACCCTTCCAGAGCAACAAGACAGCTGGAGAAGCTAAGCTGGGTGTTGCTGGCATGAGAAACACCCCACAGCTCCTTCTGCTGAAGTGCAGTGAGCTGCTCATTCTGCCTCTGCTGCGTCCAGCACCAGGTTTAGGAAGTCCCATCAGCTCAGGCGTTAGGGAAATGGAGCCGCAGGCTCTGCCAGTGCCAAACAGCAGTCCTGGCACCCTGGCTGTAGCCTCCCCTGAGCTGCCACAGATGCAACAACTCCACGGTTACCAGCAGCACAAGCCACTGTCTGGGGCAAGCCTGCCCATTGCAAATGTGCTGCTCTTCTTCTGAGCAACAGGGTAAATAGAGACAGAAAGCTTTCCTGCAGCGAGGAGACGTAAATCATAGGCACATACAGGGCCCAGGGGTGCTGCTTCACTCCAGCCTCTGCTTTTCCACCATTCCATAATTTAAAAAACCCAAAGCAGTTATTTCTACTCTTTTAGGCCAGAGTAAATGCTGTGTCTTTTGCCTGCTACCTGAGTTGCACAACTCCAGCAAGCCTTGGGTAGAGCAGAGAAGCCCTTGCTTTGGCAGGGAGGTGGGGATACAACGAGCAGTGCTGCCAAATAACAGGTTGCTTAGCTGGGAGACCACACGGAAAAACTGAAAAATAAAAATTTGACTAGACTCAAAATATTTTTTTCTGTTCAAAAGAAAAAAAAGTTTGATTTGCTCTGGGTTACCAAAATTAAGGTTTATTTTTTTTTAACCAGAAAAGTTATCTTAGCACGATTTCAAAAAAGAACCATTTCATTTAGAAAATATTACAACAGATCCCTTCCTTTCAGCTCAAATAAAATGTTTAGCCATCCCTGAATTACAGTTCTCATTGCTGCAGACTGAAGTATTCCTCAGGGCTGCAAGCTGTGCAATGCCCCTCTATTCCTGAAAAGGAATATTTTGGCAACTACAAGATTTACTAAAAAATACATCACTCAGCTATAGCAGTAAGGTAACGCCAAAGAAACACTGTTAAATAGTTATATTAATTTTTTTTCAGCATCCATTACTTTAAGGGGAATAATTTTTGGAAAAGTACCGAGCATGTTTTCATGAATGTGATCCTATAACTAGAGATGATAAATATGCCTGGAAGGTCTCATTACTGCGCAATGGCACTGTATAATAAAGACTGCAAATTCCAAATAGCTTCATTACTCCCATTATTGTCTTTTATCATCATTTAATTGTGTGTATCAATTTTTAATAAAGAAACTTCATGTGCCTATGAATTAGCTCATACTGAGAGGGGCTTTCATTGACTGCAGAAACACAGCCAGGCTAGCCGGGTCATCCAGACACAGAAGCAAGGTGGAGCAGGATGAAGCATTTTAGTTATTCTGGTCAGCATGATGAACAGAATCACTTGTTAAACTTTACTCAGTGTCACTTAACGTTATTAGCCCTCGTGGACCACAGTGATTTTACTGCTCCTCCAAATAACGACAAATGGTGCAGCTGGACAGGGCTCAGCTATTCACTCCAGTGATAATTGCTGCACAATGATATTAAAGAAGCATTCACCAAAAACTTCCCCGGTTAATGATGTTTAATTCATTATGAAATGCAGCTCATTACTGTTGGAAAGAAGGCCATTTAGCAACCATCAGCTTTGCTAATACTGCTGAAAGTTTTTCAGTGGCCAGACAGCAAGGGGGGAAGGCATGTTTTAAAAATGTATTTTCACTTCAGAATACAAATGGAAAATTTTCTGGCAGTATTTTGAAAGGAAATAACGTCTAATACCACCTGAATCTCTTGTTTCCCTGTAAAATCAGAGCAGTCAGTTGTTTGCTTCTGGAACTAATATTTACATGAGATTTTAAAGGTGTAATTTTCATTGCAAGAAAATCTCCTTATTCAGCATTTGTTCCCTGCCTGCTTCTCACCGGCTTTGCTCTGACACAAGTACAGGCTTTTTAACCACAGCCTGTCTGAAAGGACTTTCCTCGCTGCCACTGAGTCACCAAATTTCTCCCAGCAGGTACTGCTGCTCATGCTCTTGTGGGTGCTCCCCCTGGGGCAGCAGAGCCCAAGGACAGTGTGGTCCCCGCACCACACGAGGTTTAAGCCTCTTACCCAAGGCAGCCTCCCTGGTGCACCTGAACACGCAGTTGCAGGATGTTTGTTTAATTGAGGTGCTGAAGGTGAGGCCAGATGGTGCTCCACTTTTGAAGCTCATTAGGGAAAGGTGTTTGGTGACTCATGTCTAATACCACGTTAATGTTTCTCCAAGCCCTCGGGTACAATTCCCAATGCGTCTTCTGGGTTGGAGTTACCGGGTAGACCCGCATCGCCCTGAGCCAGAGCTGTGCTGGCAGGTCAGCCACATAGCTCCATAGTAAGACCTACAAGTGGAGCATGAAAACCCACCAACAAGAGAGGAGGAAAGCTATAAACTCTCAAAGTAATCTGTTCTGGAGTCTGTTATCTCAAGGTCCAGGTAGACCCCTTGGCCATCCTGATACCACAAAATGTCACTGTTCATGATGCAGAGAAATGACCCAGGGGACACAAGCCGCTTTCCTGGGGTGGCCTGCAGGGGCTCTGTGGGGCTAGGTAAACCCGCAGATTTTCTAAAAAGCAGATGTGCCAGCGGTGTTGCCTCCCTTCCTCCACAGCTCATCTCGAGACATACGTGGACAAAGCACAGCGCAAGATCAGTTGCTGTTGTACAAGTAAATGGCAGCTTCCCCACCGATGCGCTCCGAGCTGCACACCATATGTTTACAACAGAGCCATTCTAGATATTGTACAAACATTGCTTAATTAAAGAGCAGATAATTCTCCTGAAAGGACTGAATAGCACTGTTATCATCAACATTTACACACGCAGAACTGAGACGTAATGACTGGCCCGTATTCATACCGGGTTGCATGTGTCGATATGGGTGCTCATCCCTGGGGATGGTGGGGATGGTACCTGGCTCCCAGCACGCCCTCCTGGCCATATGCACCTCTAAACCCTCTTCATTTTATTTTCCTCATTCTGAAATTGCAAGCATTACCCAAGGACTTCCAGCATGACAAGATGAGACACCTGAGTAAAGGGACCCAAATGCTCTTACTCTTCGTGGTATAAAAAAACAGGAGGGCCATGGCCCCAAAACAGCGTAAAAATTTGTTGGTTTAAATTATCTTCTCCCCGTTTTTTCCTTCTGATCCTCCCAGAACCTAGACTCTGGTTAGAACCGGTGTCAGAAAACATCTAGCTCCAGCACCAAAAAGCAAAGCCACCTTTCTCCAGATAACATTACCAGGTCAGCAGCAAATCTGTACTGAAAACATGAGATTGTGTGGACCAGGAACGGGCCAGTCCTGTTCCCTGTAATGGCACTTAGATGCCACATCACATAAAATAGTATTTTGCTCAGAAGGGAGCCAGGAGGAGGATTAATCAGTTCAAGGGACATTGCTTGGGACCTGCAGCAGGACCAAGAAGTCCCGCTGTGCTGTGGTCCGGCAGCTTGTCCCTCCCCGTGGCTTGGAGCGGGGCACGCGCTGTGCCCTGAGCATTGCCTACAAACACTGCTCGTGCAAAGGCTGGAGTAAAAGCCACCACGAACCATCCCAGCAGCCTGCACTATCTACCACCACTTGCTGGAGACAGGGCTCGGCTTTCTCGCCTAACTCTGGGGTGCTGCACGGTTGCCTTGGCAGACAGCAGCTTGGGATGTACAAATGCAGCTAAAACCAACGGAGCAACCATCAGCCAGTACAGTGAGCAGTAAGTGAATTTAGGATAGGATAGGGTAGTGTAGCGTAGCATGGCATAGCATAACATAGCATTAGCATAGCATAGCATAGCATAGAATAGAATAGAGCAGAACAGAACAGAACAGAATAGAATAGAATAGAATAGAATAGAATAGAATAGAATAGAATAGAATAGAATAGAATAGAATAGAATAGAATAGAATAGAATAGAATAGAATAGAATAGAATAGAATAGAATAGAGGAAGTAGATCTAGTGGTTTGCAACACAATTACCCACAGCAACCATACAGGAGCACCAGAGACAGTGGGAAGGAACTGGGCTGCTATGGAAAAGACTGGTTTTACCTGGTGTGATGGGGCACACCAGAGTGCTCAGCTCAGTTTCAGCTCTCCTCAGACAACCACAGTACTGAAAGCTGAGAGAGCAGAGGTGCCAGTTCCCTCCAAGGAGATATCTCAGCACTAATTCACATCTTTTGAGCTAAAAAATTGTACAGGGTAATGTCAGGTTATAAAACAGGTGCTTGATTTGCCCTGGTTTAATTAAGATAATGAGAAGTGTAGGATGATGAGCTATGGTTCCAGGCAGCAAGGAAAAAAAAGGGAAAAAAAAAAAGATGAAGAGCAATTACATTTGGAACAGGCCTACAGAGTTAGGGGCTGGGAAGAAGGCTGTAACAAAGGGGATGTCTACAGGAGATTTATTGGTACCAAAAATAGAGCAGGACAGGACTGGGCGACTGGAGAAGTTTGGTGTAGCAAAGCCTTCTGCATCCAGAAGGCAGGTGCCCATGCAGCCTACTGGTCCTCTCCAGTGGTTTCTGATGGGTGGAGGAAAAATGAGCTGGGGAATGTCAGCACTGTTCCTAATGCACAATCAGAAGTTCAACCCACCTGCAGATCTCTGCAGAAGGGCTGCTCCCCGGTTTGCTAGCACCACAACACTGCTGACTGCTCATAAACCTCGCCTAGTTTTGTTTTAATGTATCGTTGCCAGTGGTGGGGTGGCTAGCTGAATTAAAACCTGGTGCACATGCTGCGTGTCGGACAGACCCATCAGTCTCTGACAAATAGCTCAAGCATGTGGTTAAGTCTCCAAGATATCAGTGGGACTTGTGTGGACCCAAGCTGAAGCATCTGTTCAAGTGCTTCGCTAAACTGAGCTTAGCTGCTCCCAGTACCCAGACACACACGAGAACGTTTCTTCTTTAATGCAAAATGCCGGGAAATCCTGGATAAGTCAGTCTTACTGTGAGGAGCTATTAGCTCTGCTAGCTCTGGATCAAACCCAGAAAAGGTTCAGTACTTTCCAGTTTAAATATAGTCTGCCCTTCCCTAAGTCCACCAGTGTGCATTATTTCTGTCCCAGCTAGGAGCCCGTGATATAATTTGGATGAAAGTGCCTGTTAGAGAGAGCACCGAGTTCATTACTGATGCTTTCTTAATAGCAATAATGGTAATAAAGACAGTAACAATAATACCACCACCACCGGCACCAGAACTGGCATGCCTAAATTTACTATTTCGTAGCAAATACTGTTTGCTTCTTTTATACCACTATTACAACACATTGCCTTGGAGAAAGAGACCCCTAAAACCACAGACCTGCCCTGTCCCTGCAGCATCGTTTTGACAGCAGTTGGAAACTGTATTCTAGGAAATCCAGTTTGCAGGCTGCACTGGGACAGGGAAAACTCCAGATGGGTCTGTATGTGCATGCTACGAAATCCACCACCACCACGATTAACCCAGCTCACTTAGTTCTACCAGTTCTTCAGCAGTGTAATTAAGCTTATCGGTGATCTAATTGGGTCTGGCTTCAGCATCGGAAGAAGAGCCAGAGAGAGAATTGCTCGCAGCAGGAGTGAGGAGAGTTTAGGCTGGAGGCAGTTGGTCAATACTTGGCTGACATGAGACTCATTATATATCTCCTTAGCAAATAAGCATTTAATTTCTGTTTCACTGTCTCTGACCCACATGACTGACATTTTATTGTATTGTGTTTCTATGCAGTTTTTAGGTGGAGACCCAAGAACCATAATTTATTGACATTCTTTCATAAATCTTTAAAAGGGCAAGAGTGACTGACTTAATCAGAACAAATCATTTCCCCTTTGTTTGGACCTGTTTAAAATCACTTGCTTGCTACTTGATACAATTTAAGTGACTAATTATGACTTGATTTTCTCCCCTCCCTATCTCTTTGATTCATAATCAGTGCTTTCAGCTAATGAATTTACCATTCTCACAGTCCCATTAAAAACTTGGTCTCCTCCATGAATAGTCCTATTTATGCAAGTACCCCCTCGACTTCAGAGAGCATCAGAGTGATTAATTCACAAATAATTTATCTGACAAATGTTGTTTCCCCTCTCCCCCCTCCCCATCCTTGCAAACTGCTTGTGGGTGAATTAGAAATTTCTCAATTATTCATTATTCAGAATTACTTGCTTTTTTTTTTTTTTTTTTTTTGTAAATAATTCTTGCTCTAAACACTGAGTTTACTGCAGTGTGTGAGCACACATCACGCTCTCTTGGTCAGCTTCTGAAGCCACGTGGCCTCATTTCAGCCCACAAACAGTGGTTTCGGTATCTAACCGGCACAGAAGCAACGGAGAATTTTACTTTCTGACATACAAAATGATAGCTATTTCTGTATTATCTTCAATTATTTATCTATGAGCCCACTTCGAAGTATTTTAGGCAAGAGTTACATAAGAGGAAAGTATTGTTATGCCTTCATGTGCCCTCCTTTTCCCCGGGACGGTGCTCCTCGCTCCCGCCTGCTCAGCCACCGCAGGCGTGGGCAGCTCTGCTCGGCGGGGCTTGGCAGGGCACGTGCGCTGCTGGAGCAGCCCCTGATGCTGATGGGGAAGGGGGATTCACCTGGTTTCAGAGTGCTGCTCTCCCCAGACTGCACCCTGCCTTTGCCCCCTCTCACTGGGATGCCCAGGACAGGGAAATTCCCTGTGCTTCCCAGCTGCAACACCTTGACCCAACAGATTCTGAGCTGCTCTGAGCACTGGTTTTAAATGGCAACGACTGGAGCTGGTGGAGTTGTGTGACTCCCAGTGCCTTGCAGGGACAGGAGCTGTGCAGCCTGTGGGAGCGGTGGCAGCCAAGGGTCGCGTTGCTCAGCCACGTGCCAAGGACCTGGCGTTGTGGATGGGCTGCAAACAGCACCCAGAGCTGCACCAGCAAAGGAGCCCAGCACCTGGGGGCGGACTCAGGGGTTCCCCAGAGACATGCTCAGCATCAATGTTCCCAGCAAGCATGTGCATGCTGGGCTCAGGGAGACTTGTGGCAGGTGATGGTGCAACTGCTGTCATGACTGCCCAGCATCACTCTTACAACATCTGGGATGTCTGAACCCCGGCGAAGCAGAGGCTTTGTTGGAGGCCGGCAGCTGCAAGCATCTGCCAGGCCAAGTGAGGCAGCATCCGTGAGCTGTGAGGAGAAGCTTTTTATTTGTTGGGGGATTGGATCATTATCCAACAATGAATTCTGGGCAGCCACTTACTCTCCTTTTTCTGTGGAGGCTTTTTCCACTCTTTGGACTCAATATTGTATGTAAATAGAATTGATCTAGGTCCTGAGAAGCAGCTCCTCGGCGAAGGAAAACAAGAAAGCTCTGCAGAGAGAGGTTTGCCAGGACACACATTATATCCCTCCTGGAGCAAGTGGTCCTTCTTGTAGAAAACCCTTCACATGCAAAGTGCTCCGGTGACTAACAGAGCTTCATCTAATTTAAACAAAATGACTAAAATGACTCCCTCGCTTTCCCTTCTGACCTCTGGTCCTTGCCGGTTGCCATGGAAAATGGACAGATGAAATCCACGAAGAATTTAAAGGAGAACTTAATGAAATTGAAATTGTCGCCCTAGAACCTTGTTCATCAATATGTTTCTTTGGTGGCCTGGCTGTTAAACAATTGAACAGCAGTATTGACAGAGCACAAGTTACAAATCAAGGTAGGTAAAGGGTCAGGTGAATGAAGGCAGCTTGGCAGACGGCACTTTGAGCCGTGTCAGGGTCTGAGCTGTGTGGAGATCAGCACGTCTCCGCCTGTGGTGAAGGGGGTGTCAGCACCTTCTGGCTGTGTCTCCAGATGCCCTTCTGCTGTCACTTGTTCCTGTCGGAGGAAGGGTTGGACTGAGGGCAGTTACAGGGATCTGAACCAGATCAGCCAGGTGCCAGAGAAGAGGAAGGAGGTCTGGAGGGCTTAATAACATGTGTATGGGGCTGGGAGTTTCCCACTGCATTTTATGGCCTCTCTGACCCTATCTCCACTTAGCAACATTAAAAAAAAAAAAAAGAAAAGTAGGTATCTATTATGCATAAATAACCTTGTTGCCATGACAGCAGCAGTATCTGCAAGCAGGAAGAGTATCAGGAGCTTTTAGGTAAATGAGAACCGACACCCTGCTCACCAAATGAATCTCCCAGGTTAACCAGGTGAAGAAGAGCTCAAGTCAACTGCCAAAGGGCAAAGGGCTGGATAGAAGTGGTTTTGGTTTTCAGGAGATTTCTGAGCACAACAGATATTTCATCACTATGCCTTTGGAAAGAAACCAGCCTCCGGGGCGTAGGCTCCACTGTGGAGCGCGCAGGATGCACACGCCAGTGACAGAGCAGATGCAGCACCGTGTCATCCGTCACAGCGCTTCGCCTGTCTGCAGCTCACTGCAGCGTCATCTGTCTGTCACGTCCCCATATCTGCCGTAAAACTGGGCAGTAATCGAGGAGCTAATATTCCTAAAAGATTTGGCACATTTCCCAAGTGCCATTTTGGACTTTCATGAATGAACAGTGAACAGTGACTCACCCACCGCAGGGAGAGCCAAGCTGCGAGCAGGGATATGGGGGGAGGCAGGTCTGGCCCATGCCAGCAGAGATGGGTCACACAGTGGATCATCCCAGTGGTCTAATTCATCATCATCTCTTAGAGCAATCAAACCCAGATGAGGCCTCTAAATCTCTCCCTTTTGTTTGCAGTTAGCTGCCTCGTTCTTTTCAAGATCCTGTGAAGGAGAGGAAGGGAGTGCCGCGAGAAGACAGGGGCTCACCAACATTTTGTGGTGGGAGAACTGGCTTTTTGTAGAATATTCATCTTTAAGAGATAAAGGAATTGCAAGGAGGATGCTGTGGATAGGTTTTCCATGTACGTGTGTGTGCTTTATCAAACCCTAAACCTCCATAAATTAAGCCAGACCAGGAGAGCTCAGAAATACCAATGTGCCTGGTGCACAGCCTTGCTGACTCCTGAGGACTGGATGCTTCCTTTGCCTTGGTGATCTATTTTTTTTTAAAGTCTAATAGCCAACGATTGTAGATGAAGCATTTCCAGCAGGTCCTCTGCCAGCACAGGTGGCAATTCAGCACCCAGACACCCCAGCACCTCTGGGTCAGGTTTTCCATGCCTCCCTTACACAGCCCCTGTCCCAGACACAGGCCTGATAAGCTTAACGTCCCAGGTGATTACTTTGGGAGAGCTGATCTGCTATTCCATACCAGCAGCAATAGGCCTGGTATCAACCAAAAACTGGGAGAAATCTCTCTCTTACATAATATGCAACCAAGAAAGGCCAACAGCTCACCAGAGGCTCCCCCCCATCTTTTAAACATTGTTTCAGAGGCTTTTTCTCCAAGGCATTTTTGAAAAGGAGCTGCAAGTATTCAGTACAGCTAAGATTAATGATACTGGTTTTATCCCAGCAATGTATTGCTTAATCTCAGGTTTCTGCTTCTGGAAAATTATTTCTGTATTAACAGGATCTCTGTGACATGCCTTCCCCATGGCCCCACTCTCTGTTCCCGTGACTGTTCCCATGACCATCACGTCCAGCACTGGTGAACTGGGCCAGCGCCTGCTTCCAAATTTATTTTTAAAAACCATTTTGCACTGCACGATCGCTGGTGCCAATGCAAATCTCTGCTGGTGCCAGATGGAGGAGAGAGGCCAACAGGTCATTCCTACCCCAGATCTACCCCAGCCCCTTCCTGCGCTCACTTCGCTGGCTCTGCTGTGTCTCAAAAAAGCTTTTGCTGGAGGGGAGCTACACGTAAGCTGAGCCCTGAAAGTGACCCCTCTTACGCGAACTAATGACTCCAATTTTTCCATGCAGAGTGCTGTAAGAGAAAATTTCCCTCACTGACCGCTTCTGCCCTCCAAGGAACAACTCCAAAAATGTTCCACAGACCCTCTGTAGATCCCACTTTGGGAATTAGTAGTGTAACTAGGATATATTTTCCCCAGGGAAAAAACAGAGGCTTTTTTGCTAAAACATTTTTCTCCTTACAGGAAAATGCTTTGCTATTGAAGTTTCAAACACAATGTGTAAATCTTTCTTTTAAACCATTAACTCTTCCTTGGCTCTTCTTATCTTCTCAACTGTCTCTTAAAAACCCAGACACAGAAAGTTACCCCTTGGCTAAAAACCATCTGGATTCAGAATTGCTGCCACTGTGCGCCTCGGGAGGTGGCCGCTTTTGAAAGGAAGGGGGATCTGGATGCAACGTCAACCTACAATTCCCAGCTTGTATCTTCATGTTTAATTTTACAGAAAATCAGTACTTATCATTATTCCAGCAACACCGAGACATACTCCCTGCACACTTCTTTGTCAGACAGTTCTGCAAGACTTGTTCGGAGAAGACAGAGTGAACAGTGTCACCCCAGCATCTCACGGGGATGTCCTACTCATTCCTTTTCCTTTCTGGAGGGTGGATACTCACTCATGAACCACTAAGAAAACCTATGTTCATCTATTTAAGACAGAAATAATTACACTGACTTAAATGTGAAATCTCCAGCATGCTTTTCCCAACATTAATATCTCCTTGTATAGTAACCTTATTACAGCCAGAGAGAAGTGACCCCACCACAGTACTGGCCTTGTTTAGGTTTCTTAGTAAGTATAAGAAGATTACTATATATATTTTATTTCTGTTGCGATAAGCAGCTTAGACAATATGACTAAGGGTCACTCCATACAATAGCTCTATGTAATTATATATAATTTTCTGGTGTGCAATGAAGTGAGCTGAAGGTTTCCAACGTGTGGCTTCAGGTCTTTGCCATTAACCAAGCGACTCTGTGCTAAGACTAGAGCAGATTTTTTTTTTGTTTCCCATAGGAATTAAGGACATTTTGACATTTACTGTATAACAACATTTTTGAAAATATACTATGTTTCAGATAAATAAAACCATTTTGAGAATACTGAAAAATTTTGTTCCATGAGGTCACACCCTTAAGAAACACTATGAGCTATAGAAAATAAGATGAATCTTGGAAAGAAAAGTCATTCCAAAAGTGAACCAAAGTTGTACCATCTCCATTTTATCAAAAGCAGTATCTCCCTTACTGTTTTCTTCCACAACATCCATCTCTGCTGATACCCACGCTCCAGAGCAGGCAGGTAAAGCAGCTCACCGCCTGGGTACCTCAGTGCTCATGCAGGAGCAGACCCTGGTGCTGGCTGGCCTCTTGTGCAAGCCCCTGTTTCCCAGCAGAGCCAGCCAAACTGGAATTGGGCTAGCACGCAGTCAGCGTACTGTGGCTGAAGAGCCAAAATACCATGGAAATAAAGAATTTTAACAGAAGACAAGCTTCTGGAGGCAAAGGGCTTGAGGGGGAACTCCCCGGGCAGCCCTGAGAGTCTAGGTGCCAACAGGGAACTCCTGATTTCCTGGGGATTGGTGGTCAGGAGGACTAAACCCACCTTGCCCCCAGTAATCCCAGTTCAAGAGATCGCAGGGAGTTGCCGTGCTGGGTGTGATGTACAGCAGCCCCAGCACGGAAAGGCAGTGGGTGCAAAGCCGCATCTCCTTGGCCTCAAACTCAGCTCGGTCTTGGCATGGACCTGAGACCTGGTTGTCAGCTGCATCAGCCCAAACTAACCCCCAAGCAGGGAGCCACAAGGCTTCGTAAAAACAGTGCAAACCCTGCTTTCAACATCAGCTCCACAGGGCTGGGCAGAGGCTGACGTTAGCTGTTCATGGGAGCAGAAGCAGGTCTGGCAGGAAGCACTCTCCTGCTCCCTGGTTTCCAGAGTTGTATAATTCTTTCACCCCAAACGGGTGAAGCCACTGACAACTGCATTTCACCTCTGCTCCTCGAGTGTCCTGTTATACTGCAGGTTTAAGAGCACTTCAGAGCTGTGCTTGTACCATCCAGAAACATTTCCCGTCTGTGGTAAGATGCATTAGCAAACAGGTCAAAATGCCATTTACTGAATACTCAGTATTACTCAGCCATTTGCTGAGCGAAAAAAACCAGCACATTAAGGAATTCAAGAGATAACGCAGCCCAGGGCTCAAGCAAAGTTAACTGACCCACAGTCTGGTTTTGTGAACACTTGCAAATGTCAAGTTAGGGGTTGCAAAAGGAGAACCTAGGGTATTATAACTATAACAGCAATTGTCCTTATCGAGGGATTCCCTTAGGTCCCTTAACTGAGGTAGAAGAACCACAGAATGGTTTTGTTATAATGAAAGTAAGTACTGTGCTCCTCACTGCACACCCATGCTGAGCCCTGAAATCCACTGCTCACCCACATCCAGCCCAGTGCAGGTGTAAAGAGCAATACAGGTACTCAATGAACAGCCTAATTTACAAGCCAGGTGACACCAGTTTAATATATAAGCAGTTAAAAATGCACCCTAAATCACATGTAAACAGACACCTATGGGCAAAGCTGCATCTCCAGAAGCAGAGTAGAATTTTCTTCTCCGTTTCTCACTTGCTGGGTGCATGAAGGCTGCAGCAGAAGCACCGAGCACTTGAGAGCCAGTGGTCTTTGGTTATGAGGAGCGCAGCCTGTGGAGCATCTGGTAGGAGCCCTACAGAGATGCCTCCAAAAGAGCCCTTCCCTGTGCTGTCAGGCTGGGCTGGTGAGCCCAGAGCCATGCCCTGCCAACATGTGGAGTTTCCACCGTTCAGGAACCCCAAATCTCTCCTGCTTGGAAATCCCTCCTTTACAGAGTGGAGCACGATGGAGCATTTCAGGGCCCTGGGTTTGTGCTTGTCACTGGCCATGCTCTGAGCAGACAGTGAACGAGCTACCAGACATGCAGTGCTACGTCCAAAGGAGACGAAAATCCAGAGAAAGAAATGCAGGGACAGGTTAAGAGACAAAGTGATGCCAGAGACGGCCACTTCAGCACTATCACTGTACAAAGAAACTCCCCCTCCTGCCCATGCTGACCTGCTGGCTTTGGCAAAGGTGCGGACCTGACCTGACCTGCCCCTGGGAAGAACTCATGCAATCCTGTGGAGCTGGTGGCTCTGGAAAACCCTCTGTCCCCTGCAAGCTGAGCTTGCAAGGTAGAGAAAGTGCCAGGCAGGGAAAATGCTTTTGCGCAAACTGGTGGGATATTGAGGTTCTGCTGTTTGTTAGGGGAGGGCCAGCTCTCCCCTGACTCCCAGAAGCACAGCCTGATACAGTGCTGCCCTTCCAAAGTTGTTTCATTTTCCTGACAAACAGGAGACAAAACACCCCTTGAGACATGAGCTGCAGATGACCAAAGCTTCACTACGGTCCTGAAAGAGGGCTGCAGGTCAACTTTAAGTCTTATTTGGCCATTAAGATACTGATTTCCTATTGACTTTTCCTGCTGAGCTTCCTATGGAGAAAAGACCTCCTTAGCTGGGTCCCCCAGCAGATCCTGCTTCTGGCACATGGATTAGGTGATCCTCCAAAGTGATGGTGGCCTACAGGAATTTTTCCTGCAAGAAGATGACATGTTTTTTTTCTGCAAGGTGCAGGGGAGGGCTCCATCTGATTTCTTCGCAACCCATTTCACACAAAACCTCGTTACCACTTGCTCTAACCATTTCCCATTAGCCTGCAGTTTTTGCAGGGAGTTGACGTTGCCAAAAAACAAGGTCTGAGTAGACCAGACAGTCTGAACTCCCTGCTCACCCCTGGGGCTCCTGCCAGCCGGATTGGGAAGTGCTGCTGGAAGAGGAGCGAGGGAAGGTGCCTGGCCCCTGCCATGGGGCGCTGCATGCGAACCGCAGCTCAGCCTTGGCAAAGCACAGAACGCCTTCAGTGTCTTTCCCGATGAACAGCTTTACAGCTCAGTCAGTCCCCAGTATAATTACACACATCATGTATCATTCCAAGCAGATTCATTTTGAAATCAAGAGCTTAATTGTGAACTATTTTTTTATTACCTGCTTATGGAAGATTTTGAAAGGCCTTTGAAATCCAGGATGCTAAATGGCTGCTCCACGCAGAAGAAGAAAACCCTTATTTTCTACTTTCTTACACTCTTCCCCTGCCCCAGGGATGACTTTTATTCTAAGCCTTGTGTATGTCAACATCTCCTTCCATAAATCAACTATTAATACAGGGCTGATTAGCCCTAGCACATACCCAGTTCTTTGTAACCTCACTGAGTTGAGATGGGGATCAGAGAGAGGTAGGAGCATGAATAACATATGTCAAGTGGAGATCCACCTAAAATCACATGGCTTCCATTCTTAATCAGAGAGACCGAGGGAGGCGAATGGGCTGCAGCTCACCCTCATTGTACATCTCCCTTCTACACATCTGTCTCTCTCATCATTTGCCTCAAATTCTTCTGGCCTGTTTCTATTGATCATTGGACATCACAGACTGAAAAACAGGGCCCAGGTTCACCTCTGCCACAAGCAGCTCTGACAGGACCCACAGCTCTGACAGCCTTTGCCCTGCAGCTGCAGGCAGGCACCACCGGCTTCCCCTCCCCTTCCCAGGCTGGCTCCCGGTGTGCCCGCTCAGCCCCCAGCCCTACATGAAATCAGGGATACCCAGCTTCATCTGGCCTGGAAGAAAACCATGTATTTATGGAGCAGCTCCCCTTTCTCCCCTCCACGTCACCCAGTGAAAGCCCCCCTGTGTCTGCTTTCATGAGGTGTTACAGAGCCTCACTGCACCCAAGGGTGCTGAGGGCATTGGAGGGGGGTGGGGGGCAAGCAGTCTGTGCCATAGCTGGACAGCAGAGAGGATGAGGCAGGGAGAAGGGGGAGGTAGCATGGGGTCAGCACCATGCCTGGTTTGGGCACAGAGAGCCCAGTGCAGGCAGTGGATTTAGATTTACAGGCAGCCCATTCTTGCTGGGAAGGGGCCGGTGTCATTGAGAAGGAGCAAGAAAGGGGAAAGGAGATCATGTTTTCTCAATGCTCTTATCTGAAGCAAACCCTTAATAAGGATAGGGATGAGCCCAGATAGAGGGGAGGGTTACCTGTGATACCGTGAAAAGCTGGTGGCAGGCGGTGGGCTGCTGGGGAAAGGGGCAAGCTGCGTGGAGTGGGGGGCTCAGCTGGCCCCCAGCAGTGCTGACGTGGGCCATGGACCTCCTGTCTGGAGGAACATATACATGTGTACACTGCTGTGGCAGGCTGCCACTGCCAGCCAGCATCTGCCTGGACAGGCAGCGCTAATCCCTGTCTCTTAACCTTGTAGAACATGTTGGATAATTTACCTGGCTAAAAATGACAAATATTACCTTGGGCAACAGGAGTCAGGGGTTCAAATGAACCCAACCCCCCAAGACGAGGACATGGTGTAGTAGCACCTGTCTGACACCTTCCTTCTCTCCTCACCGGGACTCTCAGTTCTCATCACTGCTGGTCCTCTTATATTTGAGTTCTCGTGGCTCTAAGGTTTTGGGGAAAAAGGTGAAAATTCAGTCTTTTTTGATGAAAAGAAGGCCTCCCTCCATTCTCTAAAGAAAGCAAAGCCAGAGGACACTATGGTGTACTCTACTCTGGAGGAGAGCCCATGAAATACAGGAGTCCTGGAAGACACAGCCAGTGCCAGTGTTTTCCTTACAGACTCAGCACAACGGGAGCGGGGGGGATATGGGAGATCTGCAGGGCACCCCGCAGGGTACCATCCACACTGGACCAGACACATCCCGGCAGCGTCAGCAGAGCACAAATGGGAACTGTTACCCTCATCCCTCACCTGTTAGCTGCTGCTCTCAAAAAACCAGAGAAACAGGGATTAAAGGATTGAAAACTCACTGGGTATTAGGAGCTACAGAAATACTCATGGTGCGTGTCGGTTTGCCGCAGGCGAGGTGACAGCAGCTGCTGTAGGACAATGCCAGAACACGGTGTGGGTCTCCATCCCCTGGGCTCAGGGTCTAACAGCCATTCCAGTCCCCCCTGGTGTTTCTTTCCACCTGGGGGAAGCTGCTATACTGACTGGAGCCCTGATATACTGGGAACCATCAGTCGTGGCAGAAAATCCTCTGTGAGGGCTTGGAGAACTCAGAAGTGCTATTATTTCCTGCACTTAAAACGACTGGTAATCAAAAGCTTTGTTTGGAAAGCCCCATTTGTGCCTCACACAACCCTAGGCTCTGATGTATACTAAAATCTCACTTTAATTATGCATGAAATGTACGTCTTTGGCTTTTAGGGACAGAGGAAACAGTTTTGTCTTGGGAATAACTGAGAATTATTTTGGCCTGGAGTCAAGAACACACAGCCCAGTTTTTGTTCGTTTCACTTGGTTTTGGGTTACTTTCTAAGTGCAGGCAGCTGTTTGACGAGGGCCCATTTCCTACAGAAAAGAAAGTTATTGTGCTCTCCACAAATTCTCTCAACGCACCGTTGCAGAGCCAGAGCAGGCAGTGTAACTCCTGTCTTCCCAGCTCCGGGGCTGCTACCTGGCAGATCTCCAGTGACTCCAGAGGACACGTAAACCTGTTCTGAGTTGTGTTCCACCCCTCCACACCTGAAAAACCAACCATGAATCCTCCAACACTTCTAGGCACCTAATTAGTTTTTAAACAGTAGGCCAGAAAAAGGGTTGCAAATCACGTAAGTATCTTAGAAAAATGTTGCTGCTTATTTTCTGCTCGTGTGCATGCTCCCTGCACCAGCCTGCAAGCCCTGACTGCCAGTCTGCCACGGCACTTTGGGTGTATTTGCAGAAACCATCGTTTGATCTCAGCTGAGCCGGGTGTCTGGGCACCTGGCAGTTTCCTGTGATCACAGATAAAATCCAGATGATGCTGTCTTCCCTCCTTCCCTCTGCACACACCCAGCAGTGGGCATCAGACATGCCTCTGAGCTGCTGCCTCTAAGATACCCACCACCCAACAAGGAGACACTGGAGCTCTTCCTCTGCTCTCAGATACACAGAAGTTACCAGGAAAAACGCTAAATACATGGCTGCAGATTCCTCCTTCACTTAGGCAATGTCCAGCCCTCCAACTCCATTCCTGTTCTCCCAGCCCCATGCTGGCTGCTCCAGCTCTCCCCTGGGTCACCCACACGAAGCCCAGCTTGGATGTGTCCTCATTCCTCTCATCCTCCCTCTTCCTTTCCCTCTGTGGCACTCACCTCTCCCTCCTACTGCACACTAATCCCTCTCCATCCTCATCCTTGTGCTGGTCAGCGTGGAGGGCAGCAGGACCTCGGCCAGGCCAGTGCCTGACCTGCCACAGCAGTTCCCAGGGGACCAAGGGGACGCATCCATCCCTCGGAGAGAGCTGGCATGATCCCTTCTTGCTGGGATAACACACAGCCAAGGGCTCAGCGCTTCTGCCTTTGCCCCAGATCACTCAGGCCAGGTCCATCCCTGTGTACCATGTCTAAGTTTCCCTCCTCGTTACTCACAGTGATAAAAAGGGGCTCTGGGTGACCTCTCAGCTCACGCTAGCTTTTCCAGGAGAAAAAAGTTTGCCTCTTCTGAACCTCCCTCCCCTTGCATGAACAGGGAGCTGCTTGCACCCTGAAGCACAGCTGGTACCTCAAAAATGTGCCTGGATGATCGCTCTCATCAGTACTTTGGGGAATGTGGCAGGAGATGAGGTCCCTTCTGCTGCCTGCAGAGCCTGGCAGGGCAGGAGGGAGGGCTGAGAGCAGGGTGGCGTGATGAGGATGGGGGATATGGAGCTGGGAGAGGTAGTGGAGGATGGGGGAAGCTCCCCATGGTGTGGACTCATCCTGGCTCTGTTTCTGACAGACAGCGCTCTGGTCTCCTAGTCGGCACCAAGTGGTAAGGGGATCTGAATGTGGCACAGCACCCAGGGGGGAGACGTGGCCCCCTCTCAGCACCTGGCTCTAACGCGGATTTTGCCTTTCCCCTGACTGTACAGAATAATCTCAAGAGGTGAATACAAACAACCCTAACAGATGTTCCAGCCCAGGGCTCGCGCAGCCAGGTGGCTGGACTGTGATCCCCCCAGCCAACATCTAGGCAATTCCCATGGGTTTCGGTGGGACAGGACCCAGACTGGGGTGTTTCTTCCTCAAAACCTGGCCCTGAGTGAGCAGGCAGCCGTGCAGCACAGGACCCTCTCCTGCTCCCAGCACAAGGTGAATGAAATCCAAATGCCACTGCGCTCTGCGGCAGGCATCTCGCTCACGATCTCACTCCCGACTTCAGGAGCATCCCAAGAGCTGCTTATTTCCAGATTATGCTTCCAAGGAAGAGCAAACAATGCAGAGCTGCCATGATATATTTAACGATGAATCATTCCCTTAAAAATTATCAGCTGTGAAAGGCTTTCACCACTCTGGGGATAATGCAATGATGTATTTCATGTGAATCAGTGCAGAGCGTATCCATGGCAACCCCATCCTCTCAGTTTGCCAACAGTTGGGGTAACCGGCCTGGAAGAGTTGCAGAAAATAAACCCGCATATTATGGGTTTTTAAAGGAAAAATCAGGCCTGTTTTGAATTACAAGTGGCTTGTCTGTATGCTTGGCTTAGGCTTGTTTGGTTGGCATATTGCAAGACCTTCAGCGGGTGTCACTACCCAGGGAGGTAATTCATCATCTCCGTGCAGCATCCGTCCCCACTGGGCGTGCACAGGCACCCAAGGGCTCCTTCCCCAGTGGCTCCCAGCTCACCACACACGTAGCCAAGTGGCCACGGGCTGGACCCAGGGACCTGCAGCAGGGGCTGGCCATGGAGGCACACGGGTACAGGCACAGGCGTGTAAGCCGGCTGTGATGCTCAGAACTGAGCGCCTGATTTAGTAGCCTGCCTCCTACTCTCAAAAGAGGCGTAGGCACTGCGGGGCAGATCGTCATAAGGCTACAGGCAGCTGAGCCGGCAAACAGATTCTAAGCCCACCCCGAGGGCACTGATGAAGGTAATGCAGATCCCACCATAGGGGCAGCGTTTCTGCCTGTCGGTAATTTTAAAGCAGCCAAAATGCTTGTGATATGCTCAGAGCCCTGTTTCCAGTGGGTGCTCCAGAACCTGCGGTACTTTGGGAAGAGAGCAGGAAGAACCTGCATCTCCACAGGGGCTTGATCCCCCAGGATGTATTTTTCAGCAGGCTTGGAGAACACTCTATCGTGTTCGACAGGCTGCTGTGAGCTCCGGGAGGGCGGTTTGTGGAAAACCGCTGCCCTTGCCTTCCAGAAAGGGCAGGGCAAGAGACAGAAATTCCCTGTGCGAATGTGAAGTTGTACCAAGCAGCATCTTGCATTACTCAGAAGCTGAATTTTGAAGACCATAAAGAATTGGGGAAAGTCTCAAAGGGAAAAAAAAACATTCCAGTTTGCTCTTTGGCTCTAGCACAGGTGTTAGACTCTCCCTGGTTCAGTAATATGAATCTTATAGAAAGGGAAAAAATGTAATTCTTCTGTATTATAGCAGGATTATCATCAAGTTATTTAAAAAAACCACCCTGCAAAAAGAGTGTCATGGCTTGTTTAACCCTCATCAGCTCAGTTTGGGGTCTGTGTCTGCCTCAAGGACAGAAAAAGTAGAGAACAAGTTCCTTTAAGGAATGAAATGGCTGTTTTGATGCAGATTGCTGGGCATTAGCAGGCTGCGTTGGAGGTGCCTCTCTGTGACCAGACCAGGAATGCTCAGGAACGGTGAGAGCAGCAGAGCTGGACCATCCCATCCCTCCAGAGCACTCAGCCAAGCTTCTGAGCCTCAGCCCATTCCTGGTGCTCCGGAGCCCTGGGGACATGTGAGCTCTGCTGAGATTTCCTCTGTGCAGATACCTAATGGGTTTTATGCCTGGTATTTGGAGTTCGAAAACCTAGCCTGAGGCAGCATAAAACATGATTTTCCCCTCAGTATTATGTGGTGAGTGACTCCAGCCCATCTTTATTTTCTCTAAAGTGTTATGAAAGACTAAACACTCCAAGAAAATGGCATCCATTCACAGCACGCCAAGGGCCACTGGCAGTGCTAATAAAAATTCTAATTGCAAGAGGATAACTATCAATCTCTCTGACTCATGCTATGGAAGATGCTGAAATGGCACTCCCGTTTTCATCTCTCCGGCACTCTGTCGCAATGGTAGTGTCTTTATGGTAATGTCTATAAAGCACATGCAGGTTTTTATATGTTTTCTAATTTTACTGAACATATCCCTTATATTTCCCCATTAAAAAGGAGAAAAACAAAGGGGCAAAGGATAAAAGGATGAAAAATGGCAAAGAAGAAAAAACAGGGAGAAAATTGGGTAAGGGAGAGGTAGAAAGAGAAACAGTTTGGCTTATGCTAACCTAAGATTTTTCAGTCTTCTAAATAATTAGAACCAAATATTTATCCATTTCTCCATGTTTCACCTCTCCAAAACTTTGCTATCCCGCATGCCACTAAGTCAGCCCAGTTGCCATGCCCAGCCCTGTCCTGGAGGCCACCTCCTCTCCCACCCAGCAGTCACAGGTCAGTTGGCAACAAAGATTGCTCAGGAGAACCAGTTCTGCTGCCATGTGGAGAACTTCCAGGATGCTGGGCTATATCCCAAAACACCACCAAACCCAGCTCAGGGAAGTAAATTTAAGGAGGTATCCATTATCATATTAGTCCTCCTACTAACTTCCAGCCATAAGAATTGTGTCCTGGCACAGCCTCAGGTCTTACAAGCCCATCCACATTGTCAGCAACACTACCTCGGTCTCAGCCAGGACCAGAGAGTACAGCCTTGGGGAACAAATGTGAGCAAAATCTAATTTTCTGCTGGATCAACCTTAATTGTAAATCGATAGCTGAGGTTTCTACTGCTTCACAGGGTGCTTTGGCGCTGACTAGGATGAAAGTTATGTACAAGTGCTGGTGCTGAGCCTGGCACAGGTGATGGAGCCTGCTGGGTTAGGAAGCCTGAATGGCAGGAAACTTTGTATGGGCAGTCACTAACACTCCTGCTGCATCACGAGTATAGAGGCGATTAATTACCCCACAGTGCCACAGAGAGGCTGGTTATAACTGGAGTAGGTGAAATGACAGAAACTGGTATTCTGAGATGTACTGGGAGGTGCAGATCCATCTATTCCCACGACTACCTGCCTGCCCATGGTAGCCCACCTGCTGAATGGCTCCTGGTTAGTATTCAGCAATGCCTGGACAAGCAGTGTCTGTCTAGAGAGGGGAGAGAATGTGAATATTCAGGCTAACCTGGGTGATGCTTGTTTGGTCGTTGATATGTAAAATCTGGGGCCAGACTCTGCCAGGTGACTGCAATATTTAATATTACTGTATTATTTAAGTAGTTGCAAAAGCTCACATTTGAGGAAGGCTGAAAGGCATTTCTATACATGCATGCAGGTATATTCTCGTTTTGGAAGAATGGAAACTCAACCACCCGGGTCATAAGGGAGCTACGGGGTGCTCCATCCATGCTTTCAGCTTGGACAATGGCAGCACCAGGATTTCTGGCTTTTCTGTGTGTACCCCTTCTGTGTAACATAGTCTAAATGTAGTTAAATGGACGTGGCAGTGCCAGGGTCAGAGCCCAGGTGTGCCAGCTCTCAACATCCTACCTTCAGACAAGGCCATTCGGGTCCAAATCACCCATTCCAGAGGTCTCCTCTACCAAAAACAAGTGGTGATAGAGCAGAGTGACCAAGGCCCACGGTCTGTGCTTGTGTCCAGGTAAAAGCTTTGTGCCTTCGTACTGAACCGAGAGGGGACAACCTAGAAAACCATGCTGAGACTGTCTGTCCATCCTAGCCTCTGCCTCAGTGCACACCTCATGTGGGACACGTCCATACCTGGATGTCCAAGGACAGCAATGGGACCAGGCTGAGATGTCGGGACCCTCCTGTAACGAATGTTGGCCAAGAAACCTGCAGCTCTCTAGAGAGGCTGCAGAGAGGCTCCCTCCCACATGGTGCCTGTCTCATGCTGGGCAGGGCTGTGTGCTCCTCTTCCTCCCGGCTGCTGCAGCCTGCCAGTTCCCATCTGTTCCCCTGCCCAGTAGCACTTGAGTACCAGCATCACTCTGCTGTTGCCCATGTTTTATTGATAAAAACTTGGTCACTCCCTTTGGCAGATGACTTGAGAGGTCTGGCTTACAAAGAAGCATCTCACCCTGCTCTGTTCCATTTCTACCAGGTTTCTGTCCACATTCTCTCTATGCAAGTCCATTGCAGCCTGAGCTGGTCTATGCCTGCCAGCTGGGCTTGGTTATGCTAATGACAACCAGATACACTGAAATTGCCCTGATTAGCAGGCTCTGCAAAGTGCTGCCTGTAGTTAGCACCCTGCAAACACGCAATGCTAGTCATGACCAAAAGGATATGTTTTCCTTACCCACATCTGCCAAGAACCATTTCCCAGACTTCTTTGAAGCAAAAATACATGTCAGTGGGTAAAGCAGACCTGGACACATAAGTTTGCATGGAGCAACAGAACTTCACTGTCTTCCCCTCAGAGCATTAGTCCTTTTCTGCAGAGGTAGTATCACACCACTGACAATACACACGTGCATAACAGAAATAAGATCAATGAATCTCTACCATGTATGGTAGAATGAACAGAGACTTCTTTGAGAGGGAAAGGCAAACGTATATTTTCCGAGGCCGAGGCCTGCCATGAGGTCGGCTAGTACAGCTGATATCAGCAATAAAATAAGATCTGACTGATTTTAAGGAGACTCAGCAAAGCACATTGCCATGCAGGATTGGGACCTGAGATGCTATTTTCAGTACTGTGTTCTTTTCATACTCATGCCATTGGTGAATCTGCAGCATGCAAGCAGGCAAGCCACAGAGGGGAGGTTAAAAATACTTTTTCTGAATACATAGCCCTAAACAGTGGAACCTGAATTTCATCCTATTCAGATAAGAAAATTGAATATGCCATTCTGATAACGCTGTTTTCAAGAGGTGAGTTTTCCTCTGGAAGCTGCCACTCTATTAATACCCTATGTCCAGGTCTTAACTTTCATTTTGCATCACAAAGTGGCATTTGTGGCAGAGATAAATTGACCATTGCCCCCATTCTATTGATGACATTGTGTCTTCCAGAGGTTAAATGACTTTATCCATGTCCTATTAATAAAGAATACATTACTCTCGATCGCTTGCTTCCTTCTAGGCACCCTGAGATCTGTAGTTCTACCTTGAGAGCGGAGTCCTCCTGTTCTCAGTTCTCAGCTGCCGGATCAAACTCTGAGGACCTCCCAGCCTCCCATTAGAGAAGGTGTAATGTAATTCAACAGAAAAACTCAACAATATCCTTTTACTGTGTTGCCTTAGTGGTCTGCATTGATGGCTGCAAAAGGCAGTCATGGTTAAATGTCCAATGCTCATTTATATTTTTTTATCCCTCTGAGTTTGCTTCCTGGGCTGTGGATGCAGTAGCATGTGCTTGTGTGGTTTTACGTATGGTTTTGGTAATCATTCTTTGCAACCAGTTTCTCCTATGGACCAGCTGGGAATGGCTGACCAGCGCCTGAGGAAGTTCTCCATGAAAACAACCTGAGGGTCTCTCCCTAGTCCTCACTGTCACCAGAAGTCAAAACTCTCACAACTTTTCTAAACCCTTCTGCTGCTCAAGGTCTGGCAGCTAGAGAATTATCTATTTCCTCGAAAGACAGTTTCTGAAATGCATCATTTTGATAGGTGATAGGATAACATTGTCCTATTTTGTAGGAATTTATGTTTTGAAGCGATACAAGTTGAGTTACAAACAAAGTAAGTAGAAAACCAGAAAGATATGTGCACACAAATTTACATGGTTGGTATGACAACAGGGATGTTTTGTTTAGATAAGACTGAAAGGCCTTCAGGGGAGAATGAAAGAACATGTACACTCCAAAAAAAATGCAAATCTGGAATGGCTTCCCCAAGACAGACATAAATTTATTAATAATTTCCTTCAGAGAGATGATAAGGTTGGCACAGAGGAGAATTAACCTGAGAATCATCAGTTTGCAATGAGCTGAAACCAAGTAGTAAACAGACATCATGATTACATTACAGCTGCAACTGGGAGAGATATTTAATTATTAATTGTTAACCATGTGAACAAGTAAATTTACTCCACCTCCGCTAACAATGCTCTGTGTGTTTGAGAGATGAAGATCTACAGCCCCTCAGTGCCATTTACACTCTGGCTTGAAAACTCCCCCCAGGTCCAGCTTTGAGTTTATATGTGCCAGGAACCTCCAGGAATCCCCTTTGTTTGTGAGTGTTTGTGAGTGAAACCCTGGAGGATCTCCTGTCTCTTTCAGACAGGAAAAAAACAGTGGAAACTCACCATAGTTGGAGTCCCACCTTGGTAGCATAAAGAAAAATTGGCCACTGGTGTTGTTACTTCTGGTGATCTTAATTTGAAAGCTCCTAGAGGGACAAAGCAGCATGGAGCAGCTGCCACGTTCCAGCATGACGCTTGCACCATGGAGAAGACCCTACTCCCTCCCCAAGATGCGTGTGACTGAGTCTGTGAGGACAGCAGGGTGGTGGAGAAAGCCACCAGAGCAAAGTCAGCCTGGCACTGCAGATGCTATGCTATTCCCAGCTGCAATAAACCAGACACAGAATCAAATATTCCCTTTTCTACCAAAATCGCAGCGTTTTCTGGCTTGTTTCTTTCCCTAATAGCCAAGATGGTTAGAAGTCACTGTACACTCAGCCTTTTAATGCATTATATGAACTGCTTTGAAGCAGCACTGGGTTTGTTACCCTCTCTTTTCCCTGCAGATAAGAAGTCGGATGGAGCAGCCACCGTGGGAGCAACCCGCGGTCTCATGAGCCGGGCTGTCCCCACACAGCCCAGCTGGGAGCTGGGAGCGTGCGCAATGCCAATGGAGCTGTGCAGAGAAGTGAGCAGCTGGGGGAAGTTATCAGCAGAGAACCGTGGAGTGTGTGACATGGAATTAATAGCACATATCGGTTCAACTTGAACCGAGAGCCAGCCAACGGCAGCATTGAAAATACATTTCCAAGATCATTCCATTTTTCTATGTCCAGCAAAGGTAATACCAGGTATATGCTGCTATGCCCTCCCAGTACTCCTCCCGCAGGCACTTTGGCGGGGGAAAGAGGGACAAACAGCAATGGAGAAGGCTGGCACATTTCCCACCCTGACATCCCCTGATTTTATGCACAACAGAGAGCTTTCATTTCTCCAGACTCAACAGCTATGATGCTGTATTTATCTTTACTTTAGCAAAGCTAATCAGAAAAATCTGTTTTGTGGAAACTTGTGATGGTCTGGAGAGCCGTCATTTTTATATTTTCTTTGGAGCAACAGAAAAGAGAACATGGGATAATGTGCTTTGATAATGAATCGTTTCAGTTTGATGAATTATGATTCTTTGTGCTAAAAGTGCAAAGTCATAATCCACTATAGAAGACGACATGTTGCATGGTTGGACTCGACGATCTTAAAGGTCTTTTCCAGCCTAAATGATTCTATTATTCTTTGATTCACATTTTAAAGCTTGTATTTTCGTCTAACTCAGAAGCCAAAATGACACAAACTGAAATGATCAAATCAAAGGGAAACATTTTTACCTTAGCAAAATGAAATACCTTTGATGTTATTGAAACTAAACAAGAAAGTCAAAATGATTTGACGTTTCCCATGAAAGACTTAGTTGGTACTGACACATTTCCATGAAATATTTCTAATTTGAGGAGGATCTGGGGAGGCCCCACACCATCACAGCCAGAGCCTCCCTGTCCCTCTTGCTCCCTTCCCGGGTGCTGGCTCTGCACTGGCTCATTGGAAAACCACAATGCTGGTGCAAAAGGGCTCAAGTTTCCCAGCCAGTACTGATTCTGGAGGTCCTGTGGGGCTGTTTGGCATTCCTCCAAGGGGCTTCAGCTCCCAAAGCCATCCCTCGTGCCCCCAGACCCTGAAAAGAAGGAGGGTGGCTGACCAGCACTGTGTGGGGAATCCCACAGACCTGAAATGTTGCAGCGGGGGGTCAGCACGTGGGCTGGGGATGCTGGAGACGATGCAGCCCTGGCGCTGGGCTTGCAAGCCCCGCGGAGGAGCAGGGTGCCTCTGTGCATGCCTGTGCTCTTTCTGTTGGCGTGAGCAGAACTCCAGAGGAGTGCAAGCCTCAGCGCCTTCCCATTTCACGCAAATCAGTTCCTTTGATGCTCTTCCCCATCTCCCCCTCTAGAAAAGTCTCTTAGACGCTTGTGGGGACAAAGTGGGTAGAAATCAGTTCCACTGCTACAAGCATTAAGAACCTGCAGGTATCAATAAAAAGTTTATGGAGAAATTTATGCAATGACTTATATGATTCAGCTGAGAATTATGCTTCATCTTTATCATCTTATACTCTAGTTCAAGAAAGAACATTATTCTTTGTAAAATCCTACAGGGTTTTTTATGACAGATTTAAGAAAGGAAACAAGAACTGCATATTCCATCTGATTCTTCAGTACCCCAGCAGTATCTTAATAAAACTAGACAACAAGATAAGGTAGTCCCAAATGGAAAATACTAATATCCTTTCAAGTACATGGCTTTCCCAGTACAGGTGGAATAAAAAAAGGAATTAATTGTAAAGTCAGTTAGTATGTGATTTCATTCCAAAACACATGATATTTCTAAGTCTGCCCTTTAATATTCTAGAGAGGAGAAATCTTAAACCTTGATTTTTGTGTTTTGACTTAAGGGAACACGTGTCTACCACCTGTTTACAGAGCAGTGTCTCAGCCAGCCAATTATTTAAATACCAAAACACAGACATCATCTGTGACTCAATTAAGCTGTTTCTCTACCTTTCCAACCTGAAACAATCTCCCTCTTGTTCTGGGGCACTTTCTCTATCTGGCTGCTAAAGAAACAGCCTAGCCAGAAGTAATTTGCTGTATCCCAGCAAATTCACCCACAAGAGAGGAGAGGAAAGTTAATTTAAGCTCAGCCTTTTCACACAGCCTAAGACATCTGTCCGGAGCCACCCTGGGATCCAGCTGTGGCCACGCTTGGGTGTTGGAGGGGCAACAGTAGTGATGGAGCACACAGCAACGCCAGCCCATGACAGCTGCTGTGTCCTGGTGGGAAACAGCAAGATCCAAGGTCCACCTCCTGATGCTGCCAGCTGCTTGCTGCACAGCCAGGCCGAGCGGTGGAGGCCACCGCTCTCCTCCTGGCAGTGACAGGAGCTCTCTGTTCTCCCTCCTCTCCCGGACAGGATTCAGCATTAAAAATGGATCTCGTTCCATACATAGAAGCAGACAGACCCAGAAACGTCACCCAGCTGAGTGCGCAGCCTTTGCGAACTTGGCCGGCAGCTTCCAGGTTTACCAGAACTCCCATTCCCACTGACCTTATAGCGATTACAGAGGCTAAAACCACAGGGCCTTAACCATTAGACCAGAGAACTTGTTTACACAGTGAAGGACAGCAGCTCTAGCGGCACGAGAAGTGAAGCGGTGACGGTGTGAGAAGGGAGGATGAGGGTGCTTTCGCCATGTAGGTGGTCAGGTCTGATGTAGGGAGGGCAGGGATGCTGGGTGCCTCCCTCCAGGTGGCTGGAGGAGCCTCCTCCTGCGTGAAGCAGAACTGCACGTTTCTGCTGAGGTGGGGTTTTGCACCAGGACAGGTATACATTTTGATAAGTCCCATACAATAACAAATTCCTGATGTGAACAGGCAAATAGGTCTGACCTGCACTCGTGTGTCATGGGCTTCGTGGTGCAGATGTGTGAGAAGAGGCAGGGGGGAGGGTCCCCAGTTCTCCTCCTGTTCCAGCAGTTTCAGGTAGTTCTAATGAAACCCTGGGCAACTCAGAAGCTGCCACAGTAAGGTTAAGTAAGTACCTGTCCCACTGCTCACTAAAAAAATGAGTTTTCAGAGCACTGCCTTGACGTAATAATAACACATCAATATTACAAGGCTGTTTGACGATACACACAAAACTGCTATCTGGAGCTAACTGTAGCTTGTAATAGATGCTAACCTGAAGCTATGAAAACATATGACAAAACAAAGCCTTAAAATAAAACAGAAGACCTTTATGAAAACAAGCAAAGTTTTAAAAGGTAGGATTGTGGTTTACCCACAGAAGCACAATAAGTGCAAGGAAAGACTCAGCTGCTGGAACAGTACAGGACAAACCACCCACGCCGAGTTCCTTAGTACAAGTGAAACTTTTGCACCTCATTGGCCTCTCCCACGTGCCATCAGCCTCTTGAAAAGACAACCCATCCGCCACCCTCACGTTATACTAGATGCACCAGGAGCAAATTTCAAGGAGTGTAAGGAGCCAGACAGGCTCTTCTCTGCAGAGAAGCATCATTCATCTGAGTTCACCACAGATGCTGAATGAGGGACAAAAATACATCAACAATCACCATATAACACCATTTGATAGACTGTGGGAAAGAGACCTGACCCAAGAGTACCGAATATTTATGACACAGATCTGTTCAGTGTTCAGACTCAAGTGAACAATGTTCGACTTAGTACTTCCCCTTGTGCTCATTTTTATCATGTTTGTTCAGATTGCTTCCTCGCTGCCAAATTTTTGCCAGGGCATCCCAAATCTCACTATTTAGCAATAGCTTTTTATTCCTTTTTACTGCCACCAAAGCCTAATCCTGTATGTTAGCAGCCTCCTCACAAATGTCATAACAAGAGGTGAATCTCAGCTCTGAGATCCTTGGGTCTGACTTGGTTTGTAAGTACCTCAATGGATTGCAACTCCGTTTTATCTAGATTTACTGCTTTGAAGAAAGCAGAGCATTTTGTGCCTGACAGATTCATTTGAGTTTTAACTTCAAATATTTTGCAGGATAAACTCACAGCAAAAGGTTGAGTTATACAACTGGAAACACTCAGAAAGAGCCTACAATCATGAAATACATCTGGAGCTAATCCTTTCCTTAGGGTATTATTTTGGACTCTGAGACAGCCCTTGGAAGGACCTGAAGAGGGTTCCAACCCTTTCCCCTACCCTCCTTTGGGTGCCCCTTAGTGCAGTTACACCTGGGTCAGACCTGCCCTCCTGCGCTGAGCAGCTCAAGGGAACTCACACATCTGTGACTTGACTTCCCAGCGGGATTCGTGCGACTGTCAGGGTTCGGCATGCTCGGGGCCTTGGTGACACATTGGCTTCTCCCATCAGACTTGCTCTCCTGCCGAGGAAGTTGACTAAATGGTGATTTTTCTGATTTCTCCTCTCTCGGCATGACTTGCTTTTTGAATATATTCACAGGTCCAGAGTAACTTACGGTACACATTTTTTTCAAGTCTTCCTTTTTACATATCTATACAATGTGTTGGTAGCCATCATGTCTGAGAGCCTGGTGGGATTCCTTGGAGGCTGCATGTGCAGGACTAACGCCACTGACTCATGCAGCACTTCGGGGTCCCCAGTCCTCTCCCCGAAGCATGAGCAGTAGCGCTCCTATTTATAATGACTAACGACTTATTTAGCATTTCTCATTTCTAATCCCAAAACAGTGCAGAAGGAAAGGGGACTAACAAAATCCCGGTTTGACAGAAAGAGATTTTTATCCTCCTGTAGCACAGGATTTACACAGTAATCAGGACATGGAAAAAAACCCCAGTTTTCACAGCTTGAATCCTAGGGCCTTTGGCACTGTCCCATATTCCTTGCCCATGGATCAAGTAATTTAGCAATACATCGGTCCCTTCTTACTAAATCAAAAGTGTGCTGATGTTTGGAGAAAGTTCAAGGGGAAGGGAGTGGGACAATGATGACAACATTATTTTTTAAATCTCTTTGTCCTGTAGAACTGGCTGATCTGAGCTGAATCACCATAGTTAATACATGTTGTTCTCAAAGCTTTTCAGAACCGTGTTTGAAAAACAGGAACACTGGAAACCTTGTAGGAAAAATCATATTCCCATTTTGAAGAGATCATTTTGGACAAGTTTACCAAAAAATGCGATGATCTATCAGACAACTTTCTAAAAGGAACTGTTACATGCTGGAACCGACCAAGGGCTTGACTCATTCAAGGTAGCTGAAAGCAAATTCATTGCACAGCTTGGGATCAGGTCTGAAGTGATTCTCTTATCCTTTCCATGAGACCAAGCGGGACCAACTGTCCTGCTGGCAACAGAAAAAGAGCAGAGCAAATGGGTGTAAGAGTGAGGTCAGAGTCAGCCCTTAAATCATCGTTAGATAACAAGCCATGCTGGCTTCATTATTTCATTTAATGACACATGAACTATGGAGGTGTGGGAGTAGAAAATGAATTATCTGAAAAAGCCAAGATTCAAATTAAAACATTTTACACAGATAAGGATTCTTTTCCTTTCTTTGAGAAAGCTAAAAAAAGGAGGGAAATATCCAGAATTTTAGCCCAAATAACACCATTAATCCTAAGCAGAAAAAGACATTATTCTGCTTGGATCCCTGGAGCAGGATGAGAACATTTTATCCTATGCAGTATAGCGATTTTCCTTGTTTACATGTTGCACATCATATGCTCCTCTCCTAACAAGCAGCAGTCATTGCCAGCCCTTCAGCAGAGCCTAGCCTGAGTGTTCATATTATATGCATGGCTGTTTCAGAGCCAAAATGCTGTAAAATAATCTACCACTCGAACTTATTATTATCTTGACTGCCAAAGCCAGCTGCTCTTGCTGTTTAGCATCCCTTTTCAAAGGAAACACATTGTTTCTACCAGCTTTGGGTCTCCTCTCATACACTGATGGAAGCATGAATAGCTTTTCTGAAGCCTGTGGAGTTGTGGAGATGTAAGCTTGGGGCATGTGAGAAGGAATTTATTGCTGTCATGTTGCCTCTGTTGCCATAACTCCCCCAGCCCCTCAACCAAATATGTGCTCCAGTTGTGCTGGGAGTGCTACGACATGTAATCCTTGCAGCATCCTGACTCAAAACAAGGCTGTTTTGTTTCCTCTGTGGTTTATTCTGCTTATGTGGGAGCTCCTGTGAAGCCAGGGGCATAAATACATTGCATGATGCTACTTAGACCTCGAGGAATTAGTTGATCTTGGAAAGGATGATGAAGAGCCAGGCTGTCTGAAATAGGATGATTTTTATTATTTTGTTAGCTGCTGGCACAATCAACTCACCCTCAAGACAGAAGGTATGACAATGAGATTTACCTCTTTAGAAGATGATTCGGGTCTTATCCAAAGATCTTTGGTGCAATATGTGTTGCATACAACAGCTAAATATTTTGTGCACCTTGCAAAAGAGATGCGGAAATAAGAACATGTGGAGAACATGTGACTTCTACAATGCAAACCCCTTTCCACAAAGTTTTTTTTTCATCTGCTAAGCTTCGCCTGCTCTTCACACATGACAACTGTTCACAAAACAACGGGGTCCTGGATAACGGGATTAGAAACTGTGAGCCCTGAGCTGAGCTAAGCTCCAGCCTTGCTGCATGAAAACAGCCTTTGAGCTCAGCAGATGACAGGCTGGAGTAGGGGGAAAAGACAACTTTTGGGGAAATGCAGGGGAAGTCCTGCAGTGCTTCCACCCTGGGGAGACATCAGACGGGGCTTGCTTTCTTGCAGGCTTTGGAAACCTATTGCATGGCCTGGCCCTGTATGTATTTGTTGGCGTTTTCATTTGTATTGAGGGATGTCACTGAGCATGCTGCTGTGACATGGACACAGACATGGGTGACAGGACACAGGCTGGTTGCTACTGACAGCAGCACGGTGCTGCCTGACTCTCAGAGAAGTGACCGTGGTACATCTTCATGCCACGCAGGCAACATGACCAGTGAGGGCAACCAGCTGTGACTGCTGGAAGAGCAGAGCTGTTGAAGCAGGGGGGACAGCGGTGGGAGGCACGTGCGGTGCCCCAGCAAACCAGCCCAGGCGTGCCAGACCCCGGCTAGGCAGGCACTTGTGTGTACCGCTCAGCGTGCAACGCTGTCCCCCCGGCTATGTCCAAAGCACGTTTAGTTTGGGGGGTTTACAGAGCTCCAGCAGTTTTTGCACGGAGTGATGAGAGATTCTATTTATCAAAGGAAGGAGAGGAGCTGCTGGCATCCTTTGTGTCTGCCTGCCTCTTTCTCTGCTGCAGTGATGCTTTCTTGCAGAACATGAGCAGTGTCTCACACCTGCTGCTTAATGCATTTTCCATGTGTGTTCATCATACAGACTGTCATTTATATGCCTGAAATCCAAGTTTTTTTGCTTTCTCAACTATTTGCCTCGCTTCAAAATGCCTGGAGGTGGTCCCCTGGGCACATACACAACAGTGTTCACATGCTGCATTGGCTGGATGTTCAAGAGGTACTATAAGATCATAAACCAGATGCAACACCCTATATTGTTGCTAGAAATGAGTGGAAGTTAATATATAAACGGTAGACAAACAGAATATTTCATTCTGCATACAAAACTGCAACTGGAATACACAGATCTAACACCAGAACTAAAACTGTCTGTAGCAACAGTTATGACTTGTGCTCTTTCCTTCCCACTTCCATTAAAAAGTACTTCTGCTCATTTGATGGCTTTTCAACCATATCAGAGCTCTTCATCTGAGAACACAATTTCAGGCATCAGGTAGGGTCTTAGCAGAGGTTTTAAGCGAGAATTCCTGAATATCTTCCCGTTTTCCCGATTTTTTCTTATGAGCTGGCTAACTATTGCAGCCCTGAAACACCCAGGCTGATGCACCTCAGAAGCATCTGGAATACTAAGGCACAGCCTGGAGCCTCTTGCTTCAGATTAGCTGGGAAAGCAATTGCAGCACAGCATCAGCAGCTGAATGACTGCACTACCCAGTGACCTTTCGCCGTTGCTGCCTACTCATGGCACCCTTCAAACAATGACCCTTCCACCAGTTAGTACTGCGCTGGTTCTCCTGTGGTTCTGGAAACAGCCTCAGCGCGTGCTGCCAGGGATCCCTCTGCAGCTCCAGGCTTGCCCGTCGCATAAGCAATGGCAGCAGGGAGGGAACCAGCCCCGACACGGTGCACCCACCCACGGAAGCACAGGTTGGGAGCCTGCTCTGCAGTATCTTCATTGCTTTTATTATCCACATTAACTACACTGAAGACAAGCCTAAGCCACGCTGCGGTCCCCATGGAAACAGGTCCAAAGAGCTTTGGCTGATTATTAATCAAAGCATATGAACGCCCTTTCTCCTCCAAAGGTCCTGAGGAAATGACTCCTGTTAGGACCCCCTGGAGCAGATGGATCAGCAGCAGAACACAGACCCGGGAGGGTGTAGCCTGGGGCTGGCATGGGATTTTACTTGCTTTTCCACAAGGGATGGAAAGGAGGAAATCTGCCCAAGTCTCTGGCAAGTCCCTACCCTTTTTATCCCACAATATGCCATGAGATCATTTAGAGACATGAAGTCATGCTTGTCTCCTTGGTCTCAGTGCTTGAAGGCCAGCAGTGGCATTTCCAGGGCTAGCATTTGGGATGACAAAGTGTTTGCAAGCAGGGTGAATCATTTCCCTAAGGACACCCTCAGACTTGCTGCAATGCATTCAGGAGGAGAAAATGTTCTGCCTTTGGCCTTGACAGTCTTTTAGTATCTCTGAAGTCCACCCGTCAGACAGGCAGACACACAGGGTGGTCATACCCGAGGCCTCAGCTGTAGCAATTACCGATGCTCCCAGGGCAAAACAAACACAAATCCCAGTACCAGACTGGTTACATACCAAGGGTTATGAGGCACGTGTGAGAGATTACAAGCAGCACAGTGAGGAAGGGGCTTTAGAGGACTCAGACCCTTTTTTCTTTGAAGCAGATGACAGACCAAGGGAATGCACTGGTGGGAAGCAGGTGCCTCCTCCTCCACCCCGCCCAGTTCTTAAACTAAATTTGCACTGGGGTGTGATGGGCAATTTATGTCCAAATCAGAACATAAAATTTTAAACAAAAATTTAAGTTCATATAAGCAGGATAATCTAAATTATTTATGATTTCACAATATTTTTTGTGATCTAAAAAATTGTTCATTTTAATATCAATTTTTAACATAAAATATATGAAGTCTAATCATAAAAGCTGTTTTGAATCACACATCAGAAAAATCCCATTTCAAAGCTTCTCTTAAACTCTTGTTTTAAACTTGTTTCAGAGAAGGGAGACCTGAAAGCTGACACTTTCCTGTATGCAGCTTCAGCTTCAACAGTCGTCTTCTAATAAAAATATTGCACCAGAGACCCAAACAGAATTTCTACAGTGTCAGATTGTTCCCAGATCTTAAAATAGGAGACTTGGGGTTATCAAGCCCAAAGTCTTTCTTGGTCATAAGCTCTTCTTTTCTTAAAGGAAAAGCCGACTGGCCTTTCCATGAGGACCTGCAGCCCCAGTGATGCCACGAGCACTTCCCTCCCATGGTGAACTAGCCCCAAGCTCACATTCAGCAGTGGGAATCCTTCTCCCTTTCCAGGAGTTTTGGCACTGGGCTTTTTCATGGGAACAGAGAAAAGCAGCCTGGGAAACATCACCCTCTGTGATCCACCAGCCACCACAGAGCAAGATGATGCAGCCAAGAGGTCCCAGCCACCTCCAGGACAGACATGGCACCACGCAGCTGCTCTGCTCCCTGCATAAGGTCGTTACAGCAGCTCAGCACCTGCAGGACTCTCCAGCATGGTTTTGTGGAAAGCTGCTTCTAGTCTCCCCAGGCAAATGCTTTCCCCCTTGGAAAGCCTCCACCTTCACCAACAGGCAGGACCACCAAGTGTGCAGCAGCCTGGGTGCTGCTGGGCAAGCTGCTGCTTCCCAGCTGGCCCCATTTGCCACTTCGTGTCTGCTCTGCAGGAGGTTCTCCAGGGTGGGAACTGAAAACGGCAGTGCCCAACACCAGGAGAGCCAGAACTGGAAGCTCTTTGCCATTTCTGCTTGTTTGAAAATGGCATCTTGGCAGAGTTGAGCTTCCTCTCCAGGCATGGCAGTGTCTGTGTCTGGAACCCCTGGTCCCCCGAGGAGACCTCTTGCCATCTTCCATGCTTGTGAGCCAAGGAACTACGTAGTCCTTCTAACCTGCTCTTCTAAAAATGAAAGCAGTAGATTTTCCTCTTCCATTGACCCATATTTTTTCTCCCTCAACACAAAAGGCACCCTGAGGAGTGATAAGATAAATTCCTCCTTCCCTCTGCCACTTTCATGACTAGCTACAATCGGTTTTGCTCATGAGATGCCACAAACCATATATACAAGCTGCCACAGAAATATGCAATTAGAGTAGATCTATACCATACATGGTTATGATCCCTGGGAGTTAGAGGACAGGGAAGCTTTCGTGCTCAGACCCAGGCCATGGGCAGAGGAGCACAGAGCAGCCAGGCAGCCACCAACATACCGGTGTGCGGCTCCCACAGCTCTGCATGCTCCCCGCCGTGGTGGCAGAAGGGAGCATCGACTCGCTTGGAAGCGTGGTGGGATCTCCTTGTTAGCTTGCAGCTCTTTTGTGGTTCTTGGGACAGCCAAAATGTTACAAGATAGCAAAGTCACTGATCACATTCCTCTCCCGGGAGTTTCACAAGCTTTAAACGTCTAAAGCAAACAATACAAATAGAGCAGCAATTATGTACTGGAAGTTTCCTTTTCTGTCTTGCGTTAAACAAAGCCTTTTTTCTTTCCCTCTATTCTGGAAGGTTCAGGATCTCTGGGCTGCACCAGAGAGAGCTGCATCCCTCCACCCACAGCCGCATCATGGCCACTAAGTGGTGTAAGCACAGGGTCTCCGCGAGCCAGCCACTGTGAGGTCTGCACAAAGAAAAACAAGATTGGGACTTCATCCCTAAAACTCCTTTCCAAAGTCTTCACAGCTACGAAAATGTCTCCTCTGAACCATTATGCCTTCTTCAAGCAATGACACTGAAAATTAGACCATGACAGAACACTCAAAGGAAAAAATATCAGTTAATTCCAAGGAATTACGTGTTCCCTCACTTAAGTTCAGAAACGCCTGCTCAGAAGACACACACAGTTCCTCAATCTATCCTCCAGCCAAACTCAAAGAGAAATTCCTTGATCTCTGAAGAATGACTGTTTTGCAGAGTTTTTAGATAAATTCTGAGCTAGAGGCATTTTTACAGAGAAAAGAAAAGGCCCATCATCATCTTCTGGGCCATAAATGGAAGCCTGAGGCGTGGTTTTGTGTGTATGTTAAGATCAGGGTCAGAACAGGTCCCAGTTTTCTATTTCTAGTCAAAAGCTTTACAAAATAACCCAGTGCCAGCAAGTCCCATAACCTTCTTTGCATGGAAAGGGCAATGACCTCTTGGCCAGCTACAAAATGAGAATATCCAGTGTCCTTCTGATGTCATTCTTTTCTTATGGAAGAATAAGGGCTGGGGAGAGGAGATGGAAACCACTGGGAGTGAGGGGCGTTCAAGATGCCCCGTGTCAGCAGCACTATCCTCTTTCCTAACAACTCCTGACTTCAGCCAGGCTCCAGCTTCTCACAGCAGCTTCAGCACAAAGTGAAATACAGGGGTTAATCCTCAGAGGCAGCAGCTGAAATAACTGGAGGTCAGACAGCTAGATCCTTCCTGGTATGTTTTAGTCTTTCAGAGGATTATGAAGCTTTCCATAGAAAGAAAAGGTTATGCATGAGCTCTTGTCTCTGCCCAGAATTAAGGTGCCCTGGTCCCTCCTCACCATCCTTTGCTCTGCCCGGCAGGGAGCCACGGTCAAATGCATATGACAAGAAACAACAAAATGTTTAGACACTTAATTCCTAGTTGGACTAATAGATATGAGCTGTTAGGTGTTTGTATAGGAATTGGGAACCTTAGAGCTTTTTGAAATTGGACTTAAATTTTGGTTTTTCCTTAATGAACCAGAAAGCCTGTGGCATCATCATGAGAACAAATCACATGGGTGCTGCCTATTTTCCACATCAGCGCCTTACCCCTTGGGCATTAACAGCTTTGAAAATTCATGGGAAAACACACACATAAGACCGCTTCGGGCAAAAATCTCTGGCCTTAAAGAAAACACAGTGATGAATGATGATCTCAACATGAAATTAATAACCTGAGAATATTTTTTGCTTTCCTTGCCATAATGAAGAATTTGTAGAATTATCCATAAATGGTTAATGTCCTCCTGAAGATGGTCACAGTTTATTACTATTATTACTATATTATTACCATAATGATTCAGAGACTGGCAGAGACAACCTGATCAGAAGCCCAAAATCTCTTGAAGGTGAATGTCACATTTACGTTCCTCCAGAATTGTTTCTTCTTTAAAGTCCTCTAACAGCAACTGCTGTCCAAGAGCCTCTCCAAAAATTTACTCCTATCATTTGCCTATGTCGCCTTGAGGAAACAAAAATAGGAATTTCTATGGGCAAATTCCCTCTGTTGGGAAGCTTCTTCAAGCTTCAGGCTCTTGCAGGGCACATTGGAAAGTTGTAGTGGTGCTTTTCAACCCTATACAATTGGGAGAAAGTACTCACACCTATCAGGATTTTAAATGGGAAGAACAACTGAAGTGCTTCATAGCACAAAGTTTCCTGAACAAGACTTCTAGCTCAGCAGCATTCCTGAGCACAGCTCAGTTGTCCTTCCAAAATACAACATGTACTGAGAAGACTTTGCTGTGTCTGAATACCTTTACTGTTCTATTTCTTCTTTTTTAAACATGCATATTCTAAGGTTGTTTTTCTTTAAATACCTTGGTCTGGTCTGGAAGGAACGAAAGGCCAGTTCTCTGCTCATCCTTTTGCCGTGCATAATCTATAGATGTGGTCTGATCTCCATTTAGTGAGTGGGAATCTTTCTGGTTAGGCAGCAACAGTGCCAGTATCTGAGTTTTACACGAGGGAACTGATGTACAGAACAATTTTTTCAAATATATATATATATATATAAAAATATATCTCCACTTCTGTGCAGAACTACATAGGAAGTTTGTTGAATCAAGCCTTGCTCTCGAGCTCTTAGATCAATACCTTGGCTGACAACATCTTCTTCCCTGACTTTTCCTGTTCCTCACACAGTATCTCCACCAGCTTTGCTTACTCAGCTTTGAGGAAGGCGAAAGACTAATTCAAGCAAGTGAGATGCATCGGGAATTTTATATATATATTCAGACAGGGAATCCAACAGCCAGGGGCAGACAGGAGTTATTTCTGTTGCTGCCAATGGCAGAAGAGCGCAAGGGAACCGAGAGCTGCAGACAGCTGAGAGCAGCGGGGTCCTGGGGGGAGGCACAAGCACCCTCTGACTTTACAGCTGCCAGTGTGGGATGGGACAGACCTGATACCATACACAAACCAACAGGCATGAAGCACATCGAAGTAAAAGCTCTTTGACACTGCAGCCTTAATTTCTCCTGCTCCATTACCCTCCCATTAAACCCAAGCAGTGTCTGATGCATCTCTCTGCTAGAGATGGGTTGCCTGCACCCCCAGACAGCTGCCCCCCTCTCCCACGTGAAAGCAGGTGGGCTGTTGGTTTGTACTGCATGACCTATTTGATGACGGCAGATGTGTTGGCTGTATTGTCCCTAGGGCTCCATACTAGGAATAAGTAAGAAATAACATTTGAAACAAAACAGAGCTCACTTTTAGTGCTCCAAGATTTTAACTTGGTGGGACTGTCTACTACAACTGACCGTAAAATGTTACATAGAAATCAGATGATACTACAAAAGCGTATGTTACAGGATAAAAGCAAGAGCTAAAAACCCAGCTGTAATTTTAGCAATCTTGTCCATAACATTAAATCACACACCAGTGCTCCACAGACTCTGGATGATGCATATTTTACAGCCTTATTTTTATTGACAATAATTTATACCCTGAAGCATTATTGCCTCTGTATGAAAAGCGCAATTCTGTTTTCCAGCAAGCAAACAGCTATCCAGAAGGCACCCAAGTCCTCCAGAGAGAGGCATCAGCAACAAAATGTTTAAGGCAGAATAAAGAATTTACTGCTGGACCAACACAGACTATAACCTATTTTGCCAGTGACCTTTACTGAACAGTGTAAATGAGATATTCCAGTCTGAAAATGAGCTATAACAATCTGGCAATCTGCTGCTGGAACGCTGAGTGTCTGAGGGGTTGGAAAACCCACTTTCCATGTAAAAAGGGATGTGCTCTCTGCAAAACATCAGCTCTGCACCGCTGCTGGCTGCCATGTAGGACAGCAGACCTGTGGACAGTCACACTTGCTGTCCTTACACAGCTGAGAAAGCCACTGACACACCAGAAGTGCTGCTCCCCTCCTCTGCCTCCTCCCGCTTCCCACCCAGGGCATCCTTTGGCCCCCCGGAGGGCTCAATTTCCACACTGTTTCCCACAAAAGTCTTGTGGGGCAAGGTGGAAACCAATCTCGCATGTACGCAATGACCATGGGGTGAAGGAGAAAGCTGTAAGGGGATCCTCACCATGTTCCTAAGTGATAATATTAACCAGCAACACTGAAAGGTAACCGAATTTTGCAGAACCAAACCCAACCATTTTCCCCACAAGGCCCCCAGTAAAGATAGATTTGTCTCTCATCAATTATCCAGTCTTAATAAGCCATCTGCACTTTTACTAATAAAAAGGTGAAAAACTTTCATTTCAAACACTCCTATTTCAAGAAAATGTACCTAAATTATGTGCATTTATTTACTGCAGTTGGAGAACAAAATACCCTTTGCCTGTGCGTTCCCCGTAACTGCATGCGAACTTTAGCATAGTCTACGCATTAAAGAACACCTTAATATTTAGTGGTAAAAATAGATGGTATAAATGAATGGCTATAAAGCTCTCACAGTTTACTTCCAGCAAGGTTTGGTCTGTAATTTTTAACCAATCGACATCTTTTCAGTTGACAAATGTGAGCCGGTATGTATCATGTTGCCTTGTGAGGCTGAAAATAGATTTTGCAAATATGTTTCTTGGTGCGGAGGTGGTTCATAGAAGTGAAGCAAAAGATGAGGAGAGAAAAGATGGACACGTTTTGGTTCCCAGGGCTGGATTTGAGTGTCTCTCATCTGCCTAGGCTCATTAATCAGTCCAGAAAGGAAACTCTGATCCTATTCACTGAGTGCATGACTTGTACTGAGAGAATGGAGCCTGGGAGTGACAGTGCTTCAAATTCATGCAAAAGGATACAGCAGGAACACCATCTAATGTGTCCTACTATGTCACACCACCAGATAAAAGAGCAGGCACTTGTACTGAGATCCTTAATTCTAATGGAGCCTATGGGATTTTCCAAGTTGCATTGACTGTATTTTTTAAATCTAGAGGCTAGTAGCGGGAAACAGAAAAAAAAATTGACAGCAATGTATTTTGTTTCCACTTGTGTTTTATACACTTGAAAAAGGTGGAGAAGAGCGTGGCTTAGGCTCCCCACATACTCAAAGGCTAGGCTTAGTCAGAATTCTCATGGGCTGGGTAATCGCAATCCTTCACCCTTCAGCCTGACTCGGGCATCGGGGGTCCTGGAGAGCCAGGGGCTGTGGTGTCTGTATGCAGTGGAGGGGGAGGAGGCTTTAGCCCCTGTGGCGTCTGATCCCTGAACCAGCACCACAGCCAAGGCTGTCACTGCAGGACCACCATCCTTGGCTGGAGATGCTAGGGAGGGTGAGGAGGGAGAGCCCAAATGCAGGCCACAGCCAATAGACAATTCAGTCTCCTGCTGAACCCCTAAGTGCTCAGAAAATCTCATATTTAAGGCATATATATCTCAAACCTGCTGCTTTTCAAATGTAAGATTCAAGGCAGCCCTAATGTTCACCTAACCCAAGTGGAAACTGGAGGTTTGTTTGGGTTTTAGCTGGAAGAGAATTTTAGTATGTAAATCTCTACTGCCACTTAATATTTTTGTCATACTCAGTCTTTTCATTTCTTCAAAAGAAAAAGAGACACTTCATTAACTTGCTCAGTCATTGCAGGAGGAACAATGTTTGAGACCTCTGAAAAATGTTCAACAGCAACTTACGTGAAAAGCTGTAACAGCCAGAGTGGAACCATGACTTGACCAAAACTAGAATTTGCTACAACTGTATGATCTTTATGTCTGGCAAAATATAGTAAAATCATCACATAATAAATTACTTACAACTGACCTATTTTTATTTAGAGCAAGCAGAGAAAAAAGCCTCTGCAAAATGAGCTGGAGGAGAAGGGGCTCGGAGGATGTCTGCTAGAGCTACGGGAAGCTGAGCCTGTTGAAGAGGAGATACAAGGGAAAGGATGGTCAGCCGATGTCTTAGGGAGGGACACGGTCTTCACTTTCAGAATGAAGATGATGGGTACCTGAGGGTCTAATTTCACAAACACCGGTATGAAAACTAAAATTTGCATGGATGAATTTGGTTGTCCTCCTACCCATGGCTTTGATTGGGTAAAATTTCAGTGGGTGGCTTCCAGCTTGCTGCTCCATGGACCCATAAAGGAAAGGAGGAGTTTCATGGGTCTGTCAGTCTTATAAACCATGCATGAAAGAATTCCGAAAGGGCCTGGTCCCTGGGTAGGAGACACATGAAAACCGTTGGCTGAACGAGGCAAGAAGCCGTCGCTGGAGCAAACATTCAGTGTGACGCCTCTGACCCACGCCAGCCCCCAGACAACCCGGGGGCAGCTCACACGCGTGTGCCCCCCGTGCGCAGGAGCATGCCTGGGGCAGCGACCCAGCCTGGGAGCTACTCATTGCCCAGCTTCAGGGTTGCTTCATACCTGCGGGCAGGTCTTCCACCAGCCAGTGCCTCAGTTTCCCCTGGCTGGGGATGAGCTATGCCTGTGCCCTCCATACACACGGAGGAGGTCAGTGGGTGACAGGACGGGGTGCGCTGGGTGCCACAGACAGCCACACGCATGCCAGGATCTAGGTGAATCAGAGCCACAGGGACATATTGCTAACTTTAAGCATTCAGATCATGAGACTGGTACAAATACATATTTTTTTTCAGGCTCTGTATCTGCCTTCTGCTTTTTTAACCTTTGATTTTGTATCTTAAAGCTTTTTTCTGCACTCATGAGGACCTGAGACTTTCTTTTCTTTTTTTAAATGAAGCTGAGCCCACTATGTACTCCCAGTTTTGGCACAGCAGGCTTTAAAAAAAACACATGACCAAGAGACCAGACAATTTGCACCAAGTCCTTTAGTCCATTTGCACACAGCCACTACAGTGTAATGTGTTTGTTTTGCTATAGTTTGATAGATTATTCCTGAGCTGTAAAGTACCCACCTACTTGCTGCTGAAATTATGCAGAGAGAAGCGAGCCGAAATAGGTTCTGGAGTTATCTGCCAGGGACATCCATGCATGTTTTTAAGTTTTATGATCTTAAACAACCACATACTGTTCTGTCCCTAAAGCACATCTACACAGTGAATCACAGTATATGTTCTCAAAGAAAGCAGCAATTTTCGGCCTTTCTCCTGTTACTCAAACTAATACAGAATCTAAATGAACTTTTGTCAAATACTTTAAAATTGCCCTGTTATGGCACCAGCACAAACCACTGCCTTTTAGCTTGGGTTTCCTCAAAATCAAAGTTGTAATCTTAATCCCATTTAAATCAAGGCAAAGTTCCCATTTCAAAGACTGCCACTGCATCCTTTGTACTTAGCCTGCCAATGCAATAGGAGCAGATGCAATAGGAGCGGAGGGGGGATATTTTTCCATCAAGAAACATATGCTGATGGGAAATATCCTTTTTCAAATGTTTAAATTTTCTGAGAAGTTGAAATTTTATCCAAACATTGTCCACTGAAAAAAAATCCTGTCTGTTAATGGTTGCAGTAGGTTACCTCCCATGCCCCCAGTTCTATCTGCATTTTTTCGTAGCGAAAGTTTTCTAGAAAACACTTTTCTCACTAAAGCACTGTAGTTTTGAAATTTGTTTCTGAGGGACGCTGGGAATCTGTAAAGGGGAAAGGAGGGAGAACAGGGACATGCATTTCCATTTCCACATAGCCATGTCCTCCCATGCACCAGGGCTGTTGCACAGAGTCACACCACGTTATAGCAAGCCATAAACACACAACAAGAAGCAGCCACACAATGCAAGCTGTTGTATCTGACATAAGATGACACAGGTTGTCACAAGAGTGCTATATCAAACAGCCGGGGAAAGGAAATAACAAGAGACACTTTACAGATGTCTGGACTGAGGTTTGGAGGCACAGCCGTTCGTGCATTGCAAGGGTAAAAACTCTTTGTTGGGTCTTGTACACAGGGTGTATCCTTCCATTAATGGCAAAAATACACCAGAATTAGATGAGTTCTTCTCTGGAGCTTCTTTCTGCTCCTGTGTATTTATAGCCTCTTTCAATCCAGAAAACGTGGCTGACAAAGCAGGATTGATTTGATTAGCATGTAAATAAAGCCTCATTGCTGCTCCTAGCTTGTCTGTCATGGTTATGTTTTGATGGGATTTCTGTCTGCCTTTCCTATTTACATCTGCTTCTTGTTTGCCGAGTTCCCGAGCCTGCATGTAGGGAAGGGCTCAGGTCTCTGGGAGCTGTTGGATGGAGCCTCCTCAGGCAGCAACACCACAAGGCACATGTGGAACCATCTGAGCAGGGATCCAGGACTGATTTCCACTGGGCCATGAGCAGCACCAAGAGTGTGGTGATGCCCAGCATTTCCCCATGTTGGTCTTCACTGGTCTGGTAGGGAATGAGCAGGGGTTGGCCGAGCCGAAAGAACTGCATGGGGAAGTAAGCACTCCAGGACATGGCCAAGTTTGGGAATCTCCTAGAAGGATGCTAATAACCCCCTTGGACTGTTTTACCCAGGTACCTGTGGACATCTGGGCACCACAGAGGCAGCAGACACATCCAGACATATCTAACCAAGCTGGTCTTGGACAGCAAGGAGCAACTGAGGAAATGTCTTACTGACACGGAGATACGCCTTGGTTTCCACGTGACAAAAATGGAATTATTTCTTGCCTGTTAGCCATAAGGCTGATTTGATAGTATCTGTGTGCTGCAGCTGATGTGGAAAGAGCCTGAGAGCCAGCAGTGCCCCAGCTCAGCCAGTCCTGTCTCCCTGGTATCCCAGCAAAAGGCTGGTGAACTGAATAGTCCATTGGGTCATGCCCAGCTCACGCTAGGGACATGAGGGGACTTTGGCCATGCTTTCCCTTGCGCTGCCGGAAGGATCCTTCCATCCTTCTAGGGGGCTGCTCAGTTCTGAGCAGAAATCCCCAGCAAAGAGCAAAAGGTCCCATCCTGAGCATGTGGCATGCACTCCTGGCTTGGCTGCAAGAGCAGAATCCCATCAAAGCCATTCTGCACATTCCTGCCCATCAGGGAGCAGCAAATACTGGTGTATTCACATCTCATTTTTCCAGCAAAACAGTTCTGAACAGAGAAAGAAAGAAATCAAGCACGTTCCACCAAATGCTGGCCATGTAACTGCATGCATCTCCGGGAACAGACCAAGAGGAGCCACAGATGGAGAGGTTCCAGACTGAACTGTTCAAGTAATGGTTAAATGTGTGATCCCCAGAATTAAGCAAACAAATCCCCTTTCCAAATAAATTCCACCACTCCCCTGTCACTTACAGAGATGGGGCTGCTTTGAGTCAGTCTAGTGAGGAAGGATAAATCTGCAGAATTTTGTTCTAAAGGTAACAGCTACAGGACTGAATCCTGACAGTGAAAGATGGTTTGCAATAACATGTTAACAGGAAACATAATCCCAATAAATGAAAGTGGCAGAAATCCACAATACAAAGTAACAGACTGCAAGCAAAAATTGATCGCCAGATAAATCACTACTATCAAAATAAGACTTAAAAATAAACATAGAAATCGCCTTGCAAAACTAACAGAAGAGTTGCTAAGTAAAGGACTGGGTTTGTGTACATAGGCATGTATATGTACACTCACACATGCATGAAAGCCTGTGTGCAGACCTCTTCATATGTGCAAGAGCACAAGTGTGCATACATGTATTCACGGATTAGAGAACTTTCACTTTTCTCAGGGTAACTGCATGCCCAGGGACCTGCCAGGGATGCTCACACACACCTCCAGCAGCAAAGAGCCCCTAAGAAAGCCCCAGCCCCAGTCTGGACTGACCAAAGGTGTCACACCGTGTCCCCAGAAGTAGGAATAGTGCTGCCCTCTGCTAGGGGAAGCCCTGGTTTCCCCGGAGAGGACATAGGAAATTCAATGGGGATTGCTTTTCTTTCCTCTGCTCAGAGCAGACCAGATTTTTGCCACGCCACGAGACTGCTCATAGGATGTTCTCTTTGCTTCTCGAGATGAAAATCAACCTGTTCCACATATAAAAAGCCCAGGGAACATGGATGGCTGGTTTGAGGCCAGACCTGCTGTTCAAATCATGCACGTGGAAGGCTCAGCCTGAGCAACGCGGCTGTGCCCCGCTGATCTCCCCGGGCTGCCTTCAGATGGGAAAGGGTTTATTGATATTCAGATTTTGATCTTCTAATAGTCCTAAAGCACTGCAAGTACTTTTGGTCATTCATGCCAGTCAAGGAGAATAATTACAGTTGCGAACTGTTATCTAAGAGAGGTCTCTGTCATTCAGTCCCAGATGCCACGCTGATGGGCTCCCTGGAATTAGATGTGCAGTCAGCCATTAGTGCAACAAGGTGGATTAGGAAAAACAGAACTTCTGATCCAAACTGAAAGAAGGAAACTACGTTTTTGACGTTTATACAGAACAGAAATGCAGAAAGGTGTTGTTAGAGCAATGCCAAATCAGTTGGTTTCATCGTGTTGAAGTAGCCAAGGGAATAAGCACACTACACCTTCACACCACTCACCTCTGAAAACACAGTGGAAACGGTTCACCCTTGTGCAAAGGAGAAGTGCAAAAAGGAAGTTTAACTGGTGTCTCTCTAAAACAAATCCAACAAAGCTGTGCTTTCAGATGGAAGACTATTCTGCATTTAAAAATTACTTCTTTACTGTCGCTGAGAAAGCACCAGGGAGGATGCAGTGCCCAGGGCACCCTGGCCCCTCCGTGCATTACCAGACTCCTTGGGTGGCCTTGGCAAAGCAGCTGCTGGGCACCCAGTCATCCCCCCCAGAGGTGGGATAATGATATTTCTGCAGATAAAAAGATTCCATCATGACCAGGGATGGAGGGGCCAGCCCCTCTCCCTGCCTTCTCCTCCTGCTGAAGGTCTTCTACGGCTGCACTTATTTCTTACCCCCCTCCAATAACTTCTTTCTTATTATTGTCAAGCAGTAAAGATGGCATCACAGAAGCGCTTGCTTTTGTGCATGCTCTGGGGCTGTGGAAATTAATGGGATTTTTATCTTTGAACAAAGAACAAAACCAGCAAGTGTCCCCAGCGGGACTGCTCCCTGCGCAGGTACAGGATGGGTACCATGCCTTGCATCCTTGCTGCGGGTTTAATGCTCCTGCCACGGCAGGTTTCAGCATGGAGACTTTGCAGTATGAGCCCTTAGAAACTCTGGATGTTGGCAAATTCCATTATGAGATAAATGCCAATATATCCAATGAATCTCCCTGTTCGCGGCAGTAGGGTTAGACAGCCCGCACGCTCGGATTATATTACCCAAAGGAAGCACCAGCCAAAGACTGCCTAATGTAATTTTCCCTCATTAGGAGGTTATTAGTAATTCCACTTGTAGGGCTGTACTGCGTGCTGCATCCTGACATTCAGCAGTATTTCAGGGGATGGCATTTTCTACTCTCATTTATAGGAAATTGAAAAGATCAAGTTCACCATCATGAAGGCAACCTGTGGTCTGGGCAGGGAGATGTTTGCCCATGCATTTTTCATGTGATCCTTGCATCAAGGTTTCATGGGCATCTGACAGCATGACTTTATCAACAGGTATGTCCCTAGTTTGGGGGTGGATACACAGAGGTGAGGGACTGAACCACACGTATACCCATAGCTGGCAACAGCCACCCCTGCACAGCACGCTGGCACACAGCTCGGTGTGATTAGATGCAAACCCAGCGAGCCACAAGCAACGACACCTCTGACCACACAAAAAGGTGTGTGTCTCTGTGTGGCAGAGCCTGTCTCCCTAAGCATGGCTGGACCCAGTCCTGCCCGCTCTGCTCTGCCCCAGTTAACAGCTCCAGCAGCACCAGTACAGCATCGTGGCTGCCGAAACAGCCCCGGCAAAGCAACAGGAGCACAGCTGCATCTGGGCACGGATGGAGCCATGTGGGCGGGAACCAGAATTGCCAGCCGCAGGAAATCCTGGTTATTATAGGTTTAGATAATAAAAACCTTCTGCCTTGGAAGGAAAAAAAAAAAAAAAAGCCCTGAATCTTGAAATCTCCTCTGGAATGAAGTTCAATAAAAAGTTGACTCACTCAAATGCTGTGCTTTAACAAGATGGATATGCATGATATTAATATTAACTATACCAAGGAAATTACAGTTAAATATAATATCTGTATTTAACACAAAATTAAACAAAACAAGACCATCAGTTCATTTGAGCTGTTCCAGTAGGGAATTCAGGCAAAATTAACATGGCCCACAAAGCATCTTAATTTAAGCATGACTGAAATGTTGTGGTTCTGCTGGCAGATTTCTGAACAAAACTGAAGTTTCTAGCTGTTATGTGGCTTCGACAGTAAATCCATTTTCCCTGGGGCATTGTCCTACCCTAACAAAACCCCGGACAAGACTGGAACATCCCTGAAGCCTGGGGCTGTTCCCAGCTGGTGGGAGCACAGTCCCTGCTCCTGTTTTGCTGCCCCACAGCTTCCTGCTTACTTGAAAACATGTAGCAAACCACCGTTTTTAAGCAATCATCCAGTTTCTCCCCAGAATCTTTTCTGCTGCCTTCTCAAGGGACTGGTACTGCTCATCACTTCGGTGTTTTGAAACCCTCCTGGTAAAAGCCATCTCTTCCTCCCCTCAGCAGACATCTGACAGAGCTGCTGCAATCAAACATCGCAGGACACAAACCAGGACAGTGATTCTTTGAGCAGGCACGCCTCTGTCTCTCTTATAACATATTAGCTATTTTTATCCATTACAGAAAGCTAAAAAAAGACAATGTGGTGGTTTGTTGTTTTTTTTTTTTTTGTAAGAAGTACTTCAGGGAAAAAGAGGCTCTGCACTGAATCCTTCAGTAATTTCTGAGCAGCACCCACCCAAATACTCAACCCCCTTCCCCCTGCCTGCCCCCTCCCACAATTAGCAGGGACTTGATGGGGGGAATGGCTGGTGGGTGTCTGTCTGCCTGTCCCCCGCCAGGGCTGCTCCTCCAGCCACTGCAATATCACGGTGCCCCAGTGCTCCTTGCCATTTTTGGCAGTCAAGCCCAGAAATATGCAGAAGACATAAATAATTCCTTTTTCGAATTTGGTCAAGAGGACAGAGTGCTGGCTGCTGCCAGCGGTGCAGTGCTGGGAGGGCTGGGATGCAGGCAGGGGCTGACCGGTATCCCTGGGCTGTGGGGCACCCCGCTGCTCTCACCCCACAGTGCAGGGGGGGTTCTCCTAAGCTGTCAACTACCCATCCTTTCAAGGACGAAGGAAAGGAGAGGAAATCAGGGATCTGGTGGCAGCCCTAAGACAGGACATGTTTTAATACTGATTCTTGCAAGGAGCACTGGGGGAGCACAGCAGAGGCTGATCCAGCAGGCACCAAATGCAGATGGTCCCTGCCTTGCAGTGCTCCCAGCCAGCGTTTTGGGGTAACCGTGCCCTTGTCTCACATGTCCCTGCCCTTTGGGGGAGAGGCAAGGCAGAGGTAGCTCACGCAGGGAAAGGTTTTACTGCCAGAGCCTGAAATACCGAGTGGGTGCCCCGCGGTGGCTCAGCCCTGCCAGGGCTCCCCATGTGCTGGCAGCACCGCAGCTGCTTCCCTGCTGTGGGCACCTGGGCAGCAAGGTCCCCACTGCTGCTCAGCCTCTTCCAGACGGCCCACAGCCTGGGTAAAATGCATGATTTGACCTGTGAATTTCTTACAGAAAGCCAGGTGAAGGCAGGGACTAGGTGGACCAGAGCAGAGCAGGACCCCCTGGAGCAGGACTCTATACTGCCCAGCCTGCCTGTCTCCTGTGCTCTGCTGAGACTGCCACATCTTGCCACGGCTGCTCAAAGGGGTTGTGTGCTGGAAAAGTGCCACTGAAAAGTGAATTCCTCCTGCCCCACTCCAACATGTGTTATGTACCTGGATGCTGCCACCCACTCGGTCCTTGGCTTCTCCACTGCTGCTGCCTGCCAAGAGGCTGAAGATTACAGGCAGAGACCCACTCATTAGGGAAATAACCATTCCTCATGCACATTATGACATGGCAGAGTTTCAGAGTGACATTCAAAAGCGCTGTCAGGCTCTGACCTTCTGCAAGACACATTCTCCTTTTCCAAGGCTGCTGACACCTTCCCCAGAACAGCTCCAAAACCTACGAGCCTCGTCCTCCCTGGCCCCTTACACCTCCCCACACCCATCAGAAAATGCCAACACGTGATGAAGACCCCCATCTCCCAGGGCTCTCAGTCCAGAGCATCCTGACTCAGCAGCACAGTACCAGCACAAGAGGGTAACGAGGCACTGGCACTGCATTTTGTAACTTTTAGCAGTGTCAGGGTGACAGCTTATTGTGATACATCTGACTGCCTTCCTTCAGCAAGTCCCAGATTCTGAGAAGCTGTCTGAAGTTCTGTCTGAAGGGCTGGCTTCACTCTGACTGGGACCTATGTGCCCTTGTCCAACAGTGGGAATCCAAAACCAATTCATGCTTTGAAAAATTCTCCTTGTGTGTCTGCTATCAAAATCCATGGTCACACCTCTGCTCTTACCGGCTAGACCACATTGGTATGAGAGCAGCTGCTCGTGTAGACAGAAGGCAACGGCACCTGATATCATGCTGATTCTTAACCTGGGACCTGTCACATCCAGGCTGAACAGAGGAAACACAAATATAGGAACAAAGCAAGCAGGAGATGTGCTTTCAGGTCGGGATGCCTGTACTCATCATCACTGGACATGGCCCTACTTGGTGCATCAGGGCACCAGTGTGAGGAAGGAGGTGATGTGAAGAGCTATCACCAGATAAGGACATGGACCAGTGCTGGTCCTTGATCAGTTAAGGACCACACTAAAATTTGGTCAGATCCTCCCGCTCTGCTCAGTCACTTCTCTAGATTCTTACAGAGTCATCTCACCAAGTCTGACAGCCCTGTGCACTTTCTCCCCACCTTATTTCTCCCCACATCCAGTCTGTGACCAGACGTCCATCCCAAACGAGCACCTCTTATGGTAGAGGAAAAGGATGGAAAAACTCAAAGCCCATTGCAATTTCCTTCCCAATTAAACAGATCCCTGTGGCGAGTCAAGGTATCTTTGTTCCCCACATCGACTCTGTGCCTGCAAAGCCAAACCATGCACAAGGCAATCCATAAAAAGTAGAGGAAAACTGCAGGCTGGGCAAAACTGCTGACGTATGAACAGGGTTCAGGCAAGTGTTTACAACATACAAGGCATCTCGCCTCCCCAGCTGGGAGGGCAGGGGGACCTGGCAGCCTTGACAGGAGGTCCTCTCCCCACTGCTGGGGTTCCTCAGCTGTTGCTCATCGTTAGAAAGCCTACAGGAACCTGCAGTGGTATTAGAGCTGGTCTTGCATCAGAAAGGTCTCAACCTGAATATCTGAAGAGCATCTTTAAAACTGGCCTGTGACCATGCCTTGTACTGAGAAACAACCTGCCCCCTTGAAATGCTCCGGGATTTCATTAGCTGACAAAAAGCCTGTCCAGAAGAGTCCTTAGCACTGAGACAGCTGCTTTATGCCAGTATTTACTTCAGCTCTCCAACTGCAAAAGGACAAAAAAAAAAAAAAAAAAAAAAAAAAAAAAAAAAAAAAGCTGAAATATTCTCCTGGTGCCCTGAAAACAAAACACTCCAGAGTTTTGGCACCACAGGCTGATCCTTAGTAGGTGGAGATTTGCATTGACTCCAGCTGAGCTTTGCTCTTTGACATCAGCACAAGAACTCGCCTGTGTCTGCAAATACCATGCTTATGCAATGCTACTAAATACATTCCCTTGCTGCTACTCGCACCAGCTTGTAAATACAACCCGGTGCAGCCACCGGCCCTGCACAGCACGGAGCCTGCACAGCACTCGGCGCTGCAGCTGGCTGTGGGGGAACAGGGATGTGCTGGACAAGCAGGATTCATTTTGTTTGGTCCAACGGCACCGTGGGTATTGACAGGTGTGAGCTCCTGAAAGGTTGCTCCGGTAATTAAAACACAGCCCATTCTCTGCAAAAAGACTTGAGAGGGTTTTTCTACCACCTGCACAGGGAGCCGCAGGTCCCCTCTGCCTGCCCAGGACCGAGCTGCCCCTGAACCAGCCATCACCGGCCCATCAAGTTGCAGAGGGAAAAATCTCAAGTTTACTCACTGTGGGTGGAAAAATATTTGCTGGAGGGCCCAGTTTAATGAATGAGGGGATAAAAGGGCTGCAAAAACCCCAGTAAATCTGTTTCATGTGTGGCACTTCCTTTTCTTTCATCATAATCTTCCCTCACGCTGGATGCTGGCGGCACTGACAAACTGCTTTGCCTTCTGTGCAAAGCACACGTGATGTGTGTTGCCTATACAATAAATACAGCATAATTCAGAGATGCCAGAGGGAAGGGATGCTCACAGCCCCCCATCCCCCTTCCACCTCCACGCAGACGGGGGTTCCCCTGTCCGTGGGGTCCAGCCCAACGGCCCCACATCCCCCAGCACACCTCCTGCATCAGCCCTTCCCTGCCGCCTGCCAGCAGCTCCAAAAGCTGAAGCTGGCAGATAGCCAGGAACAAAATAGGGTCCACTAACTGCCCTGCAGGCTTTGCAGGCTCCAAATGAGCGGGGTGTCTGGATTTTCCTTCTTGTGCTTTTAAAGTGTCCCCAGTCGCAGCTTGCAGCTCCAGCAGTGGGAATCAGCTGCCATGGAAACCTTGCAAATGCCCTTTTCTAACAGCAGCTGTCTAACGCACAGCTGAAGTAGATTCCCTCCCCAAGACACACAACTCTGAAATTACCCCTGCTATCCCTTGTGGGATCCTCTGTGCTCCTGCAATGTTAAGATAAATGGTTTGGAAACCTGTTGTGGAGGAAATTCACCGCAAATGAGGCTGGGCACAAAAGGATCATAAGCCAGAAATTCAAAGAAATCCAGATCTACAAAACTCTGTTTCAGTCTTGTCCTGGACTAACGAGTTTTCTTCAATGACATTCACTGCCACAAAGGTATTTCCTTGCACTGTGAGGCTTGCAAGGAAAAAAGAAATATTTCCATCTCTTGCAGGTAGACCATGATTCAAATCATCTCCTACCCACTTCTCTCTCTCATTAGGGCACTGAAAAGCGCTGTCAATAAGGCACAAATTGCTCAGCTGAATGAGGCCAACAGGCAAATGGAGGCATGAGATTGTGCTCAGAAAGTGCTGAGCTATAGCAAGGCAGTGGGAGGCAGGAGCCCCTCAAAGCCTAAAGCTTCTTTGGTGCTGGTGACAGCGTGGGCTTGAAAGAGTTTGGTGAGCATCCCAAAACATTGAGTGCAACAGAAACCCCACATGCTACCCAAACGTGCTGAAATTTTAGGTGTTAAAGATGCAGCTTGAAATCTACTGGCCCACAAAGATTATTTAAGAAAAATCAGCAGATACTTAACCTATCTGAGGTCCTAAGTAAAGCCACCATGAAGTACACATCTTTTGGTACCCAAAAGCCTTTCAGACGCCAGTGCAGGGTCAGAGGCTTGGGCTGACAGGCAGCTGCCAGCAGCAAAGGCACTATCCTGGTCCCCCATCTCCTGCTCTAGGCACACAAAAAAACTCCCTCGAACTTTGGGAAAGGCAGCCAGAAATGCAAACACCCAAACCTTCCCTTGAGTCCTTGAAGGGCCTCCTGATGGAGTCCCTGCTGTCAGAGCCTTGCTGCCACACTAACCACCCTGACTTGGACACTGAATTTCCCAGCTTATTTGTTATTTTAATAGGTTTCACAGCGGCATGAAGGAAGAACAGCAGATAAGATCTGTGCAAGTTAACTGAAACAGCCATCAAGGGAAATTTTGACAGATTGATAAGCAACTAAATGCGATTCTTGTGACAAGAGTTCTCAGACAGCTTAAAGATTAATGAACAGTCCCAGCCCCTGGGAACAAGGTCTCCAGAGCTGCAGGACAATCCCAGAAGACAGTGTGCCCCATCCCAAAAATGTCCAGACAGCAAAAACAGGGACAGAGGTAGGGAAGGAGTAATGGCTACAAAAATACTGTACAAGTCATTCACCACACAGCTTAGCTTTAGGTTTCTTCTGCTTGGTATTCAGGTCATTTGACTTGTCTGCTTCCCTGATGAGAGAAGGGAGCATTTCACAAGCCAGCTAGAAATTGTTTTGACCAAACAACACGTGAGCGTTGCCAGAGTACATTGCAGGCAAAGCTGAGAGGGCTAGAAGGGAGATGAGAGGGCCAGATTTCATTTGTTTGAGGATAGATGATCAATCTGGATTTTAGCCTTTAACCATGGGGCCACAGACCCTCTCAGCCTTCTCCATTTACCTTTGTTCCATCACACCAAGAGTCTGGTGCTCAAACACCAGTTGACCCCTGACCACCAAAAGAAAGGGTCCTGCAGCAGTAACACATCAGCTGGGGGTACACCCTCGCCACCCATTGCTTTGTTCATTTGTTGTGCCTGGCTGATCTGTCTTTAATCACTTTAAGTTATCTGGCATTCAAGGGAGATGCCATTTATAGGCTTTAATTGCCAAGCTCCTACCAGTTTTTGTTGTTGCAAAACTCGTGTGCTGTCAGTCAGAGACAGTCCCTTGTTGCAAGATAACAACACGAAATTTCACTGTACAGAGACCTTTTATAAGATTGGCATCTAATTACCAGCAAAACCCAAGAAGTTGCTAATATCTTTATCAAAATACAGCATGATATGTTTCACATACAGAATGACAAAGGCTTAGCACCCAGGTCTGTCCCAGTGCTCCCTGGCATTTCACCTAATTATCACGGCACAGCCTGAGTTTGCATGTCCTGGAAATCTGCTCAGCTACAAGGAAACATTTCCCATTCTGTACCTGAGAAAAGCAATTAGCAGTATCTTCCCTCCCACCTCCTGCAGCCGGTACTCAACCCAAAAGCTCTCCACTGTCTCTCAGGGCAGACCACGTTCATGCATTTCCTTAGCTTTCCATCCATGCAGGACTGCAGCAAAGCGGAGGGCAGGCAGCAGTACCCTCCCTCCCCAGCCCCATGGCTGCTGAAGCATTGAAGCTGGCTCAGGGCTCAGCTCCTCTCTCTGTTGGGAGCAGGATGCCCCCACACCGCTGCAGATCCCACTTGGCCTCTCAACGTGCAGCCCAAACCCAGCAAACCCCCTCCAGGCTGTCTGACTGCCAGGTCATTTCAGAAGCCCCTGTGGGCACCTGGAAATGTCAGGAATTCAGGTGGGCATGCTTTTCTCCCTCTTTCTAACTTTCAGACCTTAGTGTTAAATCAAATGTCTCTCCAGCACCAGCAGAGCTGGATCACCATCACCGGCGGCTGGCAACAGCCTCGGTGTTCACCTTCCAGCCAGCTGTGTGCTCAGTGATCTTGAACTGAGCAAATAAGTCCCCTCAGGAATTTTTTTCTCTCAAGGACAGCTTGAGTAGAGATAGTCTGACCTCTTATCAAGGCCTCTGTGGTTTGGTGGTAAAGAAAATTGCAACAAATTCCTGGCCTGGAGTTAGATTTCTTCTGGGCTCGGTTTCAGCCGGTGATGGATTTCTTTCTGTAAATGGGCACCACCTTTTTGTTTCAGTACTGGTCTTATTGGAATAGGATGACCAATAGCAAAAACTTGCCTATTTTCTTTCTATTTTGTAGGTGCTTTTCACCTCCTTTACTTCCTGCTGTAGCTCCTCTTGGTTAGCAAGCTCCATGATGGCCAAAGGTCTCTTGACTCTCCAGTCCCAAGGGAGGGCTGGCACAACTGCAGCTGTGCTCAGCAGCCTGCCGGGATGTTTTGTGCTCCCACCCCCAGCACAAACTTCATCCCTGCCTGCAAGACATCATCCAGCCCCTCTGGGAATCTTCCAGATGCTCCTTTACCTCTTTTTTTTTTTTTGAAACCCATGGCTCTTTATTAGAATTTGCTCTAATCTTATTTTAATTCCTTTTGCAAAGTCTCTAGCTGCCTTAGATCTACTCTAATTCCTTTTGCAAGATCTCCACCTCTTGTTTTAAGCGTTTGCTTAAAGTCTTTCGGCCTAAGGTCCTGGGCTCTGTGCATGACTTGGTTATTTGCTCCATCAGATTCAGCAGCCACACTAGCTCACAGCTTGTTTCTTTGAAACGCTCCTTCTTCTGATAGCCAGGCTTATCCCTGCTTGATTTGGTGCCCCACTAGATGACCTAATTAATAGGAAAAATTGACAAAGGACTTAGGCATTTCTCCGATCAAATCCTACTTATTTATGCAGAACGAACAGCCTTGGTTCCCTGAAAAGAAGCAGGAATGAAGTTTCCTTTCTTACAGCTCCAGGCATGCGTCAGCCAAGATTTCACCCCTCTAACTGCTCCCTTTTAAACTCTTCTGGGATAACCCCTCCAGGATGCCCCTCCTGATTTCTTCCCCTCCCTGACTCTGTTCCTCCAGCCTTTATTCTCCTGTTGCCCAGACTGATGAAAATTCATCAAACAGCTGCCTGGAGGTCCTTTCCTCAAGCCATACCAGGTACAGCGAGCAGCTGCGTACAGGAGGAAAGGAGCGCATGTTAGAGGCAGAAAAACCAAGGGGTCAACTCCTGCTGACCCCACAGCTCCCACTAGTGCAGTCTGGGGCAAATCACTTCTTCCCTTTGAAATACATCCTCTCATTTCAAAAACAAAGGCATGACAAAGCCTTCAAGAAAATTTTGGTCCGGTTTGGATGAAATCACAGACTCTGTAAAAGAAAAACCCACTTAGCATGTGCGGGCAGCTGTGCCAGCACAGGTATCACCCACTGCCTTGCACACACACGGACCATTACCAGCTCCTCTAAGGATCTCTGTGCTCCTCTCTAAACCTGGGTCTCTAAATAACATCCCGGCTTGCCTTTGCCTGTCTTGCCCTGGAAGGAGCTGCTGGGGCAGTTCAGCCACCCTGCAACTGCCTGAACTGACCGAGGGGAAGGAGGAAGGGGAGGAGGGAGCTTGTTTTTCTACTCGACAACTTTTGGAAGTGAAACCAGCAGTAATAAGAATTGCATTGACAGACAGAAAGACAAGTTTTCACTGTTGGTAAGACCGTAAAAGACAATTGTTTATTTAAACTAACTCAAGGTCACAGAAATGTCCAGCTTGAGAGAACTAATTTTTTTTTTTTTTTTTTACCCCTTTGAAATTCTGCATCTGAAGTTGCTCAGAAGATGAAGCAGGACGGTATGTGAATGTGGCTCCCGCTGGTAGTGGGAGGGCAAAGGAGGGCTGGACAAGATGCTGCAGTCTGAAGAAAAGCAGAAGCTTTCTGTGAAAGAGTACAGATTTAGGCAGCGTGGAAAGGTCAGCCCTCCCTCCCAGCAAGAGCAAACCTCAGAGGCAGCCAGAGGATTTCACAGTCTCTTCTTCTAGTTTTGGAAAAAAAAATTCACTCTCTACCTTTTGAGTAGCGAGGATTTAAACGCTGGGTTTTCCTAAATACCACAGGATATTTTCCAGGTTCCTTCCAGCGGCAGGTGGCTGGGCACTGCCATCACCATCAGGGCTGTGGCACAGCCAAGGTGAGCCAGGGACACAGGATGGTCCTTGGAAGAATTTCTAAGCAGGCAGGGACACATCGTTCTTGCGAGCCCATGTTTCACCCAGACCTAGGGAAGGCCACCGTGCCCCTGCATGGGGCGTTCTCCTCCAGCTGCTGCACTTGAATGTGGGGTCTCTGAGGAGCTGTGCTAGCAGAAGACTTGGCTGGCTGGGCCATGGGCATGTCACTGGCACCTGAGTGATGGATAAAAAGAAAACCACCACCACCCCAACCTCAATCTATTTCAATACGACCGGGACTGAGACAAAAAGGCAGTGCTCATTTACATCTGGGACACAACTGCCCAGGTGCACTCCTTGTGCAAGCTGCTCCACTAATCTTTCACAATTTGATGCTTTTTTGAGGATGCAGACCCTTTCCCTGATCCCTGCTGAGGCCTTGTGGGCAGCCCTCTCCCTGCCCGTCCTGGCTGGCACCGATCGCTGCTCTGCCAGGTCACTTATGCTGACAGCTCCAAACTGGATCCCGGATGCCATTTGATGCAAGAAGCTTTTGAAGGTCTGTAAAAGTCCCACATCTACAAGGCCGGCTTCTCCACGGCAGGAGGGAGAAAGGTTGGAGAAGTCACGTGGCAGAAAGAAAGTTTGAGCCTTTTTGTTTGAAGAGACTCTGCCTGAAGCGTTGGAATGAGAAGGTGCCTAGAGAAAGCTCTGAAATTCAGATCTTGATTGTGAGCACAATCAAAGCAAAGTCTCGTGTTACAACTGAAAAGAAACACTGTCAAAACTCTTTGGATTTACGGCTACTGGAAACCACGTCCCAACTCTTTTCTAAATCGGTTCTCTCTGAATTCAAAAGAAAGCTCACTCTCTGCAGAGATTTTGCTGAAGAAGAAAAAGACGGTGCTTGGAATTTGATTTTGCTTTTGTTTTATCAGGGATTGTATGATGACTTTTTCTCACATGGTCCAATACAACAGAAATTGACTGAAATCAGTGCCATGGGAAAAGGATAAGTCAGGTTTGTAAGGGTTAACTTACATTCTTCCTTCATGGGTTTATATGCTTGTGATCATGTGCCAAACAGATGCATGACTTAGTTCTTAGAATCTTCTCTGCAGATAAAATACCGTTTCAACTCAGCCTTTCCATGATGCAGAAAGAAAAAGTCTTGAAAACAAGCATAAACCAAGCAGCCTCATGCAGTGAAGAGATGGGATGATTTCCCACTCCCCTTGGACACCTCCATCCACAGGCAGCGTGTGCTGCCTGCGGTGCCTCCCGGTGCCACGGCAGCCTGCCGAGCCAGGGACGCATATCTGGGAGCATGGCATCAGCTCCAAGACTTTCCAGCTTGGCTTTTTCTAGTGTGCAGTTCCTATCACACAGCCTGTGTTGATTTTCATTGGGAGGGACGTGATTAGTCCTCCCAGCGCAGGGCTGTTACTCCAAACACACCCGTCAAAGGGAGAAAAGAACCATCCCATGACAGGTTCCCAGCCATCTGATGGTGATTGGGAGTGATAATTAAAAATTGTGAAGCAATGCAGTCTCTCAGAGGTGTTGCATATGCTTTCAAAAGTAAGTTGAATGACTCCGAACTGGAAATAGTGCTGTATTCTCTTGCCAAAAAACATTTGCAAATTTGGACCTAGCTTTTACCTACGACTGGTCAAATACCCATATACATATACACCTGCACTTGCAGCTCCATACAGTTCTATGCATGCACTGTAGGAACAATCTGTAACTACCAGGAAGATCTAGTGGGTGAAGAGAGCCCATGTGCTAGGGGTTGGTCAGCAGGTATGTGATGCCTATAAATACAGGTATCATATATATGCACATTCAATAGAAATGTCTGCACTGTTTTGTTCCTATGTTAAAAAAACATCTCAAAACAACTCCCTTCATAAAATGCTTAGAAGACGACCAAGATGACCCAAATTCAAATAAATTGAAATTTAAGGATGATAGAATTGTGCAAAAGGGACTGTGCAAGCATTTTCTTCTGAATTCATGATGCAACATAGCCTGGAGTCCCAGGGTCTAGTGGAGAGGGCCCTTAGCTGTCACATACATGGCATATATCATCATATATCATCAAGGGCATTGGAAAGCGAGATCATCCACTCTCAGCCAGAGCATCTTACTCATCCTAACACGCTCTGCGCACACCGCATGCTACCCATGGCCCCCAGAGCACAGCTCACCCCTGTGTGAGCTTTCCTGGCGGGGGACCAGGGTCATGGCTGGGGCCAGCTGTACCGTGTGTGCCTGTGCCAGGATCCTGCCCTGCCACCTCCAGGCAGCTTCAGACCAGGGTTGCCTCCATGGCTACTAGCACCGCTCAATGATATATAAACCGAGCCTCAACTACCACTCTCCACTTTGGTGCATGAATGGGAATTTGGAAATCTTGCAGGCGACAGGTGTGGTTTGCATCCCTGCTCTGTCCTACCCAGTGCTGTCTGGACACATTAAAACTTGTACGTGCCACATCCTAGCCTGGAAACCACAACTGCTTCATTTTCCAGCCCTAACAGCCTTGACCTCTCCCAGCCTTTCATGCACTCCTGAGACTCATACTTATCACAAGATCACAGTGGGCTTGTGTTTTTCATTCTCATGTGATTAATAAATTATGCTCTACAGATATTTAAGCCGCTCATGTTTATTTTTCTGTCAATAGAAAGAGAATGTTTATTTGATCTGGGAGCTCTATTTTCCATTGTCTGAATTTAAAGTTCAAAACAAAAACTTTAGATATTGGGTGATTTACGAGCCTCTGCTAAAAATAGCTCAGCTCATTCTCATCAGTTAATCTCCTATTTTGCTCTTAGCAGTATCCCAGCAAAGCAGTGGGTGAAAGAGGAATCAAAGTCAGTGGCTACTGGTAAACACTTATACTTGTAAATATACAGACACCCTGACAGCACATCCAACTCTGCTCTGCCAAGGCACTGCAAACACTGAAGGATGCCCCATGCAACAAGCAAGGTTCTACCATAGACTCCCTCAAGAAATGTGAACAATCTTTTGTTTGAGCTATACTAATTTATAGCTTTAGCTCGTGGATTGTTACCCTCTCAGGCTGTGGCATCTAACCTCAGCTACTGCTGAGTTTGGTGCCGATACCTCTTATTTAATCTTCATTTCTGGACCACAGCTTCTGAACAAACTTCACTTGCTACATGGTTTCCTCCCTTCATAAACCTATGTGGTGCACCACAGAAAGTATGTTCTCTCCTGGGAGCTCAGAGTAGAAGGAAGAATAGGGATGCAAGGCACTGGACTACGACTCCCATGAATCCCTACAAAAGCATTTCCAAGGTTTTTTTGGTTTGGTTTTTTTTTTTTTTTTTTTTTTTTTTTGGCAAAAATATCCAAACGGTCTATAGGGGGAACAAAAAAACCAAACACAAACCAACCCACTCCCAGCAAAAAAAAAAAACCAACTGCTTCATTTTGCTGAAATATAGTTTTCAGCTAGAAAATGGCTTTGCTGGAAAATTTTCCAGCAGCTGTAGCTATAACAGCAATGCTTCCAGGGGCCCTGGGAAAGGACAGCGCTGGCATAGCTGATGAGCTGGTCTGCTGCCAGCGGGAGGGAACCGCAGGGGAAAGGCCCCTTTGCCATACGGGAAAGCTCCTGTACACAGGTCCTGCTCTCCTTTAGGCTCAGGGAAGCAGCCTGCAAGGCGGCCACTTGGTCGGGCTCTCCGTGAGCAGGAGCAAGGAGCCGGGCATTCCTCCTCCTCCTCCCTCGGAAGGTGCTGTGAGCACATGTGCGAGGCAACCCCTCTGCGCCGGGGCGGCTGGGGAGTGTGGTTCCCACCTCTATATAAAGCTTCTGATTTCCTGTGATGCCGAGCGTGTGGGTGTCAGCGAAATGGATGTTTTCTGTCAGGGATGACAGTACTGGGGTGAGCGTCTGCTTCCGCGGCATGGCAGCACCGGGAAGGCAGGCACGAGCCGCGGATGGCGCAGCTGCCCCTGCTGCTGTGTGGACAGGAGCATCCCTTAGGAGAGGATTCGCTTTCCACTGTCCTTTCACTGATCTGATCTCCTTTCTGCCCCTAGAGATGCTGAAGCTGTGTTCACAGCTCAACAAAAGGACCGAATCCACGCCGTGCCCCGCAAGGCTGTTCGGTGGGGGCAGAGCAATAGATGTGTGCACAGCCCGCAGCTCCCTGGAGCCCAGGAGCACAGTGCAAATAGCAACGTCTCCCCGGCACCCACCTGGGGCCATCCCATATCCCTGTACCATTTCTCTGGATAAAGAGCAAAAGACAACTGGTATTTACAGGGCAAGGAAGGTCTCTAAGGTTACGGCTTAGGGGATAAATCATGAAAAGCAAATAAGCCAGTCTGTTGGCAGAGCGGGCAGAGCCAAAAGCAGGAGGAGTGAACCTCAGCCGTGCTGCGCTACAGGCTCCAATTCAACAGGAAGGTGCTAAAAAAATAATAAATTCGTTTGCTTGGGTGCCTAGCTGGGGGAAACAGGCCACTGTGTCCTCCCGCAGGGATGCTCACCTATGATTAACCTGCCTGGGTGGGGGTGGGCAGTTAATAGCTCCCACCCTGCTACCTCCAAAAATCCACCTCCAGCAACACCAGCTCCATCTGCCCGGTCAGCGCTGCCTGTCCCAGCGGCAGGGCTTCCTTCCCACAGGGGACAGGGCAGGGTCTGTTCCCACCCCATCATGCTGTAGCATGGCAAGTCAGACCCTACGTGGGGAGGGGGCTACAGGCCAGGGCTGCCCAGATCATCCCCCCACCAGCAACCCACCGGGGTGGGCAACCCGAGCTCATGGACCCTCTCAATCCCTGATTTCCGGAATACGTCAGAAAAGTATAATTAAGGAGCCCTCCCCTCCTGGCGGAAGTCTGCTTGTGTCAACAGAGAGACAGGAGTATTTAGCAGACTTCTTTTTCCATCCTGCTAATTTTAGCCCCTTATATAACATTTCTTTTCAATACAACCCAGTTTCTGTAGCCCACTGAAGGAACGGCGCTTCTCATTTGTCTTACACCAGTGCCTAAAATATTCCCCAGAGCCCAAGGGCTGGCTCTGTGCTCCCCACTGCGCACAGGGCCAGTGCTGCCCACAGCAGCCTGAGGTTTAAATAGACCAGCGTCCAGTGGGGCATGGAGGTAAGGTGGGCGATGCCCTAATGCAGCAGCAGCAGCACCGGGGGAAGGAATAAAAACCAGTATCCCCCAGTGCAATGACAGGACCCCAACTCCAAGTACCCCTATGCAATCACCAGCAGAGAAGAGGCGTGCTGGTGTGGCACCTTCCCAGCCTCCACATGCTGATGCCTGAACCTCCTAGTGAACCCTGGAGCTCCACGTGCAGACACTTCATCTTTCAGCCCTTACTGCAAATTTGCTCAACCCCTTTCCTGCTCTGCTTTCAGCTGTCATCTTTGGCAGCGAGCAGTTCTTACCTTCCTAAGTAAACCTCGAAGTTTGATTGTGAAGCTCCAGAGCACATCAAAAATACATCAAAATAACTCATACTCCCTTTGACGGGCCACATAAAGTTTTCAATTAGCATTTCAAAGCTACCATCAGGCATGGAAGGCAAAAGCAAACAAGGCAGCAGCAGACACCTAAACCTGTCAATCATCCACGAGGCTGGGAGAGCTGCAGAAATAACCATCTGAGGCCAAGTTCATCCCTGCCATGACACTGCTGAACTCAGTGGCTTTACACACGTGATAAGTTTTGACTTTTCTACATTCTTTTTCATGTGACACGGTTGGTTATCCAGCACGGCACCAGCAGGCAGCCTCCAAGTGCCTTGGGGTAACGCAGCTGCCAGGCGAGTGGTGATCTGGCCAGTTAACTGGTTGAAAAGCAAGGAGTTCTCACAGCTACTAAAGGGGAAAAAAAGGAGTTGCCTGCAAGCACAGAGCGCTCTAGGGAGATGCCACTGAAATGACATGTGTAAAAACAGTGTCAGCAGTAGAAGCAAAGTGTGGTGATTCCCTGCGAGAACGGGCTCTTCCCACGCTGCGGTTGTGGATCCATCCCACAGGCGACCTGCTCTCCGTGTGGGGAAGTCGCTCGGTTCCCTTTCCCCTCAGCACTCACTGGTGCAGAGACAAGCATGGTTATTTACATGCCACCTCGATGGCTTTGTCCTTTCCTCTGTATCGAGTCAGGCCTCTGAGCTCAGTATCCACCAAGGATTTCTAGTGAAGCTTTGAATAAATAATGAACACCCTATTTCGCTTTACAGTAATTAATCTCAGGGATAATGCACTAATTTGCCAATGCTGGGACCATTTATCTTTTCCTCAAAAAGAAATTTTGCTATGAAAGTCTCACTCTAAGCCAATAAAAAACAAACTCCTGTGCCCATCCTATGCCAATAACTGGTTTTAGCAGCAGCTTAGAGAGGAAATATTTTCTCTGCAGCACAGTGGTATGGTCCCCTCCCATATCTAGAAAAGTAAAATATCTCTCTCATCCCCAGCATCCCCTACAAAGAATTGACAAGACAATAAATGGTGTTCCCCAGCCTTCATGGGGTGACCTCTGCCTTCCCTTCTCTTTTCCCTTAAAAACAATAGTAAAGCCCTTGGGCCAGGGTGCATGCACAGCACCTCGCACAGCAGGCTCCTGGCCCCGGACTAGACCTCCCAAGCACTACCGTAATATAAATAAATATGATTCATTAAGTCTAACTTGGAATCTGGCAACTGATCCTCTGAACAAAGCTGGTGAGTAAAGCCCTGAAGAGGTGGAACCAGCCACAGTCTTCATGATTGTATTACTCAGCATGAAAGAAATCATCTCAATCGCTCTGACGTGTGAATTCGGTACAGCTGACCTAAGTGGTGGCAGAAAATTATTTTCATCGTAAGCTTGAACTGTTTGACCTTCTAATTGCACATGATACCCAAGAACATATTTTTTTCTCAGCTACCTAAGTGTTGGTGTGCAGTGCCAGACCCTGAGCTGGCATCAAGCAGCATAAATCCACCACATGCAACAAGGCTGGAGCCACCAACACCAGCTGAGAAGCTGCACAACACGTAAATAGCGAAAAGGAAAGAGGGATTAAATGTTAACATCTCTAACACCCTGCAGGCCAGAATTAGCATAAGTGACAAGGTAGTGTTCCTCTTTCATAACATCCCACAGTTTGGGGTTAAAATTATGGGGAGAGCGCTACACATTGCTGTTAATGCCCATAATATAAGCACGTAAAGACAGTGATCCCCAGGTAATCAGTTATGGGCAGCTGGTGCAGCCTGGCTGGCTCAAGGGGAGGTGGGACGGTTTGTACCAGCTTGGGATGGCAACTGAGCTGCTCCTGCATGGGCACCGTGGCTCTCTCCAGGAGGGGTTTGAACAGGGTGACAACATGGGCTCAGAAAGTGTGAGCCACGTCACAGGGAAACAGGCAGTGAGTTGGGCAGAGGAAGCACCGAGGGAGCTGAGGCTCTTCCACCACCTGTCCAGTAAGGCAGGGACCCCTGGGCAGCAGCAGATGTGGTGAACGAGCCAGACAGAGCAACGTCTCCTCTCCTGCTCCCCCTGCCCATCTCAGCAGCAGCACCAGGGGTGCAGAGTAACAAGGACCAGCTCATACAGCTGCGTGCCTAACGAGCCACTGCAAGGCTATCCCTAAGGCAATGGAAATATTAATTATAAGTGCATCATGCCAATGTTTGTGAACTTGTCAGTGAGACCTATTAGTAGGGCTGTTGAAAACCATAAAATATTTGTAAGGCAAGAATCTATGGAAAGGGAAAATTAAACCTGGAAAAAGAGTTGCTCTGCTGACGAGTGGCCATCCTCTCGACCTTCTGGCAGCTGGGGGGCTGTCACGCTTGGGGCCAGTCCCTGGGCACTGCACAGAGAGAGGATGCTGCAAGAGCCCAAGGCGTGCTGTGGGGGCTGGAGCACCCTGCGGATGGGGTGACAGCCCGAGAGAGCATCACATCTGCCCATGTGAGAGCAGCTCTTGCTACTCCAAAAGTTCCATCTCCCACCAGTTTTTCCTGCTCCATCACCTTGGGGCAGGTCTGTGCTGTATCTTTATACTAAAGCCTAACTGGAGGTGAGGGGCTGGGGAAAGGTTTGCCCAGGCTTTTTGGGCTAGGTCTCTTCAAATTTTAAAACCCAGCCTCCCTCGTTCTCCGTCAGTGTCTGCTCTGCTTTCTGCCCAGGGCAGCATCTGCCCCATCGTGCTGTAACCGCTGACACCAGCGCCCACACCCCCCCCAGCCAGCCTGGATGCAGAGCTCTCCCCAAAACCCTTCCTCCATCGAAGCCTAGGCCCTGCCATCATGACCTCTGCAGCTACTTGAGCTCAGTTAAAGATGGAAAAATTCAGTTACAGAAAATATGGTGAGAAGCACTGTCCAAGGGGCGTTGCTCAGGGGCCGTCAGTCTGAAAAATAAGGGCCTTGAGTCTTCATGGACCCTGCCATCCCTCCCTCCTGCTCCCATGCTTGGATAGCAAGGGCTTAGGATGCATCCCTGGAAGTGCTCAAGGCCAGGATGGATGGAGCTTTGAGCAACCTGGCCTAGCAGAAGGCGTCCCTGCCCATGGCAGGGGGTGGGACTAGGTGATCTTTAAGGTCCCTTCCAACCCAAACATTCTATGACTTTATGAGTAAACATCTGCAGGGCAGCTTTCCACAAAACATCTGCTCCCAGCCACTGTCAGAAATATCCCCTGGTCTTGGTATGACAGTCTATATATTCCTTAAAATTTACATCCTCGTTGCTTTGAGTCAAAAGGACTGAAATCTCACTGAGTTCTTTGCTTCAGTAAAACCGAAGGAAGATGTATCGCTAATGACAGTCCCTCACGGAGAAAACCACCCCTGTATGAGGCACGTTCGGGTTTTGTTATTCCTGGAGGCTGTCAGGCAGCTCTGGGGCTCCTTCACCTCAGGGCCCCCCTCCAGCACCCCAGGGACAGGGTCAGCACCACTGGGGATGGGATACCTCAGGCTTTGAGAAGAAAGGAGCAAAAAATGGGGAGAAATTAAAACCAAGGCAGAAAGCTCAACTCACAGCAAGAAGAACTAACTCTTGCTTTGCAGCCTGAACAGTGCAAAGGATTTTGTTCAGACATTTCTCAGCTTATACTGTTCCACCTCAACCTTGAACACAATCCAGCTATATTTATGTCCCAAAAAGAATATCGCCCCAAAACCCCAAGCAGCTCAGCACATGGCAGTAGGACTTCCCCTCACCAAGAGTCACAATTGGAAGAGGGAAGGGAACCTCTATGTAAATTTGCATTACCTGCATTTTATATAGCAACAAAGAAAAGAAAGAGATGCATATATAGTAACAGGAAATGTATATATCCATAGGAAAGGAAGATGGGGTTCTAGGAGCACGTACTGGGGGAAACACAGCACAATCTAGCAACACCGTTTTGAACGGCCCATGAGGGTGGTATTGAGAGGAGGAGGGACCAGACGGGGGTTTATGTGGTCAAGTGAGAGGACCCAAGGTGTGAGCAGGGAGCGAGCAGCCTTGCCTGGCACAAACCCCCTTGCTGTGGGGATGGGAAAGTGGCCTGGGCTCAGCCAGACTGAAATAAAGGACATGCAGGTGTGGGAGGATGGAGAGAAGAAACAAGGGGAAAATAAACATGAGAGAGCACGGACAGAGGAGTTGTCAGTACAAATACAAGGGAGACACCATAACTGTCATCACACGCTACCGCATAATCTAACACCTTAAACCCTCCTGGGGTTTGGGTAACTGGCACTTCAATCTCCTACTTGTGTCAGGCCACTGAAGTTGTTGCTTTACAGAGTGTTTCTCCTCCGAGGGTAATTACCCCCTCGCTGCCATCAGCCGTAGCACAGTCAGTCAGCTGGCGAAGGGGACAGAAAACAGCATCAGGCTGAATGGTCTCACCTTCACTGCAGAGCTGGAATCCAAGTGTGCTCAACAGCAATCCAGGGCGGATCTCCTTCAGAGCAAGGAGTGCCTGGGGGTCATGGGTGGCAGGGGGACACACTCACCAGGCATCCCAGGAGTGTTTGCCAGGGTTACACTGGGTGCTGTGGCCACGCACGGGCAGCCCAGCGCTGGCGAGTGGCAGAGGAGCGGCGGCGGATTGTTTCTCAGATGAGGTTTTTATTGTGACAAGTGAATCATCAGAAGTGAATCTAACAAAGATAGTGTCGTAAGCTTAACAGAAAAATTATATCCCTCTGGATGTGTGTTATATTTGGAGAATAAACTGAAGAACAAGGCATTCCTCAGTTTAATCTATCTCCTGTGTTTGCCTGGGGAAAAAATATAAACCCTACAACCCTTGTTTTCTCATTTCCATGTAACCTGCCTTTATGAAAGTTGAGACTAAGACAGCTCTTGTTAACCTTGCTCCATTAGAAATTTTTGTAAGTACACACTGTCCATGGCTTTTTTTATCCTCTGCCTCTTCAAAGAGCTCTCTTGGGAGGGATGAAAGTCCAGGCTGATGCAGCAAGATGGTAATGCCACAAGTACCCCCTCACCTGAAGTTCACTTACCATGCAGTGACCAATGCACTTAGTTTGCAGATACGGAATTTTTTAATTAGGAGAATACAAGGTCAACCTCAACTCTGATACTCTTGCTGAAGGATGGAGAGTTAAGGTCCGCATTCCAACTTTAAAGGGACTTTTGGGACTCAGCAAGTCTGCTGACATCTTTCTGATGCTGCATGTACCTGTATCAAGTGAAGGCACCATCTATGCCTTAAAGGAAAAGCCTGATGAAATCCAAAATGCACATAAGGAAGCCTGAGATGCTGTGAAAAATCTATAGACGTTCTTTCTGAAAGCAAAACTCCATGCTTGCAAGACCACTTTTGAACAAGGTTGTCCTGCCCATAAATATGCTCATTTCTAATAAAACATCCAAAAATGACACAGACCAAAGTGAACACTTTTGCCCAAGTGTCCGTTTCAGCTGATTGCTTACACAGATTCATCCCAGGTCTGCTGGTTCCTGCTGGTCAGTGCACACAGGAAACCAAATCTGCTCTCTGCTGGAAACCAGGTGTAAACAGCCTGAGCTGGTGGGAAAGCAAACCCCCCTGCCCTCGGTTCTGAGTGAACATTGTCAGGTTGTCCCTTTCCCACTGACAAGGAGCTATGAAACCCAAGGCTTTGCATGCTGGGATCCCACAAGTTCCCAGTGGGAAAACAGCCCATTGACTGACAAGGACTGAAGAACAGGATTGCAGGGGAGCAGAGCAGAGAGAGGCCAATTTCACAGCCCATGTTTCCAATTTCACGGTTGTAGCCGCACTGTTCGGGGTGGGGATGTGTGCCCATGCACAGTGCGTCAGACGTCCCTTGCACTTCCCTTGGCTGAGAGAGAAAAATTCAACTCCAGACACAGCATTTTGGTATGATGGGAACTTTATGGGAGCCGACTTCCAGGCTCACGGCTCCTTCAGCCTCTCAGTTAATATTTATAAAGCTCATTATGTGTGTAGTGTTGTGCAAGGGGAGGAATAGGATGTTCTGCAAGGGCAGAAAGTCCAGGGTGGGAGGTCCAGGAGAGCAGATCTTACTCCAGGCACCGGCCACCTCCCTGGCTGCAGTGGGGCACCTGATGTAACCCAGAAGTTGAGAGAATCAGGGGCAAAGTTTCCGCCCCAGGCATTTCATTCAGGCTCCATGCACCAGTGTGTCTGCAGAGGTAAAGGGCAGCCAGGATAAATCCCCGGGCAGTCACTGAGCTGCCAACATGGAGTTAAACACTGCCACATTCTCAATACCGAAATACTTGGAAATCAAGCCAAGAAGCTGGACTTTAGAGAAAGAACAAAGGATAAGTCCATCTCACTGACTTGTTTCCTTTTTGGGGTTTTGGAGGTTTTGTTTTGTTGGGGTTTTTTTGAAACTCCGATCAGATTTGCAGGAGTGGAAATGTATTTTAAAGAGGCAAGAACAGGCTGCCCCTCCAGAGGACTCTCCCCTGTTCTGCCCGAAGCCGCATTAACTCTGTCTAAAAGAAGTAGCCATGTCATGACTCATACTTTCCACTCCCCATAATCCCTCTCAGTAGGATGCAGATTTAAGAGTTTTCTTCCAACTTCAGTTTTGTTATAATTTATGCACCTGCTCTGAAAGAGCCTTTGAAAAATCTGACAGTGGAGAAAAAAGGAGCCTGTTTTATCTGTCTGACGGACAGGCTTAAAAAGTACCCCACCGCAGTGGAATTCTGCATTACCAGGAAAATAACATCTGCGTCTATAACTTTCTACCAGGCTGTTAGCAATCAAAAACAAACTACTAGAAATCCTTTGTCAGAGCAAGGGCAAAGCTTGAGCAAAAGAATAAGCAGTTCAACGGAGCCAGAAGTGTGTGGCTGACACGAGACAGAGCAAATGTCATTTTTAAAACTACGCCAATTAATTATGTACGAGTGCATGGTCAAGGGCCCAGACCTCACGTCTGGCTCCCAGTGACACCAGCAGCAGTCATGCTGGGTCCCACATGCTCCCCGGGCCTCTGGAGCCAGGTGCAAGGCAGTGGGTATTTCTGTAAAAGCATTTTTATGGGTTTTTGGAAAGGCCAATAAATAAAATTAAGTTTTGACGTGCTTGTTATTTTAGGAAAAATTACTTTCTCTCCATTGTCTCTAGGTCTGAAACAGCAAATGCCACTCCAAAGCCACTTTGGAGTTGCAGCTTTACACATAATGACAGATAACGTCCACATTGCATCTAAAAATCTGAAAGTGACAGTCCATGAGACCTTCCCCATCCAGTCCAAATGGCTCCCCAGGCCCACAGTCAACGTGGTTCAGGCTTCACAGCCTCTCTGCAGCCTGCCCTCAACACAACTAATCCCACCTGATCCTCCTCTGCCAGTCACCTGCTCTCAAGCTGAGCGCTTCCCCTCCCTGCCTTTTGTCGGCATCAGCCACCAACGCTTTCCCAAGGTAAAGAGCTGTTCCTGGGCTCAAACCTCTCTCTCTTGCTCCATTTCCAGCTCTGATCTGCACTGCATGTTACTGCAGAAAGGAAAATACGAATTGCATCTCCTCGCTGGTTTTATGCATGTTGAGTTCATCTCAAAAGATAGATTTCATTTGCTCCCATCCTGCAACAAATTGCTTCCAAAGGCAGCTGTCTCAGTGTGTTCCCACCTGGCTTGCACGCTGCTGTCCTCTCTGCTAAGAGATGCATCCAGGCTTCCATGCAACGCTGCACAATGCACCCCCTCAAATCAAATCCTGCCCTATAACCTATTCTGCCTCACACAGAAGATAAAGCTGTAAGCTAGGAAGATTTCCTTGGGTTACTGTTTATTCAGCATAATTTTACAGTTCTCTTGGTCTATGTTGTGTATTTTTACCGTCTCATAGATTGCTCCCTCCACCTAGAGAAATAGCAGCGAGTGCACAACATGTGCTGGAAAAACAAACAGTTTTACTGCTGGCTTTCTAGAAGCTTTTAATAAATAGCTGCATCTCATTCTAAGTGTATGTTGTTCTAAAGTGCTGATGGTATCTACCTGCCTGACGCAGTGCTTTCTGAGGCTGTTAATTAAGAAAACATTCAGTTTTATCGGTGTTAGCATTTGGGGCTGTGTTTTGAACATACAAACAAATGGTGCCCCTGGGGAAAATTATTATTTCTGCTAGAATGCAAAGTGAAGAAATATGTGAGTAATAGAGACAGACCCTCTTAAAACAGCTCAGTTTATCTGCTCCATTTCTAGAAAGTCATATTACCCAGCTGAGAGTATATAAATGATGCAAAATTGCCAGGGTGTTGAGTTATTTTGGGATATTCCAAACCCAAGTGATAATATATTGGTACTCCTGTGATTGATTTATTGAGTGCTAATCCTTCTACAAACCCTCTCATTCTGCAGTCAATGAGTAGCTCTCCCCTGAAAAGCTCAGGAGCCTTTACCATCCGTCATCTTGATGACTGCAAATATCTCTTTAATGGTGCGAGCCCCAGGAATGATTTGCACCTTTACGAGGATGAAATGTTCAGAATACTCCTTTCTCTGGAGCTTCCCTAAATGTCAGTAACAGGAAGGGGACACAAGGGTAGTGGAAAGGGATTTAGAAGTTTGCTAGTCTACACTAAAGATGGATCCCACAAGTAACATCTCCAGGTTACCTGTGACCTTCACCATTCTTAGTGCCGCTAATATAGACACCTTGTGCCATACAAACCTTCTATCATTAAATAAATTTTAAAGGAGCAAATTTGATAGTTTATGCACTTTTATACCCTTCCCCCAGCAGTGGGGGAAGCATTCGCTTGTAAAACTCAATTATAACACATCTGTTAGCTCTATAATTACACCGGTTAGGTCATTTTGAATGTAGTATGTGTTGCTCACCTCAGCAACTAACCTGCCATTCCATTCGCATTTTGTGCGCCTTCCCAGAGGCTTAGAAATACACATACACTCTGGTGCCATGCGTGGTATCATACAACAAAACTTTACTCCTTTGAAAACCCTGGTGAGGAGACCTAGTTGTGGGCTCAGCTTGGGCAGAAGCAGCTCCTACCTTCTGCCAGAGGTAAAGGAGAGAGCTTGCTTTTGATGCTTTTCCTGCAACGCAGAGCTCAGATTAAAGACTTTAATCAAACGCTGCCAGAAATGCTGGTAACGCTGGGAAGGGGCTCTGTGGGGATGGAGACGTGAAGGCAGCCAACAGCGCAGGGTTTCCCCAGGTCTTTGCCAGCACAAAGTGCTATTCATCTGCGCAGCACTGGAGCATCCCAGCGCACACTTGCCTCTTGCCGTCTCACATGAAATTTCATAAACCACCAGAGTGCTCTGTAAATAGCAGGGAAAGTATAAACAGACCAAACCACATGCCTTCACATTAATGCTGGTATACCATCAACTTCTGAACCCAAATAAACTTTGTTGTTTTTTGGTTTTTTTGGGTTTTTTGAGCTATCAGACAATCCCATGGCAACCAGCCTTTCAGACTAGTGGTCATTTGATCAACACAGCTTAAGTCATTCATCAGAAAAACCAGGTCCTTTTACCTAATCTACTTGCTTTAAAAGCATTAATTTGGCCCATACGTATGCTGTAAAGCTGCCACGTGACCGAGTTATTTTGGGATAATGTGTGGTAGGGTCACAGAGCACCTGTGATGGAATCATTTGCTGCAGAATGCTTTTATTCAACCCTCAGTGACTAACTCAATCCCAAACACAAGGTAGCCTTTGCTCTTCACAGTCTCCATGGCTTCAAATACGCAATCAAGGAGTAAACTGTCTTGCACGCAGCACATACAAAAACATCACTGTGGGGAGTTAGTGCAAAACTTGTGTTTGGTAAACACAAGCCCTGGCTTCCAGCAGCCCAATGTCCACACCCAGGCAAGCCTCAGCAAGCTCCCAGGCTAAGCCCTTCTCCCTGCCCGAGCCGATACATCCACTTGCTGTTGAGAAAACAGCATAATTGCACGCCAAGTGCTAAGTCTAATGAAACTACATTGATTTTGTTGTTAAAGCCTATGTTTCTAGGATTGCTGGCCTACCAAGACATGTTTTCCCAACCATACAGACAAAAAAATGCAGAGAAATCTCATTAACAATAAAACAAATAAGCCAGCAACCCAACAGTGCTTGTTCCAAATTCACATCCTAAAGGTGACAGGTTTTACTGTGCTCAGAATCTTGCCTCCTACCTGATGACAGTTTTGAATGGCGCTGGGTCACTGGTCATTAGATACATCTTCTACACCGTACCCCTACTGATATGGGGGGAGGGGGCTCACAATGCCAAAACTCCTCTGTACACAGGCACTGTGACTGAATGGCTACAGAAAACGGGAAGGATGGCAAAAAGGGAACAGCTGTTCTGTGAGAAGGAGAATTGTGTTATTGTGGGTAGTTTCTGGCTACAGAGCTCAATGATGCTGAGCAGGGATTTCATATGTGGGGACTATTCAAGCTGAAAATCTGTGCCCAAATCCGGTGCTGGGATCATGACCCCTGGAATAACAGGATAAGTTTTTCTCACTTCCCTGCCTTTTTCTTTAATTCCTTTATTATTTTTCAAAGTTTTTGAAGTACAAGTTGCAAAGGAACACCTAAGAGATGACCCGAGGATGAATGATGAAAAATGGCAAGTCTGGGCAGCTCAGAGGGGTGGTAACTCCTGCGGTCACCCTCTGGGTGTGAACACATGGATGAGGAGAGCAACGAAGGGCACCGCTGTCGCTCCAGGAAGATCCATCAAGAGGAGAAAATAAAATTGTGGCTTACATTTGAACACAGGAGGTAAATACTGAGGCAATGTGATCTAGCCTCATCTGGTCTCCTGCCTCTTCATGGGCCAAGTGGGACCCTGCTGCCAGGAGGGTTTGCCAGGGATGAATCTCTCTTTGATGTCCTTGCCTCCCTCCGTCACAGCACTCCAGGTTGCTCAATAGACACCCAGCCCTTCCATGCCACTGATCCTTTTCAGGAGGGCATGAGCACACCTTTAGTCAGCTTTGGTGAGATGCACACACATTAGGAAAGCACACACTGAAAGTGAAGCCTACATGTACATGCTTTGCTGAATTAGACTGGAATAAATTAGCAGCAGAGAAATTCATTCAATATTCAAAGATTTGGTGGAGGTATTTGCACCTAGATACAGCTGCTGTTCACCATACACATCCCACAGGCAGGGCAGGGAGCTGGACATCACTGTCCAGTGTCCACAGACAAGACGTGGTTTCTTCAACAACCTCTTCATCTCAGTGTAGGCAGAAACCATGGCAAACATTGGCTGTGTTTATGACAATCACCGCACAAAGACTGAGCGCCAGCTACCTGGAGGCTTTAAACGTGCTGGGGAAGTGCTGCTCTCCCAAACTGGGCCATTTGCTATCTTTCACTTCCACACAATCTGCAGGGCAGTAGCTTTCCAGCACAGCCTCCCCAGGAAAGTCTCTTTCTCAGAAGACGGCAGACTTTCATGCTCACAGTCTAAAACACAAGCATGCAAGAGTACACTGTCCAGAAGGAAAACAGAGCCCAGGATGCATATTAATTACTGGTGGCATAAAGCCCAGGCAAGGTTGCTGCTCCATAGTCAAGCTATAAATCTGTCCAAATAGGATTCTGACCACGTCTGCCTTGTTTATATTACAAAATTTTATGGCTGTATGATTCTTCACCTGGAGAGGAATAGTATCCCTGCACAGCCAGTTAAGGACTGAGATTTATTGTCTGACAAAAAAAAGACCTCTATGTTCTCCGCAGGCTGGAGAGCATCCGTGTGTGCTGGCTGGCTGCAGCGGGGCCAGGGGCTTTCCCTGGGGAACTGCTCAGCTGCTGCACCTACAGTGAGACACCCACCCCCACCCCCCCAGAGCTGGTTAAAAGTTCCTGTAAAAGTTTTATCCCTTTGTTTTCCCCAGCAAGAAGAGCTTCAGAGTAACAGATAGCTTTAAGCTGCCCTGTCTCTACCAGCCTATTGATCTAACTGAGCTGCTGCAAGGGCATCCTGCTCCTTCACCCTGGTGAGAAACATCATCCATCAGAAAGCTCCTGTTACATGGACTGCTGCTTTAAGAGGGATTTTGCTATGCAGTTTGGGAGGATATTTCCAAAATGAGGTCAAAAAGAGGTTCTCCCCCCTTTGTCCCACAATTGCAGTAAGCCTGGCTCTGCAATGCTGACAGGAGAGAGAATCCAAGGTTCCCTTCAGCAGGGAGGGGAAAGGACTTGCTCTGGATGTGCAATGGGAGACAGATGGCTGAATTCTGGAAAAATACAGATTCCCTTCCCCATTTCAGCCATACCTCACAGCTCCTGGGCCCAGCACTGTCATAACTGTAGCCACAAACAGCAGATGAGACCTCAATGGTCACATAGGATGCCAGGGCTCAGGTCCATGAGATGCTCCACTGCAGCTTACCAGCCAGGCATGCCAGCTGAGGGAGGGAACTGCTGGTGTGCCTGCTCTGAGCCCCAGCCAGGGGGGCACAGCACACATCTGATGGGCACCAGCTCGGCTGGGTGGTTTGGCACTGCCTGCACGGCTGACTTGCTGTGGGAAACACTGGCCTGTGGACTAGACCCAACTTGGGAGATGCAAAAGCTGCTAGTGTGCCTCAGTTTCCCTGCCAGCAAAGTGGAATTAATTAAGCAGACTCCTGATAAGCGCTCTGTGATCCCCTTGGGAGGAACGCCACAGAGACGGACCAGGGCAGAGAAGAGCCTTCCCTGTAGATATGAAGAATCCAATTTCTGCAATCAGTAGCAAAAAAGTATCCAAACTGACAAAAAAGGGAATGCAGGTTGTCAAACGTCTGTTTCACAGAAACAATCTCTCCAGGCCTCTTGGATGTTGCAGATGACACATTAACCTCAAGCACTGAAGAATTTTAATTAGAGGAGGAAAATTTACTTATTTACACAGAAACTTAACCAGCACATGCTCCTGGCCTCCTCAGTGAAATGGGTCCCTTAATTGCACCATAACTCGCTCCCTCTTTCCTACATGCTTAATGTTAAGCAGATGCTTAAGGCTTGTCAACTTCAAGGAGACCACTCACATGCTGAAAGTTATGCGAGTATTAAGAGAAAACTCTTAGCAATGTTTTCATTTTGCTTCTAGCCAGATCCAGCCAGAGGGTCAGCTGGATCTGAGCATCATGTATGCCCCAGGCAGAGCAGGAGGATCAGCTGTCTGTTTTGATACTCACTCTTAAGAGATAACTTTGAAAAAGGGTAGGGGAAGGCATCTTCCATTCCATGTTATTATATGAACATATAGCTTCAAAAAACTCCATTCTGTACTGGGTCCCAAAGGGAAATATTTGAAATAATCCATATTCATTAGAGTTTTTAATTCCTGACACACCAGAATTCAGCAGACTGCTAATGAAGATGACAATTATACAGCACTTCACACAAAAAGCAAACCAGAACAGGTGCAAAGGCTGGAGCTTTGCCATGCTTGCTCTCTGTTCTTTGGCACAGGGCATCATTGCTTTACTTAAAATGTATTGAAACATCCCAACAGTTTAAGAAGCCAGTGTGAAAGGAAAAGGGGTGACATTTAAGATTAATCATTAGCTGTTGACCACCTAAGATACTAAATCAAAAAGGCGACAGCTGGCAAAACTAAGCTTTATTTGTATTCCTTCTGAAGAACACAAGGAGAAATGATGCTCTACCAGCAGGGCAGCAAAAAGACAGACTGTGTTTGTTTTGCCCCTTGAATTAAGGCTCTGATGTACCAGTACAGGGCAAAGAAGTGCCCAAAGGATTTACATTCTAACAAGACAAGCATGGGAAAAGCAAAGAGAGATTTGCCATCTTTTACAGATGTTCATCAGAGGTGCAAAAGAGAAAAGTCACCTTTTGGAGTTTGTGCAGAGAACTCACAGCAAAGCCATGACCCCTGAGATCTGACAATATCACCTATGTCAGTGCCCAACAGACCATCATCCCAGCTTGGGGTTTCATCCCACCTGCACGGCAGGAAGACAAACCAGAACAGTACAATGCCATAGGGCCGAATTCATGAACATCAAGCTACATTTTGACTTGCTGGAAACACTTTGGGAAAGACTGCAGCAAGGAGGTCAATGGTGAAGGACTTCTACTGAAAGAAACAGGCTTTTAAGGGGGGGTTGCAATGTACTTTTGGTGCAAAAGATCATTCTGCAAGCAGGAAAAGGGAGTCTATTACCAGAATTATGGCTTACTCCCCCCAAAAATGTGCTAAGGAAAAGAAATATTCCAGCAGGCTGGTGATCATGTAGGGAACAAGAGATGAAATGACAGCAGAGATGTGAACTGCTTAAGAACCTGGTGGAAAAGGAAAAAAGAATAAAATTAGGAAGAGACTTAGTACTTAGCTTCCCTTAGGATAAAAAGTCATTAATTACTGATAGAAAGGATCTGATTTGCTGACCATTTAAACACTCAACTGTACTGTATGCAATGATATGTCTAATTTGCACACAATTATCCTGTTTTTCCACACACAGATTAAGTAATTGCTTGTATAAACTGCAAGACATATTTGCGTATTCCAGCTACCTGATTTGCATGCTAAATCACGGCAACTGCGTGTACAACCTAGCTGTTCATCTTTCCCTCGCACACACATCCCTAGGTCTGCTCAAATCAGGACCACAGGTTACATTCGTGTGGAAAGTATCAGTAGCGCATTCATGTACCAGAGCTGGCATGGAGTGCCTGGGGGAACGCTACCCAGTTGCTGCGGGATTAGTTTATACTGACAAAACCTGTGATGCAACCAGCTTAGGTGAATTAAGCAGGGACAGCCAAAGCAATAACTTTCTCTCCATATCTGCCCTGCTCCCTGTTTCGGAGATCACTGCTTCCATGTAAGTCTCCGCAAGAGGAGGACAGCCAAACAGGTCCTGTAATCCTTCGCTGCTTTGCACAGCTCAGAGTCCTACTGAAAACTGGGATCCCAGTTTAGGGGAGCTAGGGGTGGTAAGGTAAGCAGCATGGTTAAAGAGCAGGCAGAGGCATGCCATCCTTCTGCCACTTCTCCTCAAGGAACCGGCCAGTTTGGTTATGGGATTAGCAATTATGGAAGCGAATTCCATACCTTTCTACGGCAGTTTGTGTTTTCTCTGTAAGACATATTTATTACTTGTTTTGGGGTAGCATACCTGAGCTGTGAGTCAGGACAGTGTTGCGCTTAGTGCTATGTAAACACCAAACAAAGGGATGGAACTTTCTGCAAGGAGTTTATGAACTCAACAAATTACATTATTACTCCTGGAAGTGGCATTGCCATGCCCACGTTACCTAGACCACAAAGCAAGTTTTCCAGAAGACGGTGCAAACTAAGAAGTACTCCACACCAACTTACAAGAAGCTCTTAAGAGCATCCTTAAAAATAAGTATCAAGTCAAGTGGGTTTTGTTCGTGGACATTCATTCCTAGCCAGAAACTTTAGCAAATTTGTTCTTTAACTTAACAGACATGCAAAAATAGCAGAATTATACCTGCCCTCACATTCAGAAGAGAGGAAAGAAAAGCCAGGTATCACTCCAGTGGGACCTGATGCACTTGCCTAGCATGATGGGAGTCTTATATTTCAGTAGGTAGATTGCATATGCTAAAGCTGGCTTTGGCCAGGGCCACAGGTGTTAAATGAGACCATTCCCTGGGATTGCTAGAAGTCTAAAGTTACTCCTATAGAGTAACATTGTGTGTAAATGCAGATGCAAAACACAAACGTGTCAATTAGCAAAATGAACTCTGATACCTGACGTGATCTAGAATGCAGCACATCTTACACTTGGTGGAGGTATCTCCTTACCACGACAGCCCAAAAGTGCCCTGTCCTGCCATACTGAGCCACATACAGGAGCCTGGGAGTCAGAAAGGGGTCAAAACACATACAGCAAGTGTTGAGTCTGTTGGTACCTCGGGCGGCATGAAGGATGTGTGAGGTTCTGACTCCTGAAAAGCTCCCTTTGGCAAGATCTGCTTCAGTCAAGATGGGGCTGGGAGGCCCGGATGAGTAGGACTCAGGCATCACACACTGCACCTCACCTGCTTCAAATTTACTTTGAAGGATCAAAATAACAATAAGTAGGACCCAATGTACCTGGAGTCAGCTACCTATCCCACAACTTTGTCAAAATAAACTAAAAATAAGTGTCATTCGTGCTGCTTGTCACCTCCTCCAGAAGGCCAAACTCAGGGTTGACGTATCCAAGAGCTGTGGTGGTACCAGAGGGTCTTCAGCCCTCCTGGGAAACCATGCCAGACCACATTCTCGTAGTCCTTCCCAACATAGGCAGTATCTATCTTAATACCTTGCAAAAACCAGCAGGTACTTAACACTGCAAACCAAAACTGCTGTTGTGTGAGCCTGCTTTCGTCATAGTAACAGGTAGCACATTGAAAAGACATGGCTTTTCTCAGCTATATGCTGTAAAACCTGCCGAGATCAATCAGACGCTTACCTGGGGAAGACTAGAGGCTAAGAATAACCATGTGTTGACTAACTTAATCCAGCTCACTAGCAATAAGCATGAGATACATCTATAAAATGAGAGTGCATTTGCTGCCAGAACATTTTTTGTGTTTGGTTGTTTGTTTTTTTTATCATCATCTCTGTTCTACCTTAAGAAAAACTATTCTTTCTGAGAACAAACCCATTCCTAAGTGATGTTGGTCAAGATAATAAGACATAGATGCTCATGCAACTCTTAGTCCATGGGCTGAGGGGAAAGAACTAAGGCCACTGTTGCAGTTGACCCTGTGCAGGACTTCCTAAAGCTTTGTGCGTGGAAAGGAGAGCGCTACCTTAGGTGCAACACCACAAAAACTCCTTCCCCTGCAAAAGCAGACTCAGCCCGGGAGCAGCAGCTCTGCAGTGGCTCCCTGTGGAAGGGAAGAGAGCAGGAGAGCAGTCAGAAATGAAAGGCTCAAGGGTGAATGTCCCTCCACTCTGCATAGTGACACCTTGGTGAGACCAACTGCACTGGGCTTATAGCTTTGGGTCCTTGCACCCATGTGGTATGAGCGCTGGAAGAGACCCCATCGCTGTGACAGCCTTGGTGGCCAGCTGGGTCTGCTGAAAGTTAAAAAGACCCTTTGTGGGACACTACACGCACTTGATGGGCTGCACCGCAGGGCCACCTCCTGCAAAGGATAACAAATGAAGGCTCTCTTGGAGCAAGGATCAGTAAACCCCATCACAGAGGCGGCTTCGGAGAAAGCCCTCCGCCACTAGCTCTGCTGCTTTCTACCAGCGACACGAGTTCTGCTGCCAGTCGCAACTTCCCTCTTGCCAGCAGAGATAATACTGTGTTGGTCTAGAAAATCTTCTAACTGCTGTCTTCAGCCTGTGTCCAACACCAATCAACTTCAGATATAATGGCTCAGACACATTGACAGGCAGACTAGTGGATTCACTTACACAAAACGCAACCAGAAAATTATAATATCTGCTCAAACCTTCCTAAACCAGGTTTACTCTTGCCTGTATCTGGGAAATTTTCTTATTTACTATTTCTTCTGCTTTGTCATATTTAAGTGTAGATTGATGATAATAGTTACTGCACCAGATAGACATGGGGATCACTTAATTAATGTTTGTGAAGCACTTTAAGATCCTCAGATGAAAGGAGAGAAGAAATGCAATGTATAATTATGATGTTTTATTAATAAACTTCTGGCACATTGACAGGAGAGGAGACAACATTTTTTTTCTTCCCTTTTCTAAAAAGATTTAACTTTAATGCTATGAAGGACAGATTTACTAAAAATTCACAAATAAATAAAAATCTCCCTATTCCAACTCCTGATAGCAGACAGCAAACATGGCTTCAGAAAGAGAGTTACACTCCTTTTCTATCCAGACACTTGATGAACCCATAGTTCTTGGGAATGGACAGATTTGGAGAAATATAAGGATGTGAAGGTAATTATTGATAGTGGAAGTGGTCAAATGCACCAGCTATGAGAAGTAAAGAGAGTTTGTTTAATGTGTGATTGCTACGGTTAATAGGAGCACGTGATGCAAAAGAAAGTATTTCTGCAGAGCAATAGATGGACATTGTGAAACAAACAGAAAAATTACAGCTGTGCGAATGAAGTTTTTCAGAGCTGAGAATGTGCCAGATACAAACAAGATTCCCAGAAATATGAAGAAACCCAATCTGGGATGGATCCCTAGGCAGTTTCATGGAAGCATTAAACGCTTATATATTGCAGCTGCCTCTTGAATGCTTATGGCTGGAAACCAGCTGCACCAGAGGAGAAAAGTGGTCCTGGGATTAGGGGTGGATTATGACTCTGTTCCTTGCTCCATCACAGACCTTGAGAAGCCAGTTAGTCCCTCTATACCCTCTCCAAGTAAATTGGGATAATCACGCTGTTCTCCTTCACAAGACAAACGTGAGGACAAATTACAATGCACTCAGATACCAGGGTAGAGAAAGCTAGGGATGGGCAGATGCTGAATCACTGCAGAAAAAGTTAAGAGAAGACTGGACATTGTCATTTAAAAGGGTCCTCAGGGAACCAAGGAGCTGCTCCTGGTGCTTTGTGCCACAACATGTTTCTATTCCCAGTTTATGCCACCACTAGATACCATTGAAACCAGCCAAGCCAAGCATACCTGGCAAGTGGAAGAGATTTGTTGTGTTGTGGGAAGTGTGCTTACTACAGTTCCTGCTCCCTACAGAAAAAGTAGCAAGACTGGGACAGATATCTTTGCTCACATCTTCAGTTTATTTTTTGAGCAAAATTAGCATATTTTTTTTTAAGAGATACCCACAAGGAACCTTAAGTCTAAAACAAAATTTGGTAAGTATAATCAAGTTTTAGAAACATTTTGTCCATCAGTACCGACAAGATAGCATTTCTGGTGTTTATGTGTTTATGTACTGCAAATGAGATTTACAGCTCCATTTTGCTCAAAAGTGAGCAAGAGCAAATGCACTTAAATAAAATAAAAAAAACCTAATATGTGCTTTTGGCTGAAGACTCTGCATGAATCCTAGTCCGAATAGCACTGAATAAGTTCAACTTCTAATAACTGGAACTGATTATGCACTGCAGAAAAAAAATGAACTTTAAAATAAATTGCTCCTTCCATTTGCTTTGACTGTTCAATTCAACTTTTGTTAGCAACAATTTTTTTTATCAGATTAGATGGATGCCTGACCAATGTTGTCGATACAAGATTCAGGTACCAAGTACTTCATTTTTTGCTTTGATTCTGATTTCTCTTGCCCACTCCCAGGCTTCAGGCACACGACTAAGGCAGAGTGCTGAGTTAACACCACCTTCCCCACACTGCAGTGCCAGCACCTCAGGGTGCAGTCACAAAACATCCACAGCCATGGGACCGGTGGTCCACATCATTGGACCAGAATAGCTGCAACCTTCAGCAAAAACACCCGAAGGAATCACAACAGCCTAGGTGAGACTTGCAAATGGGAAAAGGAGGAACATTCCTAAAAACATCAATACATCTTTGAGGCCAGGCTAGAAGGGAGGTCCCAAACTACCAGAAAGCCCAGGCTCTGACCATAACGTTCACACGGATACTGTTACTATCAAAGACAGCAATTGCTTTGTCTTAGATACTATTGGAGTTGAGTAATGTTTGAGTCGCTCATTATGTTTTCTGTGCTCAAAGCAGAACTCATTGCTAGGATTAGTTCTTAATTGACAATAAATACCTTGCTTATATAGGTTAATTTTGGTACAAAGGAATTCCCCATATGGAAGGGGAATTTTAATGTACTATGTGTGCATACATATCAACATATACTACATTAGATATGTATTACGATTTATCATTTCACAATACAGCTATTTACATATATAGTCTAACATATGTACCCTCCTGCTATTCAAACCCACTTGACACCATTGACACTGGAGTCAGAGCTGCACCACAGCGTGCTGAAAATGCCTCAGCACAGACCTTCTGCTTTTAGATCTACTAAAAAACTTGCCAGTTTTCCTGTAACCACGCATTCCTCACACATGAAAAAATTTCCCAGGACCTTCCCATGCAGACTGGGCTCATTTAAGTAGGAATACCTGTGCGGAAACAAGGACAGGTTTGCTTTCTCACGCCTTCCCCTTGAATAAACTGTCAGAGTGCTGCCAGCACCTTTCCCTCTGTAATACCCCACTGCAGGCAGAGGCCACTGGAAGTTCATCTATACCGTGAAAATGTACTGGTGACACAAGATAGGGGGTAGCTAGGACCCCCCCCAGCTCTGCCCTAGCCTTCCTCGCTGACCTTGGGGCAATGATCACCTCTTCACTTTAAGATGAGGATAATACATATATCACAGGTTTGTCCTAGCCTTAACTAATCCATCTTTTCAAAGCATTTTGAGAGCTTTGCTTGATGAGTTCAGACATTATAATACTCATCTGTTCCCATTACATTCAATGGGAGTTGAATGCCAGCACCTCCTCCTCCACAGGAGCAGGGCTGGGGCTGCTGGGGCTATTGAGGCTATTGAGGGACCTAGAAAATAGATGTGCTTGGGGTGTGTTTAAATGCTGGCATTTTGGAAGGGGCTATAGCAGGTACAAAGGCATAGTGCTTGCTTAGGGGTGCTCAGCACTCTTCCAGGCTTGGCCTAGGATAAAGAGTAGACCTTTTTAATTAAAAATCAGAGTAAGACCTTACCGAATCCTCCTGGTAAACATGTTCAGCTAGTGCCAGGTTGTAAAGGAGACAGAGGCCTGGAAGAGTTAGGACAGCAGAGAGAAACCAGAGACCAGCCAAACTCAGCAGGGAAGCTTACTACAAGGTTTACTTTTGCTGTACTAATTGAGAGCACCAGGAGGTGAACATGTGGCTATTGCCCCAGGGACTAAACTTAGAGCAAAGTCATCTTAAGGATAAAGAGTGCCAAAGCTAAAGCAGCTCAGACACAACAGTTAAGCGATGGGGTGTGGGGCAGGGATCCCTGAGCTGTTGCTAGCTCATAGGTCCATGGCACAGAGCAATGCAGAGCCAACATACCCACTCGGCCCTCAAAGCAGCTTTCCCCATAATGAAAGACCTCCAAGCCTGAGCTCAGCTATTGCCGTACCAATGGTCCCAGTGCTCCCAGTACTACTGCAACACATGGGAAGCCAACCCAGCCCACAATGGGGCTAAGCCTCAAGATCCAGGAAACAAACCAGGCAACTCTCCCAACAGTAAGGGTCTGGTCCTTGTCTGCCTTAACGTGGTAGCAGCAGTGACGATGTGTATCTTCTATGTGTAACTTCTTGAGAGAAGGCTAATATTAATGTCTTGCTCACATTCACTGGCCGCATTGTACCTCTTCTGTTGCTGCCAGATATCTCCATAGAGTAAATCATATTGACTGTGTTTATTATAAGAACTAAGTGATCAGCTGTGAACTTTCTTTGACATAAATATTTTGCCATTAGCAATGACAAATAGCAACGCTCACGTTGCAAAAGTAACATTGGATTATTCCTTTCCGTGGAGGTATTTGTGTTGAAAGAAATCAGAAGAAAACTGTGATCTTCAGGATCAAGGGAAAGAGGTAAAAGGAGGAACGTGATGGCAAGGATATTTATCCCACTGTGTAAGAGGAGTTAAGTGAAGAAAGTATTTTAAAAAGTGAGAAGGATTGATTTTTTCACACAGTGCTGGAGCTCCCCTGCACAGCTAGCCCTGACTGTGGCTGCAGGCAGCACGCACCCATGGGGCACAGCATGCTTGGCTCAGCAGCACATGCAAGCGCCTTGTACAGGTACAAGCTGAAGCTGCACCCACACATTGTGTGCATTACACCACACCAGCATATCTGGGGGAGGGGGGGGTGGGGATCAGGCCCAGTACTTTTCTTCTGAATCCAATTATTACTAAACCTCTGCAGTTACAGTTGAACAAAACAGGGATTTTTCTATTCTTGCAAGATTTCCTACATTACTGACTGGTGGTGTTGGCACCTTAAACCACGTCTGCTCACAGGCTGAGCAGGATGGAAGAATGATGAGCAGCAAAGGGAATTAATTTCTCAGAGACATTTTTCAAAGGTACAAATGAGAACTGGTGCTTTAAAAATAGCTTTGACTATATTTCTATAGCGCACGTCCTGTAAGGGATTCAGCCCTAGCACATAAGCTTGTTGCTTCCCTCCTGTGACACGCAGGCAGGCAGTCTCCCACTGATGTGGATGCTTAGGCTCAGGGAAGACTTGCTCCAGGCTCTCCTAGCAGAAAGTTACAGGTTAAGTTAACAATCCAGCAGTATGTGTACATATATCTGTTCATGCATACTATACTTCATGGATCGTATGGCAAGTGCATCAAAAGAACTACCAGGTGTAACTGTTTTAACTTCCCTTTTATAAAATTCTTTATAGACTGCAGACCTGCAGGCTTGGATTGTAAACTGCTGAACCCAAACCATTTTCAGGCAAGAACTGCCAGGCAGCTGCCTGCCTGGATCCAAAGGCTGCTCAGGGCTGCAGTAACAGGTCTAGAGAAAGGATCACCTTGGAAGGGTGAGGCTCCCACTTGAAGAGCTTAGAACAAGTTGTTGGCAGATGCATCCCATGAAGGAAATAACATGGGATGTTGCATTAGAAATGTGGGAGACTACCAATGTAATGTTATGAGACGTAACATATGAGAGACCCTGGACAAGGACTCCCAGCAAGATTCTTTAGAGCCAGGAAACAGTCACAGGACATTATTACCAAGCCAGCAGTGTTACTAGGCTGTTCTCTTCTACCCCTCAAACTGGGACTTTAGGGAGGCTGTAATGCAGAGGAGTTCTGGGATCTGGCAGCACAGCAATACATTGTGGGAAGGTCACTAGTGAGGCAGAGGACACGTTGCGTGGAATGATGTAGGAATTAGAGCTCCCCAAACAAAAGATTTCAGAAGTTCACTGGAAGGACAAGCCCCCAGAAAGGAGCTGCAGGTTGAAAAGAGATTGATACAGAACAGCAATGATTTGTGCACCCACAGGACAGCACTGTGCTAAAAACCCAGCAATAAACTATAGACCAAAGTGGCAAATCAGTGAACCCAGGGGAAAGGCTTTGGAACGAGGTTCTGCTTTTTTAGGATCTCTGAAGACAGGAGTTTACCTTGGATGAAGGGAGGAAAAAAAAAAAAAAAAAAAAAAAAGTCTTTTATATATAGCAGGAAAACCAAGGCAGTAGCCGCATCAGAAAAACGAAAGCTACAAATACCAGCAAAATATGGGCAATCTGGCTTTAACAGACAAAGTCAACATCTGCCCTGTGATGGGAGCCTCAGAGGCAGACGAGACAGAGCTAAGATGTGACCCCTGCAATTAAAGAGAGGGGTTTCCTCTGCTGAACGCTAAATTCAGGCAGGTTTGGAGATGAATGAAAACTGCATGCCATAAGGGAGGGCCAGGAATAGAAAGCCCATGTGGGGGAAGAACTCTCTAGATGTAGCAAATGCATCTCCAAGAGGCTTTATCATTCTTATTTTGTCACTACTATCAACAATAATAAGAAAAGAGCTTACAGAGCAACCTCCCCAATCCCTAAGCAATGCATCCAGAGATTAGCAGCAGAGAGCAGTGGGCAGCTTGAGAAAAGCTGTTCAACAAATGTAGAGGCATGCATAATAAGATTACTGAATTGGAGTTGCATGTTTTCAGGGATAAACGTGATATTATTGCACTGGCAGACGTAGTAGGAACAGGGGAAAGGATGCGAAATAGCCTGTCAGAATGGAGGGGTTGCTGCAGCTGAGCTCCCAACAGGACAGGGACAAGTGGGAAGTGGAGGCAGCGAGGAGGAGAGGAAGTGCACATCCTACTTGACATGCAGATATGCAGAGAAGCTTTTTGCAAAGTGGGTGATGTCATCGTGTTTTTCTCAGCCTTCAGGACAGCAAGAGAAAAATAGATGAAACCAGCACATGCAGAGGAGTCTGTAAGACGAGCAGACTTCCCCCCCTCTGCTCTGTGCAACACTAATTGCTCAAATATTGATCGGGAAAATAATTTCTAAGGACTAAAAGAAGAAAGGATTTCTTTTCCTCTTAAGGGGCAAAAAGGGCAATATTTTTGCAGAGTTGCTGGAAAGGTCCAGGTGACCAGAGGATTTCCAAGACCATATAAGTTAGTTAAGATGTTGAGTTGTTCTAATTTGTTACTCGTTTATACTGGAAGGCACAGAACAACAGCAGCCTGTGATTTTTCAGGATGCCATGAAGACTAGTTGAAGTAACAGCTAGGCTGGCTCTCTCAAGGGGCATGAATGTCTCACCAGGCAGGCAAGACACCCACAGATCCTAACTAGCTTGGTTAGTAAAAAACAACAGCTACAGGAGGGACCTCTGCTTTGGAAACCCAGGGCTGCTAGCTGCATTGTGGGTACCAGAAACAAGCTGCCCAGGCTTAGCCTTGGCAAGGGAAAGAGTAATTAAGATTAAAAGCCCAAACCAGAGTGCTGGAGAACTGCTAGTCACTACTGCCCTGACATGGACACTAAGCCCCAAGAAAAAGCAGCAGTTCTGCTTGGCTTCTGGAGAGCTGCTTTTCTTTCCTGGGGAAAGGAAATCTACCATACCAAAAAATGTAACAGCTACTCCAGAAAATATCTCCACCTCATCTTCATCTAGGGTAAATCTTGACAGATGAAAACACTAGAGTGTCCTCTATGGTTTAAAATGGATGTTATGAGTACACAAAAGTACAGGAAGAACACTGTTTAAAAAACAAAAATCAGCCACCAGACTATTCACACAGACTGAGAGAATGATAAAAATAAGCAGGAGCGTGCAAAAACAGCAATTGCAGGAAGAGGAGGAAGCATCCAATGAAGACTGCAATGAATATTTCTGAGAAGTACACAGACAAAGTCACTGGAAACAGGAGAAAATGGTCCTTTAAAATACATTGTAAGACTAGAGGAAGAAATTAAAAGTTTTCTTAAATAACTTCTGGTTAAGTGTTTTTTCATTTGGTCGATTTTGCGCATAGGGGTTTTCCCACTGGGCAAGACTAGCTCAGGAGAGTGCAGCACAGCAAGTGCCTCCCAGTTAAATGGGCTGGTGGGTGAAATAGTTTGGGCCCCGGTTGCCCAGCCTGAGCCTGGGGAAGGGCTGGGAATGCTGTCCCATGGCTCTAGAGCATCTCACACAAGGACAGCACAGCTTCAGTGACAACGGCAAGGGACTGCAGTGTTATAGGAAAGGAGCAAACACCCCAGCTCTGCTAGTGCTGGGGGGTAACAAGGCAAGCCTGGGGCTTCACCAGCTGTCCAATTCCTCATTGCAGAAATCGGGAGGCTCTCATAGAGTGGGTATTGTAAAGTCTAACAGTGTTCTCTCCAGTCACGTACAGGGTGAAGCATTGCACATAAATAAGACACTGCTTGCCATGAGGTGGTTAATTTAAAAGCCAGACAGATTAGCCAAAAGATATGGATAAATCCCCACTGGGTAAAAAAGCAACAAGAGTTAAGGTCTGGGGGATTCTTCTCCTATTTGAATGCTGTTTTGCATCCTGAGGTTTATCACATAATTCCTTTGGGGAAAAAAAAAAAAAAAAAGTAAAACACAACTCACACTTTCAGTATTCAACCAGTCCCAGTATAACCATGAGAAGCTCTGCAGCAAGCTGTTATGGAGGAGTCAGGTCAAGTGTTGTGCAGAAAATGTGAAAATACAATGTTGACAGCTGGCAAGAAAGCTCACCATGCTGGAGCGGGAGTTAGGTGGTGGGACATGGCTTACAGATGGGGTTGTGTTAGGTTTCAGGGAGAACCTGCATTTGTAGCCATTTTCTAGACTTCTTAAAGGAAACATGAAGGTAGCATCGATTTGTTACATTTAAATGGAAAAAAACTTTTGCATTGAGTGACACAAGTCTGAAGAAAAAGAATAGGTGAGACTGGTACAGATTTTCCCAATGGCGATTTTAGGTCTTTCAGTGACAGTCATTAAACCTCAGAATAGTTTACTTTGTTCCCTTTCCATAGGAACAGTCTGAGCTCCCAGACCTGGCCAAGCAGATGGAGCCTGGCTTTAGGAAAGGTGGCAGAAGTTCCTGGAGGCCCGTGGCCTTAGCGAAAGTGCTCCACTGAGCAGACAGCTGAGGAAAGCTGGCCAGGAGCTGTCAGATTTAGAAAAATTCAGCCTGAAAACAGAGCCTAGGCACAGCTAGCTAGGTCAGATAACAGGTCAGGCTGCCAAGTCCCTCTCCCCACATCCTTCCATCAGGAGTAGAAGATTTGGTCCAGCCTATTCAATGTGTGGAATGAATTCTCATGAAGGTGATCAAAGCAAAGGGCATACTCTGGCATGAGAGAAAAGCTATCCAGCAGCAGGGAGAAAATCGGATAAAGAATAGGCTTAGCAGCTCTTCTGTCCCTGCCTGGTAAGCTAATTGTTCATCATGCACATTTTCCTTGCTACATTTGAATTGAGTAGCAATTGGTGTTTGGGAACTGCTGGAATATCTGAGGTCTGAGAACGTACGGCACCATTTTCATTACAGTAATGAAGTCACAGAATGGTAGCTTTAAACATCAAGGATAATAATGCATTACCATTCCTTCTCAATTAATCCAAAGCCTGCAATGCCGAATGCACTTCTCCGAGAATTTTCTCGGAAAATGGTACTACAGTGCATTTCATTTATAAATCACAAAAGACACTTATTTGGCAAGAATGACCCCTGCTCATATACAATAAATCATGAACATCAACAGTCTCTAATGGATTTTGAGTCAGTGCCACAGACAGCAAAGCCCGGGGCCTGTGTTTCAGGATTCCAGGACTGTGCCAAAGGAGTCTTATAAATGATTAATGCATTCAGCACAGTGTCATCTGTGCCATTGGAGAGAAAGAGACATTCTGGGCCTCCGTTTGTCATTAAAGAAGTGATAATCGGTTCAGCAGCCGACCATGCCTCTCCCTTCCCCTGCCAGAATGAGCCATTTAGCTCCACACTTCATAAAATCCCTTCCCCAAACTTCCACACATGCTCTTGGTTCATGATGCGCAACATTTTGATAAGAGAAAAGAGGGAAAGAAGAAGTCTGTTTTCATAAGTGGCCCACCAAAACCAGGCTCCCTATGAGATGGAGCCAAGGTTTGCATTTGCAAATGTACATACAACAGGGAGGTGACGTTAAAGAGATAGCTGGGGCCTCTTTCTACTACTTTGCCAGACTGTGAGGACACTGGTCCATAAAAAATTCAAGTTTTGGTCCCTACTGCTCAGTCTGTCGTGCTTTTCAGTTATTCATCACACAGTTTTCAACCTCTCCCCCTTCACTTTTGTCCCCATGGTTACTGAATCACTGCGTTCAGAGAGATTTTCCTCACTAAAGAACGTGACTAACATGAGACGGCTAAATTATCAGAACCAACTCTGACATTCGTTCCTCCTAACATGGATCTTATCTTCCAAGCGCCTTCACATAGATCTGTTGCACTGGTACCAACTTCAGAGTAAGCAGCACTTCAACTATTGACAGAGACAGAGCTGCAGCAGTATTGCACAGAGCGACTTAAAATAGGCTGGATTCAGGTAAAGGATGAAATTCAAACACTGGCTTTAGCAGATCCACCACCTTGGAGCACATGATGCAAACAACTAGGAGATGTGTTTCGCTGCAAAATTTTAAATTAAGCCCTAGAAGGGGAGGCGTTATTTCCTGAATAGAACTGGGTCTTAAAGTTCAAGTACGTTTCCTCTTCTTAAAGGCCAGTTTGATTAAGCAGTAGGAGACACACGTTTTAGGCCCAAAGAAATCTCTGTTACAAAACGCACCAAGGCGGCCACTGGATAACAAGCCTACAACCTCTAGCCACAGCAATCCATGTACACTGACCCACAGGGCAGTGGGGCTGCTCCCACACTGAGCGGCCTGGGCTGCCTCAGGGAAACTCAAACCAGATCCCTTCCAAACTACCCGCCACCCCCCCCCAAAAAAAAATAAATTAAAACTTGTTTGCATCCGAGAGGCCTTTCTCCCCTTCACTCTGAGCATCCACAAGCCTCCAGATGTGAAAGCAACGTTAACAGAACAACACCTTGTAAGAATCACCAGTCATGAGCCAATATAGACAAGGCTTGAGAAGAAACGTGAAGTTCTTACCTTGGCCGCTACGGAGGAGTTGGGCTTCTCCAGGAGGTCCCAGAGCTTTTTCCTTTTGTCAGCACAGCAAGTGTTATCAAATTCCTCCCCTTCCCTTTCCCTCAATGTCTCAGCTTCTCTCTTCAGCTCCTCATTCATCTGCTCCTTCTTCTGGTGGTAGCGGGCCTGGCAGCAGGACTCCAGGTAGATCTCATCCACCCCCCAGTAGTCCAGCTCCTGGCTGAAGGACAAGGCGCACATCTCCTCCATCATGTGCAGCTTGCCAGTACGGTAGAAGTTCAAGATTGAGGTGAATGCCCCAGGATGCCTGTCGAAGAAGTACTCGTTCTCCTCCAGGTTGTAGTCATCACAGATCTCCATGAGGGAGTCATGTGTGTTGCAGTCTCTGAGCTTACCCAGCCTGGTCCGTGGCAACCTGTCCAAGGTCCGCCAGAGAACCTCGTGGGCCAGCCCCCCCACGTTGAGCTTGACCCTTCGGGAGCAGGCCTTGCTCCTGACGATCTCGGTGGGGTCCGGAGGCAAAGAGGTAGTAGAGCGAGATCCATGCTTATTCATCCCCAGAGGCATCGCTGGTCCCCCTCAGGCTGGACGCTCCAAGGTGCGGCGTGGGGCAGGACGCTCTCCTCACCTCTCCTTCCCCTCCATGCCCGGAGCTGCAAGAGAGGCCAAGCCGTGGGTCCCCGCCCGCCGCCCCCCGCCGCCGCCGCCTGATCCCCGCGCGGGGGAGCGCCGGGCGCCGCTAATCTGCCGGGGGGGCGGCGGCGCTGTCCGCACTGCCGGTGCTGAACCGCGCTCCGCCGGCCGGCCGCTGTCCGCGCCCGCGGTGCCGGAGGCCGCCCGCTCCCACGTGTCGGCCCGGGCGCTGCCGCCGAGCTCCCCCGGGCGGCGGCCCGGTGCCGGTCCCCCCCCCTCCCCGCGGCGCCCCGGGTGGGTCGCTCGCCCACCCCGGCCGGGAGAGGCGCGGAGGCTGGACACGGCCCCGGGCGCCTCTGCTAGCAAAGGTCTGGGAGCTGCTGAGCGAGAGGGGAGAGCAGAGCTCAGCAACGCGCCCCAAAAGACGCCGGGCCGGTGGCCAGGGGTGCGCTGGCGCGTTGTCACCCATCCCGGAGCGACCGGCTGGGAGCGCACCGGCCCCGCCACCGCCGTCTCCCGAGCGCCCGGCCCCGCCGCCGCTCCCTCCCGCAGAGCGGCCCTGCCGGACCCCGGGTGCCCCTACGACCCCACCGGGGCACCCCCCGCCCTCGCAGCCGGCGGTGTCCCCGGCCCTGCAGGCTACAGGGAGGCGCGGAAGCTTTCTGTAACTCCAGGCTTGCAAATTTCCCCTAGGAAAGAGCTGGGGAAGGGAAAAGGGGGAGGGGGGCTATCTCCAGCCACTCTAACGACGCACTCTACCTCTCCGGGCTACCCAGGGATGCCCCCACACACCCCCACGCCAACCTCCGCATAACAAAGAAATCAACGAAAATCGGAACAAGGAAAAACCCCGAGCCTTCCCTGCAAAGCCGGGTGGCTTATGACAGCCCTGAGCACTGTTGCTTACACAAGATGGCACGAAGAGAAACCCCGGCGCGGAAAGGAACGGCTCCCCCGCGCCCAGCCGGCACAGCCCCGGGGGCTCGGCTCCCCTCCCCGCCGATCCAGGTCCCCCCCAGCCCCGAAACCGAGACACCGCCGCTGCCCCCAGGCCGCCTCCGGGGCTGCTCCCCGCCGCCGCCGCCGCGCACGGGGAAAGGCTCCCTCGCCTCGCCCGAGCCCGGCCCGCACCTACCTCCTCCTGCGGGCTCCCAGCGAGGCGGTGCGGGGCTGTGCGGGGCCGAGGGCGGCTACATCGTGCGGCGGGGCGGGCAGCAGGGGCGGCCCCGCTCGCATCCCCCCGCGGGCAGCCTCAAGGCGGAGGGATGGCGGTGGCGCTCCCGGCTGTCCACGGAGCCCGGGGGGAGGGGAAGGGAAACGAGGTAAATCGGATCCCTCGCAGGAAGCTTTCCCAGGCCTTCCCTCGGCTGCGGCTCCTCGCTCCTGCCTACAGTCAGCGCCGAAGCCGCATCTGCCCCCGCCCCCCCCAGCCCGCTGCCGGCGCGGACACAAAGGAAAGCTCCAGCACTTCCTCCTGCTGCCTCGGAACGGAGATCAACAAGTCTAGGCTGAACCGCCGGCTTTTCCCTGCAATTCTGTCCCGGAGTTGTTTGGAGTGAATTGGAAGTTGGGGGTGGAAGAGAGGAAGGCAGCTCCACCGTGAGCTGGGATGCAGCATTGCAGGGAAGGTTAACGCTTTCCTGGCCGGGTCCCGCCGCCCCGGGGCTGATTTACAGCGGGGGAGGCGCCTGGAGCAGACCCAGCACCGGGGGGGGGGTGGGGGGGAGAGCCGCAGCATCTCTCCTTAGGGGGATGGGGCTCTTCCCACCATCCTCCAGCTCCCGGTGGTATCACCCGTGCAAATAGGAGCAGGGATTGGTGCCAGCAGATGAATGCTGAGCCGAGAGCGCCTGGGAGCCCAGCAGGGCCCCCCCCCCCCCCGGCTCCCAGGCCCTGCTGGCTGAGCCAGGAGCAGCTGAGCCCAGCCAGGCTGCACATCACTGAGCAGGGAGCAACCCGGGCTCTCGGCAGCCCTCCGGCAGCCCCTCGTCAGGGGAAAGACCCTCTTCTCAGGATGGTTACATATATTGGGGATACAGGTCTGTGCTGCTGCTTAGGATTGTAAGTATAATAAAAAGGAGCATTCACTAACCTGAAAATACAGCAGAAGTGGAGAAAAGGGCGACTTTCCAGGCAACAGCACAGCATTCAAAGTATCCCTCTGTCCTTGCCTTCTGCCTTCACCCCCAGCAAGGGAAATGGACCTTGCCTGGAGCTCCATTAGTACCATTTAATGGGTACATTAGCACTTAATGCAGTTCACCTGCTTAGGCTGGTGTACCAGAGGTATCCGGCAATGCAATGCTCGTTAGCCCTTTGTCCTCTTGTATTGATTGACCATGGCTTTTGGACTCTAGTGACAATTCCTGCTACCAGGTTTCTAAAATAGGAGCCCAGTGTCTGATTTTATGTGATTAACTAGGGGGGAAAGAGTCTCAGTGCTGCTTTTCCCTTCTTTCTATGCTTCTCTCCCTAGCCCCCACCAGTCTCCCATTGCTCAGCGTACACAATGTTGATGTTATGCTTTTATATGTGGTTTTGAATGTCCACATCTTCCTTAGAGATAGCTTTCTGAAATCCCAGGCAGTGTTTGTTTTTCTCCAGTACCTCCCACAACTGTATATCAACTGTAAATTTCAGAATTTCTTAGAAGTGGGTCACTACCTTCCTTTTGCAGATGGGGAAAATAAGATATAGAAAAGCAAGATCACCCAGAGGGAGTGGAAGGAAGAATTGGCAATAAAATCTGTTGACCAGTGTAATCCCAGACCAATACCCATCCACTGAAGTAGCTCCTCCTACCCCATGAAAACCTATAAGCAGTATCCAGAGGTGAACAGTTCTCCCCTGACTTTCTTGTCATTTCGCCTCCAGACCCTGCTTTACTCCTCTTAGAGAAGACGACCATTCCTCAGGGCTAGGAAACAAACCTGCTAACGATTACAAAGTGCTTTGAAACTTCCAGCTGGAAGATGCTATAGGAGAGCAAGTTAGGTTTTTGTCAGCACTGGCATCCAGGGCACATCATCTCCCCTTGTGAAAACGCAGACCACTCTTCTGCGGGAAGAGGGTGCTGGGAGGGAAGATGACAAGTAGCCGAATTCAGGGAGATTCATCAGATTCAATGCAGTTAAATCACTGGGAGAGAGGCAACTTGGGTTTATTAGCAAGGCATTTGTATCTTCTTGCATCACTCTTGCTACCATGCCAATGTCATTCGCATGTTCTGCCAAGAGGCCAGTGAACCAGCTGTGAAGGGGGGCACGTGAGGGGGTAGCATGGAAGCACAGACTCCTCCACTGCTGTTCCTCACCCTTCCACGCATCTTCTTGCCAGTACTGAAAAACCATACTAGAGTCTCAGGTAGAAGCTGTGAGAGGGAACCCTGCTCAGGACAGACCCTCCAACTGGCTGTGCCTGGGGTGATCCAGGAGTCTGGGGAGAGGAAAGGGTGTTTCCACCCCCAGGACATCTGTTCCCTGCAGCGTTTCTTGTCCCAAGATGGAGAGTTTGTCAACAAGGGGCAGTGCAGGCCTGAGGATGCAGAGCTGTGCAGCCTGCTCACTCTTCTCCAAGGTTATCTAACCCCCTGGTTTGGATATACCTTTCAAATGAGATTTTTGTACTCTGAGCTTCTGCAAACTTAATTTATGGTTTGTTATTTCCACAGCCTATGGAGCCAGCCAAATGCTTGAATGCAGTCCGTGGCAACCCCTGTTCCTTTCCAGGTACTACAGCAGTTCTTCACAAGGAAACACCTTAAACCTCAAGTACTTTAGAGGAAATAGGCAGAGCCCAACAAATGCATGTTCTCCTGGGCTCACAGTCAGTAATATATACATATCTGGATTACACCTGCCAGGCAGGAAAGGTCCTTAAGACAGTGTTTGTTGAGCTACAACGTGACAGGGAAATAGGCTCAGCCTAAATGTGGAAATATCCCTCTGCTGATCTGCAGTGACTCCTCTGCCTGCATCAGGAAAAGTGTCACATCTTCGCAAACACCCACGCCTATACAACAGTCTGGCATCTTCCTGTCCATCCTGCGAAGCAAGAGGGGAGGGCAATTTACGTCATGTTACTGGTCAAAGAACAAAAGGCTGTGAGAAAAGAAAGACTTCTCGCCAGTAAACAAGCGCTCAGCCCCGACACAGCAATGGTATGTGGAACAATGGGTTTCCAGCAGAGATGGGCACAGCAGCTTTGGTGGCCCATGATTTTTGGCTGGTTCCTGATGCTGGAGGATACTGGATTTCACATTCTAAAATGAGCTATAAGATGTAACAATTACACCTATTGTTCTTGCAGCCCAAGGGCCTTGTACTCATCCTGGTGAGTGGGAAAGACAGTTATACACAATAAGCTGTCTCCGTTACAGTGTTTCCTGTTATGTCCCTTTAAGGATTCCCTTAGTTTCCAGGGATTTTCTTTCCAGCATAGAAACACTTTAAGTACAATGGAGATTTTCTTTTGTAGTCCAAAATCCTTCCCCTTAAACGGGAAAAAAATTACCAGGTTTCTTGGCACAGAACTGTAGCAAGTGTTGAAAAGGGCAAAAAGAACTGAGATACATAATGCAGAGTGACTTGTGCTACTGAGAGCCCAGGAGCGTGGAAATACTGGAATACCAGGGAAGAATACTGGAAGCAGACAGCAAAATACAATCCAAAAATGAACCTTAAAGAGACAAGGTCCTCCTTGAAAAACTTAGGCAGAGCTTGGATGACAACAGCAGCAGCAGCTGGGCTCCACCACCACATTGTCCCTTGCTGAAAGTCCCTTTTGGAGGAGTTGAGCTGCACTACTGTGGGAAAGCAGGCTCTGCATGCAGGGGGGAAGCCGTGGTAGCCACGGCTTTCCTGGCCCCCCAGCATGCTCCACTGCCCACTTTTGCCTTGTACCAGCTCCTCCTCTCACCATGGTAAAAGCCTTTCCCCAGCTGTTTAAGTCCATAATAGCTTCTTGGTGCAGAAAGCAGGGTCTGATCTCTGCCAAGCTCTCTGGGTCCTCAGAGAAGTACCAAAGGATTGGGGAGGGCTGAGCTGGATGGCTGGATATCTGCAAAAGTGGGAGATGGACAGAGGAAGAGTGGAGAGGTCTCAGCAGGGACCAAGGACCAGACAGCAAATGCCCCTTAGCAGAGGGCAGTCTCTGAAAACAGTCTCAGCTATGGAAAAGATAGGTGAGGGCAGCCCTCTCTCATGTTCCGGGGGACAATAAGCCACAGGGGGACCCTGTCCTGTAAGGAGTTGAAATTTCTAGCTTATGTAAACTTTTCAGATGCATTTTGAAGTCCCAGGAGTGCCCAAAGTCGTCCCGCACCCCCAGCTGCGGGCAGGCTTCCCTCCCTCCTGCTGCCTCAAGGAGGGGCAGAGCAGAGCTGCTTTGCTGCTTGCCTGGCACGACTCTGCCCAGGCTCTTCGTGCTTAGTCAGCCTTGGGCTCCTTTGGCCTTCAGGAAAAGGGCAGGAAACACGCCAGTGCAAATTGGTTATCAGAGAAGCTTCTGGTTCAGGTTCCCACAAAGCGCATTCAGAGCCACCCGCCTTGGCTCCAGCTTTCTGCCTTTCCCAGGGTGTGCATTTCCTCTGTTAAGTCTCCTCTCTGCGCTCACTGACCACAAGCACACACCCTGCGACTCTTCTTCCCAAGGATGGCTCCATCAGACCCACCTTTCCTCTTATCTTGATGAGGATGAGTCTGGGGGACTGACTGAAAGCTGTGGAAGCACCAGCCTATTCCCTAAGGTGGCCAGGTGTGTAAAACATCACCTCCCGGCTGCGCCTGTCTTGTTCACATCAGGTTTGAGACCAAATACAATTCATGCAGGAACAAAAAATACACAAACTTCTCTGCTGATTAAGGAATAAAAAGCCCCCAATGGGCCAATTTGTTCCTGTCACCCACCTGCTAGGGAATTTGCAAAATGACCTGAGAAATTAATTTTTTTCCTACTTATCATCATCCTAAGCCAAATCCTTGGGGCCCCAGGCCCCTGTCCTGCCCAGGAAGGACTGGTGGCAGCCCATGGAGGGTCCAGGGGGACCTTTTATCCTCCTGGCTTGTGCCGTTCAAGGCAGGGCTGGCACCAAGGGAAAAACAGCTGCCTATAATATGTTACCTAACATTTAGCTTTAAGCACCAAGATCTGTAAAGCAATTGGACTCACTGTGTTATTCAGCAACTGCAGATTTATTAGCCCCTGAAGGGCTGGAGGCTCACATTAGTCACCTCGCCACCAGTCAGGAGGAAGGGCAGCAGAGCTAGAGGTCTCAGCCAGTCTCTGCAGTGGTGATGTGACCTCTCTCTCGCAGGGGTGACCAGGCCACTTTCCCACCTGCTGAGGGCTGTAAATGGCCCTGCAGCCCTTCACACCCCTTGGGGGCTGTGGCACACCAGACTCATGCTGACTGCAGGTGGACTGGGCAGTCTTTTGGCAAAGCCAGGATGCAGGAGCCAGATGCAGTATCATTCCCAGGAAGTCATGGGCAGGAGGCCCTGCCTGCCCTCCCTAAGCTGCCCCCAAGGCTGGGATTCCTCTGCCTCCCTCAGCCTAGCCACCTCCCCCAGCTGCCACAGGGATCCCAGCCATGGGGGGGAGCTTGCACGTAGGGGAAACCCCCTTGGACAGCCAGGCAGGGGCTGCAGACATGGTGGGGCAGCTGCTGATGCAGGGAGCAAGGTGACGTCCCAGCTCTGAACAAAAGACACAAATAGGGATGTAATGGGAACTAGATAAATATCATTGACCCTGTCATGCTTCCACCAGCCCTGCACATTACACACGAGTCTGATTCAAAGGTGGTGGGTGCTGTTTCTCCCCCTGGGTTGGAGGAATCCTGACTGCTTTAACCAGCGTGTGGAGGGAGAGCCAAACTTCTTGAAGCATGCCACAACAGGGGGTGGGGAGCCCTCGCCTGCTACAGGGGACAGAAGCACTGAGAAAGAGCAGCAAGAGGAATGACAAGTCCACCTTCCTCCAGTAGACAATATGCCAGCTCAACTGCTTCAGGAAAGGCTTTTGGCAGCAGGACTCCAAGCAGTATAGCTAGCAGCTGGGTCTCCAAAAGAGCTTCCCTGTTCCAGTCCCTGGCAGCATCTTCCCGTGTGGCTGAAGCAAACACAAGTGATGCTGCAAGGGAGCTGGGGCTCTGAAGGGCACGTCAGGGTGCAGCTGCTCACAGCATCCTCACAGCTGGAGAGGAAAAGTCAGGTTCTCTCCCTAAGCATCTTTCACCTGAGTTTGGGGACATAGTGTGGGAATGTGGCAACAAGGCAGCTGTGACCTGAACTTGTTCCTAATAGGATTCACTGCTGCTCGACAGACACCCAATTTCCATCCCTGCCCCATCTCTTGCCCAGCTCCTCTTTAACAGACACAGGCTGAAGGCTCAGCACTGGAGGCAGAGCAAACACCTAACTCAGCCAACAGATAAAATCTTCTTTGGAGTCTAATGCTGGGAAAATGCTATCACTTCAGTGTCCTGAAGTGGGAGTTTTCTCAGGATAATGAGAGTAAGAACTGCTCTGCTCTTGCATATGCGGATCCTAAAAGGATTCTGCAGTCAGAGAGCAATTTCAGATGGTTCCTGGGAGGAAAGTACGGTAATATCCTCTTTCAGGCTGAGGGAAATTGAGACTAAGAAGGATTAAAGCGACCTGCCAAAAACCACATGGGGTGGGGGATAAATGAGCAGCTAAATGTACTTTAAATCTTAAGAGCTATCCTTCAGTGATTCCTACCAAGATTGTTTGCCTTGTCCCTGTTAGTGCCGCTAACGGGGAGCGTGTCTGTCAGAGGCTGCTGCCACCCGTGGCAGAAGCTTTTCTGAGAGTCGCACGTCTCGGTGAGAATAAGGCTGATGGGAGTACCCAACAGTTTAAGCTTTTTGATGCTCATCTTTTATGAGGAACTGGCAGAAAATGGGCAGGATTTGAAAACCTTGCATGAACCCAGCCCTTCTTGGCCATTTGCTGATCTCAGTTGCCCTAAGCCTTGAATAAAAGCACTCCTCCTTCTCCTCGCCGTTGTGCCATTCAACAGCAGTAAAAGCTGGGCCACATTGGGGTCCAATGCCAATGGCTGCAAAGTGACGTGGCGGGGTCAAATCTAATTTCAAGCAACTATTTAACGCTATTCCTAGTATTAATGGGGCCTAGGTCTCCTGGGGCCAGGTCCTGGAAGAAAGGCTGGGTGTCTTGTGCCACCAGTGGGGCTTACTCCTTGGAGTGGGGAGAGCTTTGATTTCAGTAACATCCAGTCACAGTTGCAGGAATAGCATAAATTGTCTCTGGGAAGGGTAACTTCCAGCCTTCCTTGTGTTATTTTGCATTTGTGACTTGTCTTTAACAAAATATGTTTTAATTTGCAGGATTATGAAGATCGCTTCAAAGCAGCTTATCTAACACACTAATTCTGCTTCCCTGTTTTTCCCCAAAGTATTTGTGGGTGATGCAGAAGGCTGCGATAAGCCATTCTTGAAGCCTGCCTCGGATTAAACTTCTTCACATGGGACAGCACTACTCCCCGTGAATTTTAATGAGCTCTTCTAAACATGCCTTTTTCGCCGTATACACGGGTTCTGCAGAAGAACAATACCCAGCAGCAGCTAACCAAAAAGAACAAATCGAGGGTAATCATACAAACTGAAAACACTGCAATAACTTACCAAAATGCAGCTTCACTTCCTTGATCTCAGCAGGAGTGGAGGATGCTGAGAGCAGAGCAGGTATTGCCGCAGTGCCCAGCTCAGAGGGTGCTGCAGGTCTGGATTTTGAGACCAGGCTATTGCACAGTGCCCACGGAGCAGTAAAGCAGGGCTGGAAAGAGCCAGCAAGGAAGCAAGGAGTTATCTGGAGCAGACCAGGAGGAAAACCAGAGGATAAAGCCATCTTAAGATCATATTTTTTGGATGTTTGGGTAGTCCCTCTTTGAGGGGGCCAGGGGCATTTCTGCTTCCCCTTGGGATTTGCAGCCTTGAGACCCTCTCCTAAAGTTTCATGTGCTACATCTTTCAGTGTATTGCTTACTGGTCACTTTGTTTCTCAGAGGTGCAGCTGGAAAACATGGGTCCAAGCAGATTTTTAATTTTTTTAGAAATACTTCAGCAATGAACACTTGTCGAGGGAGCAGAGACCCCTGCTCAAGTCCTTCAGCACAAATAGGCTCAAATCCACTCCCTGCCCCCAACTGCTTTAGATTTAGGCATGGAAATTCTCAACAGCTTCACAGCAAAACCTTTACCCCAACATCTAACCCAACCATCCCAGTCCCATGGAGACTCATTTTCCAGTGTGACTAAACACCTAAAAAGGTCAACAGCTTAGAAATTTCTACCATCTAGCATTGGAGTGCTCTAAAAAGCATTTTACTATCAAGCTCCTCACTATAACACAGAATTGAGGGTTCTGGTGAATGCTTTATTTTTTGCAAAAAACAGTTGCAATCCAGCTTTGCTGTAAAGCACATCAGGCTGCTTCTGTGCAAAGGGCAGAGGATCCGGCAGAGATGCCTCTGAAATCCCTGCCTGTGCTTATGCCAGCTCGGGGAGGGGGGATTCAGCAGAACTCAGATCCACTGTGGAAGACAGAAATCATTGTCACCTGTTTTAAGCAGATGAAAAGGTATGGTCTGGCTAAGATGGTCTGGCTAAGCTCCTGCAGCTTTGCAGGTGGTGAGTGCCTTCGGGGAGCAGCAGTCCTGGGCTGCCACCACCGGCTCTTCAAATCTCTGCTGGCTGGAATGGCAAGGCTGGGAAGGGAAGGGGAGAAAAGGCCGCAGGTTAAAAAGCAGCGGCATGACCCCAGACTTGGGATGCCTTCCTGCTCCGTGCAGTGGCATGGCAGTCACAGGTGCCCCGCAGAGGACATCGCACCCCATGGGGCAGGAGCACCCAGCACAGCGCAGGGAGTCACATCAGAGAGGGCTGCCTTGAGTGCAGCCATGAGACATTGAGGGCTTGACATGGTCACAGCCTTCACTAGGGGACAGACTTCTGTCCCCATGTCCTCCCTGTCTTTGAGACTGCAGGCTTCTGACCCCCCTCCATTCACATGGCTCCTGGCACAAACCGGATTTCCTTCCCTGCTCCTCGCATTTATGTTCGGCCATTCCAGTAACCAAAGTAATAACAATAGCAAAGATTCCTCAGGATTATCATAATAGAGATTTTAACTTTAAGAGAGTTGTCAGCTGTTTTCAGTTGTAGGTACCTTTTTCTTTTTCCATATGTTAAATATTGACACCTAGCCAGCATACTGTGAAATTTAAAAGGCCCTCAGTTCAAGCAGTTATCCCCAGGAAATCCCAGTAAACTCCCAAACTTCTCACCCATCGTTGTGCCTGAAGAACAAGCAGCCATTTCAATATTTCATAATTGTTCTCCAAAATCCTTCGATGGCCATTCAAGCTTAGCCTGCATTTCCAACCTATCTCCTCACTCCTGATGGGATGTGCAACAGGGCTAAGTAAGGCTGCTGAGGGATGACCCACTCGCACCTCTGCCTGGTGGAATTCACCAGAGCTGGAAGCACTGAAATCCTCTGTCCTGGCAGCTGATGCTAGGGGATGTCCACCTTCCCTCTTCCCTTTGGTCTTGGTGCAGAGCAGATCCATGGCTCGAGGCCATGGCTCACTTGCTGGAAGGAGCGGGGTGTTTCTCCACCCCCCGCACACTGCCCGTATCACTCTGCATCATGCTGGGGGAACATAAGGCATCTGGAGATGTTCTCTCCAGTTTTCTTCAACTCCTTCACCCTGTCTTTATTTTCTGGTGTGTTTGCAAAGGTCAGCCACAGTCTTGCACTGGAAAACCAGAGGTGAGTGAACCAAGCCCATCCCAACACTCGCTTGGCCATCATCTACAGATGGCTGCTCTTCAGGCAGTCCCTTTTTCTCTTGCACATAAAAAGTGAAGGTGGCTCTCCATCAAAATCAGAGGAGCTTAATTAAATACCTCTGCTCAGCAACACATCAAAGCCTCCTCCCCAAGCCCAGTGTGTGTGCGGGTGATCTCTGCGTGCCTTGCCCAGACCAATCCCTTTGATACAGAAAGGGCACAATCCCTTGTGTGCAGGGGGGGCTTAGGGAAGCCAAGCAGCAGTTCAGCTCTCCTGATTACCAAGGGCAACACAAGTATCATTTCAATAGATCTTAAGCTCCATAAAGCAGCTACAATTCATTCCTAGCCTAAAGCTATTTGTCCTGCATGTGTGTTTTTCTCCTTTCTGCAGAAAAAGTCCACGTAAAATGTGGATTGACCTTTAGGGTGCCACACGTGGCTGCACAAACCCTTCCTGCCACCTGGTCTTTGCTCTCCTAAATGATGCTTTCAAAGGAAAGGAGGCAGGGAGATGTAGGGCAGCAGTTCAGAGGCTGATGAGGGCTCCGAGTGTGGGCCCCCCCGCAGGGGCTGGGGGCTGCAGGGAACATGCTGCCTCTGAGGGCAAATACCCAGGGTCCCAGCAGCTGCTTTTCCAGTTAAAGCAGCTAATAGCCCCCAGGAACAATGCACACAAGGGAATAAAAAAAAAAAAGAAAAAAAAAAAGCACTGTAAAAAGCACAGTTTTTGAGCTTGCATTGTTTCTTCAGGGTAACAAAGGTAAGTATTTTATTCAGTAATAAAAAGTAGGTTTGCTTGAAGTTTCCATAACAATACCTTGAGGTTAGTTCAGCTGTTCCCCTTCCCCAGCACTGGGTGCAAGCAGGTCTTCTCCACTGCTTCTCTAGGGTTACTAAGACGACATTGGCAACTGATGGGTCCCTGCAGAAGTGCCCATCAGTGGGTTCTTTAAGTTAAAGCAGCATGTCCTACTGCAGCCATGCAAAGACCTGAAGTAACATCACACAGATACGCAGGTACGACTTACCCTGGCAGTCCCAGACTGCTGAGCATGTGCCATTAGGAACACTGTCCCTTGGTATCCCTTCCTTGCCTATGGAAGAGCCTGGGTTCATCTCGTAGGGATGTGTGAGCAGAGAGGTGTGCACTGGTCATCTTGCTGCAACATCAGCATCAACCATGTGAACAATACGTCTTGAAGTTTCTATTCTTAAAGCATCCATCTTCGTGGATTTTTATTTAGTAAACCAAGAAAGACCAGTTCAATTTTGAAAGAAATTGACTAAAACAAGGGTTTCCCTGCAGAAAAAAAATTAATTAGGACAGGAACAAGCACAAACAAGCAGCAGTGCCTGGGGAACCATCCCAGGAACTTCAATGGTTTGCTTTATAAGTCTTTACAGTGCAATCTGAGACCAAATCTCCCAGCCATTTGCTGGATCAGGAGAAATGTGATGCTCCAGCCCTCATATGGACTAAAGCACACTTTAGGGGGGTGACTTTGTAGATACAAGCAAATCCTTTGGCCTGCTCACAGTTTCCAGGTTTAAATGCAGTCTTTCCAGACCCTAAAGGAGCACCCCCAGAAGAGAGCAGGAGGCTGTCTCAGCACCGAGCAGCTGGAAAGCTGCAGCCTGGGAGAAGATGAACTTTCCAGCTAGTGCCTTGCAGGAGGGCACGCATAAGCACCAGTAGTTACAGGCAAAGCAAGACTTGTGCCTTTCTGCTAGGTGCCACCAGGTTTACCAAAGACACTTGAAAGTTCTGCTTGGTTCTCAGAGAGAAATAGTCTCCCCAGGTTTGGAACAAAGGGTTACAAGATTAGCTGCCTCCTCCTCCCCCTCTTCCCTGCTTCAAACACAACTGGTCTGCCAGGGGAAAGCTGCACAGGGCAGCAGCTCCTTGGTGCTGTGAGAAGCCACTGCAGCAGCTCTGAGCCAGGTGAGTTGTGCACTGCACCTCCAGCCCTTGGGGAACACCTATACAAACACAGCAGCCACCTTTAAACACCCATCTGAGCATCTCCTGCCCAGCCATGCTGCATGCAGGTCTTCTGGTCCACCACTGCTTGGGCGGGGACCTTACACCCTGTCAGGACTTTTTCCAGTGGCTAAATATGGCACTAATGCACTTTATATGTGCAGTTGTGATGCTGAGTCACTCCAGAGCATCTTCCCTCCAGTTCTCACTCGTTATGCTGCTGTCAAGGAACATCAACCCTCTGCCCAGACCCTGGGGCTCACTCTGTAGAAATAAAAGCACAGCATTGTGTGTACTTGAGCTCATGAGTCCATTAGCTATATTTAGCTCCCATCTACCCAAGGATTTGCAAGAAAATGGATGAATGTGCAAACTTAATTGCAAGTTACATCCTGTAGTTTCTGACAGTTATGTTTTCCCTTGAAATATGCCTCCAGGATGCAGTTGTCTTTGAGTGTATCTAGTCCTTAGTTACTTGAAATGACTGTACAGCATGCTGGAACCCCCCAGCATCCTCAGACACTCTGTGTCAAAGGTAGATGCTCACAGCTACAAAGCTGATGTACAGCAATGCTATTTTTTGAGTGCAATTTTTTCTTCATCCCAATGGACTAATCAATATATTAGTTGGGTTGAGAAGCAGGACAGTAACAATTCCCAACAAACATACAGAGAAGTGGAAGAAGATGATCAGCTGATGGAAGGCAAGCCCTTTCTCTTTTACTCAATCTTCAATTGATATTGAACCCTGATGTCCTTTTCTAGCTGTGACATCCCAAAGTGGTGTCTTTCCCTTGTTAAACCCTGGAATCTGTGAACTGCTGTCTTTCACTTCCAATTCAGAAGAGGTCAGCTGAAGGAAAATATATCTAAAATGGTAGAACAGTCAGTTCAGAAGAGCTGTCTTCTGTTGGGGCACTTGGAAGATACCTGCTTGACCTACCCAAGTTATTCCATATTCAGTTACTTGCAACTTTGCCAAGATTAAAATGGCTCAGGTTGGAATTTTCCACACCATTTGTTGATGTCTAGCAGGAATCAAAGGCCATTTCAGGAAAATTGGCTATTTTCAATGACCAGATGAGGGGAAAATTACACAACATTAACAGGGATGAGATTGTTATTGGAGAATGAAAAATAAGAGATTCATCTGCCATTTGCAGGTTGCATCTCTCTGTAGATTGATAAGGGAGAGGAATTAGGATTTTATGGGAAAACTTTAATTATAGTATTTCATATCAATTAGCTGCTTGATTTCGCAATCCAAGTATCCCTCTAACAAACTAGGAGAATGAAATTACACTAATTACACTAACAAAATGAAACCAAGACTACAGTGTAGTCAGGATCCTGGGAGCTCTCCCGCTATATTGCACCAGTAAATAATTCCTGCAGTTTGGGACTTTTCCTGATCTATGGTATGAAACCCAATATTTAATTAAAAAGATATGTATGAAGTTCTAAAAGCATCTATACAGTTTGCTGAGGAATAAGCATAAATTTAACAGATGGGTTTGCTGTGTAATCATACGCTGGAGATATCAAAGGCATCCAGTGAATTTTCTGTGTGATGATCTTTCTCCCAAGCTAAGGGACTTCAGCTGAATTCATTAGCATCACCATCACCAGGAGCACGCTGGGGAGGAGAGCCACACTCCGCAGACTCGCTGCACGCTTACTGCTTGATGCTACTGACTGCACGTAGCTGCCCAACACGTTTCCTCGCTCCTGCTCCCCACAGCACGCTGCAGTACTGAGCCTCCCATCTAGAAATCTTCCTCGGTGGTGTCTGCATTGAGGAATCTCCTGTAGTTAAGTTCCTGAAAGACAATAATGCCACATCCCGGCTAATTGACCTGTCCCTGGTGCAGACAGCTCATGCTTGACACATGGAGCACAGCCATTGATGCTTTGCAGTCTCCCAGTGTTCATGGGAATGAGACAGTGACAGGGGGTCACAGGAAAGAAGACCCTTGTGTGGGGACAGTTCTTTGGACAGCATCTGCAAATAGCTCACAAAGACAGGGCAGCTCCTTCAATCAAGTTTTCCTTTGGAAAATGACACCGAGTCCCCACGCAGAGTAAGGCTGACATTTTGCTCTGGCGCAGTTTGTCCCCATCCCTGCCCAGCTCCAATGCAGCAATGGTCCCCTCCCACCCACCACGGTCAAAGCTGCAGCAGGGAAGCAGCCACGTCAGCAGTTAAATGTTTTCCACTCTTGCTGGGAGATTTTTTTCTTTCAGCCCAACCTGTCTGAGGATATTCACTGAGCTAAACCAGTATCTGGAGCCCACACACCACAGCTCTGAATGGAGCAGGACCATCACACCCGTTACTAGCCCGTCTCTTGACCTCCCACACCGCCCTCACCATTTTATTACGGTTTACATTGCCGCGGTCGGCCCCGTTCCTGACCTTTCGGACCCTTACCAGGTTGCAGCGTGAAGGAAGCAAAGGCCATTTGCTCCTGTGTTACAGGAGGAAGGACAGAGGGAGGCTATGGGGTAGAACCCGTTCTATATTTGAGCCCTGCATCCGGTTGTTATGGCAACAGGAATTCCAGCCACCACCGCGTGCTCCTCCAAACGCCTCCCCGCCATCCTCTGCAGAGCCCAACTTTGCATCACTCACCAGCCTCCTGCCTAACACTTGGGCTGAAGGGGAGGCAAAAAAAAATGTGCAACTCATCTTTTCACAGAAAGATTTTTCCTCCAGAAGTGAAAAGCAAATGAGAAGAACAGCTTAAATAAATATGCCTACAGAGACAAGCGCTGAGCGCCAAGTCTAGCAGCAGAAAGGCTCAGACCCGCTCAGCTCATGGAGCCCACAGGGGCTGGGAGCCACCAGCATGCTGAAACCCACCTGGTGTGTCCCCAGGCAACTGCTCTGGATGTGAACAAGGTACTCACGGGGTGCATCCCGGTGGGATGGGAACGAACCCCTCCTTCCACACCCACCGTCGGTCCTCATCAGGGCAGACCTGAGGCTCACACATATGGTAGCAGGAGTTTGTCCCTTGCGGTGCCACTTCCCCAAGCTTAATTTCTTTTGTCTGACAGGTGAAAGTCTGCATTTCATCCCTGCATCCATCTATGTGCTTATATGGTCCTCATCTCCACTGTGCACAAATCTCAAGGGCCACCAGGACATGGTTTGCTTTTTTTTGCAGCTATGAAGCTGGAATTCATAAACAGAAAAGCTGTATGTGAGACATACGAAATAAACCTTCCCTTCCCCGTCACTAAAGCCTCGGCTGGAGCCCTGCATCCAAGTTTGGGCACTGTTCATCAAGAAAGAGAGGCCCAAACTGGCAAGAGCCCAGAGGGCAGCAGCAGGAGTGACCAGAGATGGAGAAAACAGCCTCTACAGAGAGGCAGAGAAAATGGGTCAATTAACTCATGAAAATGGAAGGCAGAGCAGAGATGGGGTAACAGGTTTCTGTTCCTGTAGAAGAGAGTGTAGAAGAAAGGAGACTTGCTTTCCGCATCTGCTGGGAATCAGACAAAAAATAAGATGAGAGAATTAGAATGGCTGTTGGGAAAAACTTTCATAGCAGAAGTACAGTAAAGGCCTGGGGTAGGTTGCCCAAGGAGACTGGAGGATGGAGACATCATGAAGACTTTCAAGAAAAAGGTGCTTAAGCATCTGTCAGGGATGGTCTAGACATATTGATCTGGGCTTGGTACAAGAGGATGGATTAAGGTACATCTTCCTGTCCCTTCCTGCCACACATAACTTGGTTTTTCTATGAGAACCTCACCTATGCATTACCATCACACACTGATCTTCCACACACCTCAGCAGCCATTTACAGCAGTCAGAGTCTTCTTGATTGCAGTGACCGGAGTTAGGTCTGGTATTTCAGAAGGAAGCTAAAGTTTTCAGCAGCACCCCGGCAGCACCTCTCTTTGCAGACTCAGCAGTTTTCAGCTTGCCTTTTCATGGCCACAGCAGCCTGGAAGCTCGGTGTCCCCAGCAGCAGCATTCACAGGTCTATCTGCTCCATCCCTCTCAGCTGATGCCCCTTTATCTTAAACTAGCAAAACCTGTTACTAATCTAGCAAACATGACCCAGCACTTAGAAATGTCTGTAATGCAATAACACCTTTCCTGCAGCCCATCAATGCCTGGTTTTCTACGCTTTTAAGTTCGCGCTAAACTGTCTTGACTGTTCTGGAGTTAACAGCAGCTCTTTGCATCTTACTAAGAGTCAAAATCCTTTGCTTACTAGGAGACTGTGGAAAAGAAGTCAGGAGATTGCACACAGCATCCCTGTGTGCCTGAAGAGTGTGCAATTACTAACGGGGTACGGTACCACATTAAAGCTGACAGAGCGATCCCAGTGGGGAGGCTGCTGAGCAGCCAGGCAGCTTGAATCCCAACTGATTTGAATTACAAAAACAAAACCCCCAACAACTGATAGTTGAAACAGAGGGAAAATGAAGGGAGTGTATCAAAATTGAAATGAAATATTTTTAAATTGTCACAAGAAAGTAGCAACTGACCCCGTCTGAAATAACTCTGGTAACATGGCAGTCTAATTCCAAATGGCAAGGCAAAATAAATTAAATCAAAGCCCCAATGTTTGCTTCTGCTCAGCTCTATCAAAAACCTTCTGCTTTGTATCAAAATCAGATCCAAACTGCCCTCCACAGGCAGCCAGGGCTTCTAGGTCTGTAACCCAGCCAGGGAGAGAGCCGCTCAGCGGGCACAGCCCTGCCCCTGCTCTGGGCAAAAAATGCTCATTAAATCTGTGCAGCGATGCCACCAAACCAGGGCCGAGGTGCCCCAACAGCATCGCACGCTCTCACTGTGCCGCAGGCGCAGGCAGGTATCTGGGCACCAAAAAGGATCATTTATGGGTTAGATAGCCAGGAAAGGAGTAAGGTGCACCTGAGGGAGACCTCCACAGCTGCTGCGTGGCAAACAGATGCTCCCACGGTTGCCTCTTACCTCTGGCTTCCTCCCCTGAAAGCTGTTGTGCAACGCTCTTGCACCCTACACCAGCTCTGCACGCGGCGACGTGACCGTGCACACTGTGCAATGGCTGCAAACCACAGACACAGGGCAGCAACTCTGTTCGAGGCATCCAGTCCCCTTGAACACGGTCTCCTAAGTTGTCCAAAAGTTTTCTTTTCTGGTAAATTCAATTCTAGGAAAATAAAGCTCAGAGTTATTGGGAATCAAAACACGCAGAGGAGGTGCAGCAGCCCAGAACAGCCGCATTGTCCAGCATCCCCTGGTTACATCCACATATCAGCTTTGCAGCTTGTCCCTCTCTCTGCTTCTACTACTTTTTCTAATTCACCTTGAACTGCTGCCACAGCTGCAGGATACTTTAAAAGAAACAGGAGAAGCCAAAAAACCGCAGGGCCTACATTACCCTAAAAATAAACACCCGAGAGGAGTCAGTTATTAAAACGGTGAGCAGATGAACTGGAACCAACAGAGCTCCCATAAAGCACAGAGAGCAAAACACAAATGGGTGTCAGCACCACTGTGGTGACAAATGCCACCGTCCCAGCTCACGCACAGCACCAAGTACTACAGCGGGCTGTGAAACAGCCTCTTTACAGCAAAACCACCATTATTACAAAATAAGACTGGGAGGAAACGCAGCCTGTCAGCAGCCCAGCAAAGGGTCAGATTGGCCAGCGCTGGGTACTTTTGTTCTTGTTAATAAATAAATAAATAAAGTTGGGATGATTAAGTGGAAGCAAAACAGTACTGTTATCAATACAGAGTGCCTATGCAGTACATTAAACCCAAGTAATTTAAAGAGCAGAGCATATCACACAAATAATTCATGCTCTTTTGGTAAGCACAATGCCACTTTAGCTGCCTAAATTTTCAAGGAGAAGGTTGCTTTTTAATTTAAATGTAGACATTTACAAACACACGTGGGTCTTTAATCATTCATGTTTGGAGCAAGCTGCCTTGGTTGCGCGTTACAAAGAATAAAGCGGCTTTCATCTTTCTGTGGATTACACCCAGCAAACTGCCGGGCTGTGAATGAGCTGAGGAAGTCTGTCTTGTGATGAGAGCGTGTTTTGGTCCCCTGTGCAGCACAGAGTCATCTGGGAAGACGCATTTGCTGAGGTCAAACCAAAAAAAGAACAAAGTGTTGGAGAGCCAATGCGATGCAAAATCAATCTGCCCCAGTGCCTGCCTTAAAGCAGGTTCTCCCTCGCAATTAGGGATGTTATGAAGGCAGATAACCAGAATGCAGATGATTTCAAATTGCTTTCTTCTTAATGACACTGCAGGAAACAACCCTCTCCCTTCTTCCCCAGACCTCTGGCTCAATGGGAACTTCTCTGCTGGCTCGTGATGCCCTAGATGAGGGCAGTGCAGGGGGAACCCCAGCCCTGGTCTGAGCAGTAACCTCCACAAAACGGATATCAGCCCGAAATAAAGTTATACTGCTCAGAAAGCAAATCAAAAGCAGCCAACACTCATCATTCCCCCCCGCGAGGAGGAGAGTAGGAGAGCAGCTGCATGGTCACCCCAGCCCTGGCAGTGACCTGTGGCCAGCATGGAGCAGGCATGGCGTCAAAACCTGCTCCGCGTTCCTGAACTGCTCACAGATGTGTCCAGCCTGTAGCCCGAGGAGGTGGAGCGCTGCAGTTTCCTCTGTCGTTGCCAGATAGCACCAGGGACCCAGCTCTAGTCAAAATGAACAGTGAAAACACTCTGTACTCATGGTGTTTGTCTTCATCTGGTACATCAGCATTTTGGTATTCAGTGGCTCTCTTGCCACTCACTTCTCCTTGCTTTTGGACTCCTGGTTAAAACCACCAAAACCATCTCCCAAACTTCCAGCAAACACCTCTCCTCTCCCCACAGAGAAGCAGCGATAGATAATCGTTGCTGGCACATGGCATCCCTGGCATCTGCGGTTGCATGGCCCTCACGGCAGGACGGACACAGCCCAGCTGCTGCCCTCAGCGTGTTCGTGTCTCAGGTCCCACAAGGGCATGACCTCCACGTTTTGGTCTCAAGGAGGAATGACGTCTGGGGAGGAGAAAGGCAGCTACAGGCTTGGCTGGATGGTGATCGGGGTGGTGCAGTGATCGGGGGTGAGGGTGGCCGTGGTGCTGCTGCAGGGTTTGGCTGGCACAGCACACCTTTCCCAGGCAGAGATCAGCGTTCCTGCTGACGAGGCTGCGGGGTGACAAACACGGTGTGGGAATGAGCAGCCCCGCACCACTTGCATGAGCAGACCCAGCCCTCTGATCTCTTCACACCATCTCAGCAGCATCCAAGGCAGCTTCCATCATTTCCCATCCTCCTTGGTGCACGGAGCCACAGGGCTTACCCCGGGGATTTCCTGAGCTGTGCGGCGCTAAGCCTTTTGGAGGAAACCACGCTGGTTTAGCCCAACTCACCCAGTACACCATGGTGCTCAGACCAGAGTGGGCTCTGCTTTGTGCCCACGCCCCACAGCAACCTACAGCAAAGGGATCTGGCTCCATGTCCGAAGCAAAGCCACCCCCTTGTGACAGCTCGGCCCCTGGCAAGGCACCTCCACGCCTGAGGAGGATGGAAAAAAAATATGATCATGAGACTAAGTCTCTAACTCAGGCCTTTCAGGTTTTTAACTCACTTTTAGCAGAGTTATGCTTGTTACAGCCTGAAGGACAGTCTCTCCTCCCTAGAGACAGTTCTGCCAGCCCCATACCAGCTTTCTGCCCTTCTCCAGTGTCCTGCAGTTTAACTGCGTGGCCAAGACACTTGATATGTCCAGATCTACACAGCAACTATTGCTGCGGTGGTCTGGCAGCTAACCCACGGCCTTTGTTCCAGACCTCTCTCCTCGGGATGATCCAAGTGTATCACAGTGCATTGCACCAGCATCAGAGGGAGCTGGCTCAGGACCTTGCACAGAGGCTTGCACAGAAACCACAGTGCCAGAGACAGAACTCGACTCACCCCGCTGCCACCCTGCCTTATCCGATTCATTTTTCATCCGGTGCAGAGATTCAGCACACAAAAACTCAAACTATAACAGAAGCTGCCAATGATTTGATCCCCGTCATCTTTCAATACACTGCAGAAATCCCTCAAAAGCGGCAGAGGCAGTGGTGATGAACAGGGACAGGCGCAAAGGCTGGACCTCAGCCTAAAGTTCTTGCCCTGAATAAGAGTGTGAGGGCATGCCTTCCCCTTACGAAAATAAAATAATATAAAAGTCCAGCACCGCTATCACTCTTCTGGACACATTTGGATAAGTAATGGGTTAGATTATTGCAAATGGAAAACCTGACACTGGAAACTCTGAGCTGCTGCTTAGATCATGTGCAACCTCCTGCAAACACTTGGGGTACTTCTGAGGAGCTCTGCTCCAAGCTCATAGCAGTGTCATTGCAAAGAAGAAAAAGTTACTGTTTCTGTTACTTATTAATGTCTTTAAGTCATAAGTGCATGCCATACAGACAAATAATCACAAGATCTGACAGCTGGCAAGCAAGGAAGACTGCACTGGAGGGAAGAGGATTTAACTATTTAAATTCAAGCCACTGGAAGTATGAATATGCTTTTGAGTGTTATTGATCCTCTCAGAGCCGCCCTTACTCACATTGTGAAGTCTCCTTTGGCTTTGAGGTGCAAGCACAGTGCAAGCGCTGAGAGTTTTGACAAAGTATTCTGAGACACATTCATAATTTTGATCCCAAGAAAAATGTTTTCACTTGATTGCTTGAGGTTCCTCCTTTCCATTCATCTCTTGTGTTGAAACCACACACACGACTACAGCTGGAGCAGCCTGCACAGAGGTGGCTGCTTCATCCCTGAGCACATTTCTCAGTGGTCCCCAGGCCCCCATCCCTAGGTATGCCCCTCAGGAGGGACCCTCTGTCCCTAGGCATGCCCCGCAGGGAGCAGAACCTCCTGCACGAGGTTGAACCCAGCTCACTGCAGCAGGGCTGATGACCCCATGGTGGGACAGAGCCCTGACAGCCCCAGCAGAAGGCACAAAAATGGGACTAAGGGCACAAAGGAGTGACTTTCCAGCAGCCAGTGATCATGGCACACCCGTATCAGCATCACCATTTCAGCTGTAGGCTGCTTTGGCAATCAAGAAGGGCAACTGATCATGCTGATATCTTGTTGTATCTGACCCAGGCAAGTAAATCTCTCCCAGCTCCATACACACACAGCCCTACAGCTACCTCAGGCAGAAAATGGAAGAAAAACAGGCAGGCATGTTGTCGGGAAGGGGAGAGGAAGACACCTTATGCTGTCAGCTAACGAGGCTGACACAGCTCTGGCAGAGTAACTCCTTGAGCAAGAGTGAGGGGAGCAAGGACCGTGGAGACCCTTTGCTGTGCATTTCCCTGTGTTCCTGTTGTCTCCAGAGTTATTTGGGACTGAAAATATAATGAAGTCCAATAGCTGTGTGTGAACAGGTTGTCAGTACCAGGAGACATTTTCACAGAGCACAAGCTGCTTTCCCAGGTTCAGCGGCCGAGCTGCACGGTGACGGGGCGCAGACAGACACTGGAGAGCAGAGGTCTGGACGCAGGTGTTTCTGAGCAGCAGATGGGTCTCCAGCCCCTCAGGCTGCAAAAACTCTCAGTGAATTTAACCATAAATGTTAAGCACCTTCAGCTTAATGGCCAAGCCATACACTGACGGATGCTGCAGACCCTGAAGGTGCTCCTGCCTGGGTGCTGCAATGATAGAATATCTCAGGTTGGAAAGAATCCATAAGGATCATCAAGTCCAACTCCATCAAGTCCCAGCAGGAGAAAGTATTGTCCTTGAGCCACTGGAAACCAACCAGGAAAACCACTTTTAGTCAGTCATCACAGCCTGCCCGAGTTGCAGCCATCAGTGTTTGCGTCAGGAAAGTGTGGGAAGTCGCTAGTCTGAGTACAGCACTACAGGGCTCTGCACTTTTTTATCTCAAGCAAAATATCCATAACCACATTTTGCACTGAAGATATCTTAAAGAAGAAAACCAAACCAAACCAAACGCACCATCAAAACAGACCAGCTGAGTTTCAGAAGGACCTCACCCACCACCCACTGCCAAATGGTTGAAAACATCAGTCTCCATCCTCCTCCTGAACACAACCGGGAGCTGGCAAAGGTAGCTGGTGACGAGCAACCTCCCCACCCTGCTGGAGCCAGGCTTTGGGAATCCACCAAAGAACAACGTTCCAGTTTTTAACTTGACTTTAGCCAAACTTTTCAGCAGATTGTCTTTTCCCTGACACATCTAGCAATATTTTGTCATCATAAATTGACTCAGGTTTATATTAACCAGAAACCTCTCTCATTCAATATTTATTTTGAAAAATGTTGGCAATGAGCACTAATTCAAAGTAGATTTATACTCACAGACCATGATAGAGCTCTGGGGTGAACTTCCTAGAACATGAACCTTAGTTTACCAAATAAGAACATGAAAAACCCAAAGAACTGATTCACATCATCCAACAAACACAAGATAGATACGCAAGGGCAGCAGGAATTCGCCAACATAAACCACTGTCAGACTTTGCAGTATTCATGTGTACTTAAGAAAAACATGAACTGCAGTGTCTTGAGAGGAGACAGTACTTGAAAGGAGTAAAGCATCAGGTTTAAAAATCCACCACATCCTAAACTGCACCTGGTGGGACACAGTGCTTCTGGAGCAGGGTAGGACATGCTCCCAGGGGAACAGCCACTGCTGCCGGCTTGCACAGGGTTTGGGAGCAGGGGTGAGTTAAGCCTTCAAGACACCTTGGTTTTCTGAGAGAAACCTGGTTCCCTGCAAAATTCCCACAGGGGAAAAAAAGCTCTCAAGATAGACTCATGGGATGTTCAGAAACACCTGTCTCCTTTTCCAAATGCCTTCCCATATTGTCCCAACTTACATCCCAGCCTCCTCCTGTGCAGGCAGACAGCTGGACTGTCACAAACGTGGCTCACACCCCACACCCCCTGCAGAGGACCCAGCTCCCCACTCTCTCCCTCTGATAGCCAAACGGTTTACCCAAACAAGGCGTGAGAGCATGGGGAACTTAGCTCCTTTCTAGGCTTGGTCAGGTCCCTGCTTGGGGGGGAGCAAGGGCCAGGAATGCCACGGCAGTTCAAGGGGCACCCACGAGGATGCTGCACTCCCCTAAAAGTCAGAGGAAGGAGCGGAAGGGACACAACAGCAGGCAGCCGTGAAGGTTGGTGGGATGAGCAGGGCAGGGGGAACCCAGCCCCACTGGGTCTCAGAGAGAGCAGGGGCACTGGGAGGGGTGCTGGCAGGGGTGCGAGGGAGCAGGGGTGCTGGGAGGGGTGCTGGGAAGGGTGCTGGGAAGGGTGCCTTTACCACAGAAGTGGCTGCAAGAGCACTCAGGTTTCTTGAGCCCATCCATGGGAAGGAGATGTGGCTTCACCTCCTGTGTCCATCTCCTGGCATGACACTGACCTTGCAGCTGTTTCAGGAGGCTGACAGCATTTGAGCTAGGCATGTTTATCTGATGTTTCTACAGAATAATACATTTCACTAAAATCAGGCTGCAGTTTGGGCCAAAACAGGCAGGGAAGAAGGAAAGGGGGAGCTGAAAAACGTCCAAGCACTTAAAAATTTTAATCTACTTTTTTTTTTTATTTATTTTAAGGCAAATCATTTTGCAAGACATTGTTTAAAAGAAGAAAAATGTTGTGTTGATAAATATTAATAGAGAAAAGGGTTAAACAGGAGGGTAAAACAGCGTGGACATGAAACATCATATATGAGTTTGGGGACAGATGTTTCTCTTCAGCTCAGAACTTTCCCTGGTTTTGGTCACGGGACAGGAAAATCCATGGCAGGCTCAGTGCTCTGCGGAGGGGCAGTGGAAGGGAGACCCTCACCAGGCACTGTTACAGAAAGGAATGAAGCAACTGAAAAAGTTACAGTGATGTCGTCTGGGTGGAAAGTGCCAGCTGCAAGAGAGGAATAACTCACCCAGAGAAATCAGGGAAGCGTCACGGAGATGTCGGGGAGCATCTTCAAGCCCCGGCCTCATCTCACACCCAGCAAGCGAAAGCCGTCAGCCGCTCACCCGGGGGTGCCCAGCCTCCGTGGGTGCCGAGTCTCCTGCTTCGTTTTCACTTGGCGCCTTTTGCTGCCTCTGAAATTCTGGGATTTCTCTCCCTCGTGCAGAAACTGGTCCCAGTTTTTCCCCAAGCTATTTTTTTATTTTGCCCAGCTGGCATCATTACCCCGACCAGCAAATGCTGGGGATGCTGGGCTGAGGATTGCTCCTGGGAGCGGGAGAACCCCCTGAACCCCCTTCCCCTCCGGCGCCTTCCTCCCTCTTCACCCCCCCTGCCCCGGCTGCCCCCAGCCCCACACCCCGGCGGCCGGTCCCCCGGGCTCTGGCTGCCCGCCGCACCCGGACCGGAGCCGGCGAAGCGCCGGTACGAGCCCGCCGGGGGGGGAGCCGGCCAGCCTCGCTGCCGGGGCTTCACGGCAAAGCAGGACCCTGCGAGGCCGGGCAGGGGGCGGCTGTCCCCCGGGGGGCACACGCGTGGGTGCCCCCGCCGCCGCGCCGAAAGGGGGACGCGGGGTTCGGTGGCGGCGGGGCCGGGGCCTCGCTCGCTCGTGCCGCCAGGCGGCGCTGTGGGACCGCGCTCCACCGCCCGCCCCGCCCCGCCGGAACATCCCCCGGGCCCCGGCGGCAGGCTCCCCCCGGCCGCCAGCTCGGAGAGAGGGGCCGGGGCCGGGGCTGGGGGTCTCCCCCGCGCCCCTGGCAGCTCTGGCTGCTGCTGCTTGCGGAGCATCTCCCGAGCCCTCCTCCGGGCGCCCCGAGGCCCGGCCCCGCCTGCGCCCACCCCCGCAGCCCTCAGCCCCGTCAGCCCCTGCCGCAGGGCGGTCCGGGGGGGCGCGGGGGGGGCAAGGCCAGGTCCCGGGGGCACCCCCAGCCCCGGCCCCGGCTGCCCTCCCCGGCTCCTTCCGCTCCGGGCTGCCCCGAAGCACCTGCCTGGTCCCGCCTCGGAGGGGGGCTGCAGCGGGGCGGGGGTCCGGCTCTGCGGGGGGGGGGTCGGGGCTCAGCGCTGCCTCCGCAGCGTTGCCTTCTGCCCCCCGTCCCCGGAGGGTAGCAGCGGCCTGGCCGCGCCCCAGAGCCGGGCTACAGCCCCCGCCGCGGGGGTCCCAGCGGGCAGGGACCCCCCGCAGCCAGGCAGGGAGCAGCTGGGCAGGGACCCCCCAGGCAAACAGCTGATCTGCCTTCCAGTGACCCCCCCGCCCCCCACGGTAGCGAGCTCCCAGCCCAGCCCGGTGCCGCACGGGATTACCGACCGCGGAGCCAGGCACGGTAACCCCGACCCTGCCTCATCCCCCGCTTCAGGGGGGCTCCAAACCCCAGCAGAAACGAGCTCTGTTAAAATGAGCTGTTCGGGGCCCCCCTGCCCTGGGGTGGCTGCCGGGGCCACGGCAGCTCCAGGCTGATCAGTCCCCCAGGGGAAGTTTCCAGCCACAGAAGCGGCTCTGAATTATGAATGAATTCGCTTTGTCAGAGGCAGGGCTCTGCTCAGGGGTTAGGTCTCAGCCGTGTGCTGGGGACACTTACCGGTAACAAAGCCCCGGCACACGCGTACCCCGGGATGGATCCCGGGCCATTGCCTCAATAACACGATTAGCTGCCGTAATGCAATCAAAGCGGGGAGCGGTGCTGGGATGAAATGTAATCAGAGGGGAGCGGTGCTGGGGTGTGTGGGGAGGCAGTGTGCCTGGCCGTGATTCCCGGGCAGCACAGCTGGCTGCACCGGCATCGCCCCCCAGCCTGGTCCCCAGCCTGTCTCATGGGCCAACGCAAATTGCAGCAATGTGGCCGCAGGGACTGTGCTGGGGCCACCAGTGTTAGTCCTGGGGAGGCACTGCCCGTGCCCGACCCCGCCGGGGGCAGAGCAGGGGCGGCAGGGCCCGCCTGGTCCTGTACCTTGGCTCTGCAGCGAGGCACGCACTGCCGGGTGACTCGCAGTTTTATGGCCGAGGAAGCATTCCTGTCCGCTGGGAACCCACCACCAGTGAGCAGGAGGTCCTGGGGATGCAGGTGGCTGTGCAAGGGAGTCCCAAACATGCCACCTCATCCGTGGCCTTCGGAAAGTGCCCTGCCGCCCAGCCCACCGTCCCCTGCTCAAGACGGCACTTAAGGGGCCAGTTTCTCACCTGGATGTCCAGGCATCCCATAGCTCCCCTTGGCTGACCAGCTCTGCCTGTTCCCCCCAGCCACCCACCCACTCATCCTGCACCTGCGCCAGCACAATGGGGGTAAAGGACCAGCCTGAGTCCCCGCTGCTCACAGGGGAGTGTTCGCTCTAGCATCACCCTGGTGATGCTGGATGAGTTTTTGGTTTTCGCCCTTTTTGCTGTTTCCTTACCCAAAAGCAATGCGGTGGGCACGCAGCACCATCAGCGGTGCTGGAGAGCCTGGGAGCTGTGACGTGGGCCGGTGCCTGTGGCTCTGCTCCTCGCGCCCCAGGCTGCCCGGATAAACCTCACGGAGCTCCGGCCTGACCCCCAACAGCAGGGCAGTGCCTGGGGCTGGGGGGTCTCCTCCCCCCTGGGGGAGCACAGGGGGCTGGCACAGACCAGGGGGTGTCCGAAATCCCTGGAGGGATGTCACCGAGGCTCCTTGCCCCGGTGGGTGCTGCTGGGGCAGAGCAGGGTGCTGGCTGGGCACCACCAGGGTGGCCAGCTGGCAAAGGAGGCACCCGGGGCGGTGGGAGACGGGATGCAAAGGGTGGGCATGGCACAGCGGACACTGCCGTGGGGCTGAGCTATCGGTACCGTCTGCGGGGGAGGAGAGGGAGCTGCCGGCAGTCCTTGGCTGCATAAGTGGGAGAGTCAGAGAAAAGAGGTTTTTTAGGAAGTCCTCCCCAGCAGGCTTTACTAAGGGCAGCTGCCTGAGAGCCTCCATGACCCCACCACTCCTGCTCGCTTGCCCCCTCACCTCATGATTACCAAGAACCCTTCTTAAATAACAGTCAATATTGTCACACTGCTCGCCCAAGAGAACAAATATCTGGGGACACCTTGCCCTTCCCGTGGGGAGCACGCCTGCAGCAGCAAACCCCCAGGCTCGGGGGGTCAGCAGGAGCCCCCGGCTGTGCCTTTTCGTCTGTGGGAGGAGAGAGGCCAACCCAAGAGCCACTGTACATCAGCACAACACTCCCGGGAGGAAATTAGTAACCCTAAAGGGGAACAAAATTCCTGCAACTAGAAACTTTTAACCTAAAAAAATGACTTCCCAGCACTGGAGGAGCCTCTGAAGCCATACTGAGGTTTCACCAGGGGTATCACCACATGCAGCCGCCTAATCCCAGGAGATGCACTGATGGCATGTGCCAGCAGCAGGGCTGTGCCACCGGCCACTGGGCAGACAGCCTGGCCCCGTCCTGCCAGGGTAGATGCTGTTACCCTGGGAAAGGTTACACTGATGAATCTTTGGGGGGGGGAAAGGTTTTCTGTGGTATTTACCAGATGTTCAGAAAAAGGCTGATTTCTAGAGCAGGTGCTCTATAGTAGAAGGAGTAGCACTAGCCTCACACTTCCAACTTGAGCTCATTGCAGCGCAGGGACCAGTGCCTCTGCCTCTCCCAAGCCATTGTGGGTGCCCACGCTCACACCCCCCAGCCCGGTGAGGCTGAACAGTGCCATAAAAATACTCATGAACAGGACAGAAACTCCTGCCCCAAGCTCCTGCCCAGCCTTTCCACCAGCTCCTGAGCCGGGCATCCTCTGGGCATCCTGGTGGGGCTGCTCCGGATGGGCAGGGATGCCCTGCAGCTGCACGCCCCAGCACGCGTGGCCCCCGCTGCCAGCCCGGGCCAACTCAGGCAGGTCTATTGTGCCACACAGAGATGAAGAGGGGAAGAAGTGTGAGAAAACACCCTGCTTTGGCAGTTAGGGTTCTTCTTGATGCACTCTGCAGAGAAGCTTGAGGGTTTTCCAACCTGAGCAGCGAGCGCTCTCCCGCACAGGCATGGGCTGCTCCGGAGGAAAGCCTCGGCTCTGTGGCTGCTGGTCTGCAGCGGTGGCCATGCCAGAAACGTGCTGCCATGCCAGTCCCTCGCAGGGCTCCTCTCTTTAGCACCCTCCCAGCACAGCCCGTGCAAAAGGGGGTTTGCTCCAGCTCCTGTTTTTGCAGCTGGCCCCAGTGAAGGGGTCCCACGCACACACGTGGGATGCAGGCTGGAGGCTTCGCTACCCATCTCATTTTTCCTGTATAGGAGCAACCCCAATATTTTGCATGTGCATCCATCTCCCCCAGCCGCTGCAGGGACAACACAGGCAACGAACCCCTTGGGGCAGCCAGGGTACCCACAGAGGACCCCCCACAAAGTGAGGTCAGACTCCCACCAGCAAGACAAGCTCCCACCCTCGCTCCTGCAAGTGTAGGGGGAGGCAAGGCTGCCATTCCCAGGCGGGTGGCAGTGGCTGGAAGGAGCCTGTCACCCCGCAGGCTCCAGCCAAGCGCCGTGGGTGGGAGGAAGCTTCCCAGAAGACAGAGAGCTAAATAAAGGCAAGGCCTGGAACAACCCAGGGCTGCCAGCTATTTATTCTAGCATGCCTGTACGCTGCAGAGCAGGAGAAAGATATTTTAAAGCTGCTCCAAGGACGCTTGTCTATCTGCCTGGGTTTGTTGATCAAAAAATCTAATTACCAGCCCTTCCCACCAACAGCTCCAAGCCCTGCACCACCTACAGCCATGTACCTTCCCAAATGCATCCTCTCTACAGCAGCCCCTCCATCGGTACTACACTGAAGCAGATGCTTGGAGAAAAGGCTGTAGCATGTACAGTGTGGTACGAGCTTGGGGAGCATTCCCATCCTGCACTCAGTTTACTTCTGTCCAGTCCTAATGACAGATTTCTAACCATAAAAATTCTAACCATTTTTAGCATCCAGGACTTACCCTTCTCCACTCAAACTGCCATAAGCACTTACCACTCTGGGCTTACAGATCTCATCTCCTTCAAACCAAAAGCACACCCCAACTCCCTATAAAAAAAAGCAATGACTGCAAACTTTGTTCTTGAATATGTATTTTTTACTGAAAAAATCATTCATAAATTAACAAATACAAAAATGTACAAACACATGGGTAAATAAATGTAATGACACAAAGGATTGCTTTGCTGAGAAGTGTGTGTGTGTTTTAAAACACTAGTCTTCAGTGCAAAAACGTCCCCCTGGCACCTCTTAAAAACGTAACAGTAAGCTCAAAAGCCATGATGATGGAAACTACTTTAGAGTTTAAAGCCACTTCTGATGGTGAGCGACCCGAAGTGCGTGGCTATTGCTCAGACGGTACCTCCCTTAGAGAAGCAGAGCTTTATAGATAATTAACTGTCAATAAATAGTTTTTCAAATAAAATCCACATGGCTCATTAAAAAAAAATCAATTAAAAAAAAAAGAAGATATCAGCATTGAACAGGACCTGCCCTCCAGCAGGGCTGACCAACGGTGTTGACATGGAAGGGGTGAGTGGCCTTGTTGAATCTCAGCTGCCAGAATATGTACAAGTTCTCCTTAATATGAGAATTTTTACACCATAACAGCACATGCGCTTGACAGTATGTTTTTAACAATTACATTTACTATACAGGATTTGACATAGCTGATAAGATTAACAGTGCACATTTTCAGATATTCCACATCTTAAAAAGGGGGGAAGGGGGTGGAGAAAAATCAACGTGATTAGAACAAAGGAACTATGAAGAAGGATGCTGCTGGGGCAGGGGGTGGACCCTTTTGTGCCAACCATAGAGTGCATTTCTGAGCAGAGGTAACGGCTTTTTGTTCAACACAAGGTGCGATGGGTCTCAGGTACACATCAAAGGCTGAGGATCCCGACTAAGGTAGTTTAACACCTACTCACACACACATGCATGATTCCTGGGGTAGTGGACTTGGACTAGTTGAAATACATTCCTTGTTTGAAGCACCATTAAACAAAGAGATTTCTAGCAAGGTCTCAAGATGAAAGAAAAGCGGGGTAGGGCAACACGGGTTCAGCATCTGAAAAGGGTCCACGTGAATTAGACATCGAGATTCAGAAGCAAAAGTCTTTATTGCTATATGCGCCATAAAAAGCAAGTCCTCACCTCTGCCTATAAATAGCCAGGTTGAATCCCCTTGGGAAGTGAGCTTAAAGCACATGTAAGTTCAAAGACTTTAAAACCTAAGTTACAAACTTATCAGCGCTTTTCAAGGGCAGGCTTGCTGTCCTCTCATACCGGCCGATAAGATCTACACAAGAACTCGTGTTTTCTAAACTAACATTTTCTGGACACAGGTTAGGAATGCCCTGGGCAGTCACACCCACAACAGATGCATATGGGGATCATACGTCCACAGAACCAAGAAAACAATGTAAACCATGAGGAGATAAGGAAATCGAAGGCAAACAATGCAATAAAGAGAAAGTTAAAGTACGTTGGAGGTTACGTACACACCATCGTTACGTAGAAATACAAATTAAAAAGCAACCCCCAATGTATTTACTTTTAAGTCAGAGGTCCAGTAGAAGTGACTGTGTCGGTGCTGTGTAAGGACCGGACCGAGGGGCAGCGGTGGGGAGAGCCCGGAGCCCAGCCTGCCCACCGCGGCTGCGGGGAAGGAGGGGGCGGCCCACGGGAGAAGGGAGCGGGCACTCCAGTTTGGGTGGCTGGATGGGGTGTCGGACCAAGCTCTCTGGTTCCTGGTCCTCATGTTCTCATGAGCTTGATACGTGCGTCCTTCATTTCTCTCACTAACCTGCAACAACCTACCCCACCAGCTGCGCCTGCGCAAGGGCCACCAGGTGCCGACGGTGATAACCACGGGCACTGCCTGGCTCTGACAGCACCAGTGTGCTGCTGGATTTACACAGGAACAACCTCCCAAACCGTACCGTCACGTTACAGGAGCGATGGCAGGGCGCTGCTGGTGCGGGGAGGGCTCCGTGGGGGGTCAGCCGCCCCATTCCGAGGATGGCGCCCAGGGGCTGCGCTTCCCGCAGCAGCGGGGATGTGAGCTCTTGAGCAACCTGCCATGCTCACGCTTACCACCACTGGGATAGAGAGCAACAGGCAAAGGATTTTATTCCATATGGCTTCTGGATTCATTTGCACATCGTGTTGCAAGAGTGACAGAAAGGGGAGTTTTGTCATAAATATTCCCATCTCCTCACTCTCCCTGGAAAAAGCCACCCCTGTGGTTTCTGGAATGAGCAATGACATGGCTGTATTTCATCCGCTACACTGGCAAGTTTAGGGCCCTGTCCCACAAACATTTCTGCATATGCACAGCTTAAATCATGCAAGCAGTCTCACTGGCTTAAAAGGGAACACCTTGCACAAGTACAGTGATGCACACACAAGTGTTTACAGAATTCAGGACTAAAATGAGTGACTGTATGTAAACCTCTAGCTTGGATTTGAGCCATAGGAGGACAAAAGGGGCAATTTACACAGCATATTTACACTTACACTTCTTTAAGAAGCGATTCTGTTGTATATACTTCAAGCAGGTCATTTAAAAAACTGCACAGACATAGAAGAACGGTATTAGAAGTCGCCTGATCTCCCACCAGGGCAGTTACCGACTGAATCACTCCCGACGTTCGCCATCGAGAAGCCAGAGTCCCTCAGCTGAGCTGCTTCCTGGAGGAGAAAGCACGTCCGAGGCGAGTCCCAGTGCCGAAGATTGCTGGAGGAGGAATGTGGAGTCGAGAGCAGCAGGTCAAACAGTTGTCCTGAAACCCAGAAAGCAAGTGGCAGAAAAAAGAAAAGAGACTGCTGAGCTCGCTGCACAAGTATCGGGCTGGATTGGTACAGCTAGGGCAATTTGTGCGTGCACTTTCAGCCTTATTCTCCAAAATACTGTGATCCTTCATTAGACAAAGTGTTGCTTGTCCTTGATAACCCTTGGAAAAGAAAGTCTAGTGTGGTGCTTTCTTGGTGAAGGGCAGAGCAAAGTTATTTTCTCCTCTTAATATTCAGGCACCAGAGCCAGCTCCGGTGTCAGGTTAACAGTGATGTTCTTATACAAGGCGTCATACGTGACGTTTGGAAAGTAGTTCAAGTTATTGAGGCCGTCCAGGGCTTGCCTTTCTCTCGACTTCCTCAGCAAGGCATACCTGTGGAATGAGAACCAGAGGCCAGAGTCACTTCCCTGTATCCCACAGAGCCCTGCAAAGTTCTCCCAACGCTACTAAAACACCCTTAAAACAGCCAGTCCCAGCAGCAGGTACAACCCAACACACTTCTGAGCCCTTAACAAAGGGAACAATCACACTTTCTATACTGGTAAATACCCCAAACTTTGAAAATTACAGTCCATCACTGGATGAAGATTAAAATGCTCCCTGTGCCACCAGCAAGCACTCAGCTGTCAGAACCGCCTGTCACTCCTGCCCAAAGCCTGGGGGTCCCATTCCCAGGAGGTGGATGAGCATGGGGGCGTCCTGCCAAGCCCTCACCAGACAAAACATTCCAGAGAAAACCAGTAGTGGGTGATGTGGTCCTGTCCATTTTTGACAACCTAGGCCACAAACAAGAGCAGAACTGAATTGGTTTAGTCTAAGGGATGGGGGAAAAGGAAGTAAAACTAGAAAAATGATGGTTTGGGGAAAGAAACTGCAGCTGGTGCATAAAAACTACCCACCTCAACCATATTTAGGGGCAAGATGATGAGATGTACAGGCTAAGGGTGAGAGGGGCAAAAACCAAAATAAGCAGAAACATTTCATCAGGACATGGCACTGACTTTCTGCACCACAGTGCTGGGGGCCTGGCAGCACCAGGACGAGCGGGAGCTGGGCTGAGACCTGGGGACAGAAAAAGCACCAGGGAAGGGATGTGCCAGGAGGAAGAGAAAGATGCTGGGTGAGAGCAAAGAGGGAAGTGCTAAAGCTCGTTTCAAAGTCACAGCATCAGGACATGGGCAGGACACTTAAGTGTCTTGATGAACACTTTCCTTCTCCACAGCGAGAAGTGTTGGGTCCCCCTGCTCAGGTGGGAGAGGCAGCAGGGCTTTCAGATGGCAGCAGTTAGTACTTGCCTGTGGGTGAGCGCAGAGGAGAAGGAAATTGAGGTTTCCGTGCAGGACACAAGAGGGTATCTATTGCTAAGCCTTGCCTAGGCTGGGCACCGAGCTCCAGATGCAGCAGCAGAGGCAGGAGCACTAGCAGCACTGGCGCCAGCCTCACCAGGGCCACCACTGCCTTACCCACCACCACCCTTCACCGCAGATCCCCCTCCCACAGCTCCTGCTGACATTGAACTCTGGCTCCTGGCTGGCTGGGGCCAACAGGAGACCAGGGAAGCATCAGGAACAAGAGCTCAATCCCACTGCACTGCCAGCCTTCCATGCTTCAAGGGTTTGACTAAATACGGCTTTAAGCCAAACCAACTTCTCTTTTTCAAGAGTGGAACAAGTGAAGTATCTCTTAGTGGCTGCATTCTGCCTAAAAGAGAAATGGAAACTAGGGCTAAAGATGACAACCTCAAATGGAAACTCCCCAAAAAATGAGTTTTCTGTAAAGAGACCCACAGACAGCTGACATGGTGTCTGCAACATAAAAACCCTCCTTGCTGCCTCTTCTGCAGCAGCAGCCAGGAGCCCCTGCACAGAACAGAGCTTGCATGGTCCAGCAGCTCATGACTTGTAAGTGTTAATTCCTGCAGTTGTTTGTGAAAAAGTTATTTCTCTCATTTTTTGTTGCACAGTTTTCAGAAGACTCCAGTTCCACCCAGGTCTCTAGGCAAACGCAGTCATTCAACCAGTTCTTGTACCTTCTGAAACAACCCTGGCTCCTGGACAAAGGGGTCGGAGATGTCCTGGAAAGCTCCAAGATTTCAGCTTTTTGAGAAAAAAAGACAAAACGTTCACGTAGTACGCGTGCTCCCTAGATGCAGGGGACAGTCAGTGCCCCTGATGGATGTCCGAAGTCTCGCAAGAGAGCGAACCCTGAGTTCAGGGGCTCTGTACACTCAGCTCAGTTTGGGGCCAAGAGGCAGGAACAGAAGAATGGGAAGGAGCGAGCTGCTCCGTCTCAGCACTGCAGTGGAAGTGTGCTGGAGCTGCTGCCATCTCCCTGTCTGCACACACCATCACGGGATGAAATCTGTGTCAGTGCTACCCTCCGACTCCAAACCCTGAACACCATCCACTGCTGAAGAACTCCACCGCAGGAGGACATCGCTGCTGTGACAGCAACTGCCTTTGCGGCACAAAGCCAGGGTGTTGCTGCTGGACCTTGTCAGTGTTCTCAGGGACACCTGATGCTTTAGCAGCCACATACAGAGAGAGCCCCTGCTCTCTGCCTTCTGTGGGACGACCAGTTCCTCCTTCAACACTTGGGTCAGGCTCTCCTAGGAACACATAAGCTTCTCTGACATCTGGCATTAGCCACCCCTTTGGGAACATCCCGCTGGAGATACAGGACAGGCCCACAGCGTGCCATGCTGACAACTCCCTCTTCTGGATGGCACCCAAGCAGCTAAAGCCACAAAGTGAGGACCCCTTGTTGCAGGGATGCGGGATATAAAACACAGGGATGAAGAAATCCCGACAGTGCTCTACCTCCATCTCTCCACAGTTGGTTTCCTTCAGGAGTTAAGGCTGTTACTGCCCCCAAACAGCTGCAGGGAGCCTTGTACTTGGTAGACTCTTTGTGAAGGGCTTTGGAATTCTTAAAAAACCCCCACAAGATATTAAAATTAAAAAACTACTTGCCTTCCCAGGAACTGGACTTCTCCCCGATGATGGTGAGGAATTGATTTGTATTTCCCTGTGTCTCCTTCTGGTCGAGTCACCAAGTAACCTGCATACTGCACCCTGCATTAGAAAGGGGAGAAATAAAGTAAAAATCCGTCGTTGCATTTGCTGTGCTGTCAGCACTTGCCAGGGCTGCACAGTCAGCGCGCTTGCGGCTCCGACAGCGGCTCTGCCTTTCCACCCAGCAGATAAGCCACGCAAACCTCCTCACTCCAGCCCAGGCTCCAGGCAAGCCACACGACGCTCGGCACCTCAAGGCTTCAGCTCAGCCAAGATCAGTTTGAGCTCAGCAGCGTGGGATAACCGCACACAGGGCCAACAACTCCCCCAGCCAGCACCGCTCTGTGAGTTTCCCATCTAGTGCCTGCACAGGCTGGAGCAGCCCCTGTTCCCACCAAGCCACCGCAGCCAGGCTGGCCGGTCCCTAGCCACGGTGAAGCAGGCGCAGCAAGCCCAGCGCCGACTGCCGCGGTGACAACGCTTCGTGCCGCAGCATGTGCAAAGCCCGGCACGCAGAACCACCACAGCAGTGAGCTCCGGGGCGCCGGCTGAGCCAAGCCCGTACCTGTTCCAGAGGTCGTCGTCTTCACCGCCCCAGCCCCAGAAGGCGTTAGCGAAACCATTGATCTTCTGAAACTGCTCGACAGTCAGGCCGCTCACCCCACCGAAGAACTCCTTGTAAGGGAGCCTAAGCGGGAGAGAAGGGGTTAGGGCAGAGCCCACCAGCACTGCAGCTCTCCTGCCTGCAACGGGGAAAGCCCAAGCTGGGAGGATGCCTTCTTCTATCCCCCTCCCATGTTCACTTTGCACAAAGCCTGAGAAGCAAACTGAAATTCATCTTCCTCCTTTTTTAAAAAAAAAAATAAATACATCTAACACTGGCTCCTTAGCTACTACGGTAGTGGGGAGGAAGAACAGTGCTTACAGATACATGTACTTATCCAGCTTGGCTGCAAAGTGCCTCGGCATCTGTCCACACCCATAATAGTTACGGTCATTTTCTGGTATGTGGTCCACATCATGGAAGATGAGACAGTCCCAGTCCAAGTCCTTCATTGCTTCCCGAAAGCCAACATTGAAGAGCATGGCACGGTTAAAGGGGTGGTTTCCAGCCTAGGAGGGAGAAAGTTCCTTCTCAAGGGGAGTCCCGCGCAGCTCATGTCCGCGTGTACTTTCTCTGTCTTGTCTAGAAAACTGGAGGGCAACCAGCTCCCACCAAGGTGCCGCAAAAGGAAACGATGTATTGGGACAGACTGGTGAGATCAACCAAGACTTAAATATTCACTTTACTGTGCAGGAGCAAAAATAAAGATGCTAAAGTCTTATTTACTCAGACACTTGCAAAAAAAACCAAAAACACCCCACTACCCAGTTTTCATCAATTTTTTTAAGATAGAGCTAAATATGAAAGTACATTTACTGAGTGGATGAAGCCATGTGTATACCAAATGAGAATCTTAGGTTTAACATTTATAAAAGTCTTCTAGATACTGCCCAGACAAGAAATGTCTGACTCTGGTCAGGCCACCCTGTGCCTAGGGGATGCTCCCCAGAACAGATGTACAAACCCACAAAAATAACGCAGCATTAGTTAAACTACAAATACTAGGTTCAAAGTTGTCTTTTTTTAAAAAAAAAATACCTCCTCCAATACAGGACTTAAAAAAAACCAACCACACCACCCTGAATCTACTTCATTTTCAGATAAAACCAGTGATTTTTGGGCACCCCTCTTAGCTGTGCCACTTCTAGGCAGAATGGGACAACTTACACATTGCAACATGAACCCTAAACCTGCCACAGGTCAAATGATGTGATCTGGCAGGTAAGCTCCTTGGGACACGGCACAGAGCTACACTTGCAGCTTTAGCAGATGCGTTTTTAGCGCAGCACATCCATGCCCCAGTGGCTGCTGCCCAGACCACCCCAGGGCTCACTCACTTGTTCCACAACGTAGAAGGCGAACTGTAAACGTTGTCGCTGCAGCATGGGAATAAGGTGTCTGAAGAGGACAGGAAGATGCTCGTATCGATTGCGGAATGGGATCAGGATTGCCACCTGATGGGGAGAGGACACAGCTCTTACTGTACTGCACCAGTGGCTCCTGCTGCTGACTGACCCCTGGGCTGGGGAGCGGGGCTGGCTGGTACGGTGTTGTCGGAGGAGCAGCACTAAACGTGGTGTCTCAGCTCTCCCAAGTAGGGCTGAGCAGCCTGAAACCCTTCCAACCCCCACAACATGGATTTGTTATTCACCTCTTGGGGAATTGCTGCTTTGGGGAAATTCTGTGTGACCTTGACTAGGAGGGAGACCCGCTGCCCACCCCACTGCCTCTGCCCGGTGCCAGGCACAGCAGGAGCGGGGCCAGGTCCTGCTATCATGCTGGCCTAAAGCCACCGCCCGCTGGAAACAGGAGTCCCAGCACTGCCACCTTGCCTCTCTACATCAGATCCTACCCCGGACAGGGCAGCAGGGAAGCAGGCAGGCAAGCTTGCTGCCCGACCCCTCAGCAGTCCGTGCAGAAATCCAGAGCTGACTCACGCAGCACTAAAGCAGCCTCTGAGTTCAGTGTTTCTTCCTCAGGCACTGCAGCCCCACACTTCAGATCCTTATATTCATTACTCTGAAGTTGTAGCACATGAGACATTCCTGTCTTCCCACCACCCCCTTGGGACTCTCCACCCCCCCGTGCTCAGCAGGGACACGGGGCTGCCCAGCACCCCAGTTACCTTCCAGCGAGGCAGGCAGTCGCTCGGCTTCCAGTGGCCTCCCAGCTTGATAGAAGGGTCTTTTGAGAAGAACTGGTGGATATCCTCCATCGTGATCTCGCTCATATTTACATCAATGAGGCCCTCTGCAGAGACAGCAGGGAGAAGCAGGAGGGGGTCAGGAACCGCTGTGGTCCTGAGGTGGCTCAGTGCCTGCTCAGTGCAGCACT